>NC_089783.1:53614124-53946624 GCF_040412425.1 Macrobrachium rosenbergii | reverse complement strand
GCAGCCTGCTCAGAAGGATTTGAGTTAAGCAACTGGTGGAGAGAATATAACTCGTTATTCTGGAAGTATTCGTCTGACTGGATAGCTATCTATCTTTCTAATCTATCGACCTATCTCTGCATATCCCTTGCGTGAATGCTTAATTCCTTCATACATATATTTACCTAACCTTTATGTAGTTTTTAAAATAGCCGTGAAACCTGCACCATCGTTGTTTTCCTGCGAAAGCTACGAAAGGAAACTGGAATAATTATAAGAAATTTGCTGCCAGTATTGCACTGCAAGCGTTCCATTCATTTTACTTCTGAAAAGATTAAAGAGCAACTTAAAAATAATTCGTTTTGAAACTGAAAAGCTTTGAAAACTGTAAAGAGTTTGTTTAATTCCCCAGCCCCCCTTTAACCAACTCTAAATCTGAATTTATACTTACTAGTTTAGTCATGGCGCTTGCTTGACAGAGTCGAGGGGCACTTTCACAAAAAATTCTTGCTGCTACTAAATCCTCTTCGTTTATTCCCGCTTTGAAGCCTGATACCTCCTTAATTTTCGACTATCCAAAGGCCCTTCCCTACTGGAAGGGCGCCTGGCGCCTCTGAAAAAGAACGCTGGTTTGGAAATTTCCCACAGCACTCTCTTTCAGTGGATTTTTTAAAAAGTTATTATGTCTATAACGAAGTGTGGTTGTCCCGCTGATGACTCTTCCAGGGGAGAAGTTAGTCCAGCAAGTTTTCTGCAGGAGTGCCCCCGTACTTCGAGGCAGAGGATGGTTGATCGTTGAGTGCGCTGCCACATGCAGAAACTGGGCCTAATATACCCACCCGCCTCTCCGAACCAGAGGCACTTCGCTCCCACCCGCTGCTGCTCCTCCTCCTCCTCCAAACGGCTTTCTCAAGGTCGCTCACGCATTCGAGACCTTCCTTATCTTCCGAGATCAACAACAGCTCTCGCTCTCGACGGCTGTCGTGTTTCATTCCTCTATTATGGCCGTTCTCCGGTGTAAACCGGCCGTAAATTCTTGGCTTCCCGAATCTCACGTCATAAACAATCATTAAGTACTCGGTGCGGAGTAAGCAAACGACCAGGCGCTTTTTAGAGACGAGACCCGCCCTCCCCTCACTACGCTACAGGATTTTAGAGGCTGCTGATCATTCCCGTTCTTCATTTTTTCTCTTTCGTCTATTTCACGGATGCACGGCGGTTGTCACCTACGACTGACTACAGTAAAATTCGTCGAGATATAAACCGAAATATTCGCATGATGATGTCAATAAAATCAAACAGTATTGAACCAAATTTAAAGCTTTAGGAGAATCTTTAGCAGTGGAAATTCAGACAGATATTCAAACGATTTCCATTGACAAAATTCATGGGATGACCTAAAAAAATGGAGGGCGGCTTTTGTGTTGTATGTAGAAGTCGGATTTACCAACCCTTGAGAAAGTAATTTCTTGTTGCAATGCTAATTAATGTCTTCAGGAGAAACAGACAGGTACTTATTCTTTTCCAGAAGAAAGCACATCTGGAAATGCTATTGCAAAATTTTTTTTCAAGGATAAGAGCCGACTATATCATCGTTGATTATTCACGCTTGCGCAGGTTGTTCCTCTACTCTGAAAAAACTGAATGGTGTCTTCATAGTGCTGTTTCTACTTTCTTATTTAGAAACATAATGCTTTCGCGCAGATTGTAACTTTAATGTTCATATCTGAAGCGTCAATGAGATGATTCAGGTATTTTCTGTTGGAAAATGCCTGTGGCCTCTCAATCTCAGGGGATATCAAGATTCGAGAGGCCTGTTTCTGAGGCCCTCTGCGTTACGTTCCTCTCTTAGAAATCCCATTGCTAGATCTTAAGCCTTGACAGAAGTACAACACGCAAGCATGCCTGTATTTGTAGCAGGAAAGTAAATATTTATCTCCGGTCTATTGTCAAAATTAGCGAGTTTATTTGACAAAAACTGTGACATTGTCCTTTATCATTATCTTTGGGCTTCTAAAACCTTCCACGCTATGACGCCAGTGTGATATAAACCGTTAGGTTGCTCAGTCAATGGTGGGAATCAAAAAAGAGACGGAGCAAGTACTTCCTTTTCGCAAAAGAAGTCCTACGCTAAGAGCCAAGCTTCTTGAGGAAGAAGCCTCGAGCGTATCAAGCTTTCCCAAAGATCAGGCATTTATCTTCCCGCCAAACGTAGGACTAAACCAAACCCCGCCATACGCAATGCAAGACCCTCCAGTGAGTTCCCCTATTCAGTGACTGACAGGTGGTTCCTCTGGAAAAGATTCTCGTCTTGGGGTATGTCATTTACGTGATCAGGGCGACCCATGTCGCCAAGGTCATCTATTGTATATGGTAATGTAACGGGGGAACGCAATTAGTCTATGGCAACCCAGATGACAGCCCGACCTCTAGGAGGAATCCAGTGATTTCTCCACGAAGGCATTGCGTCAATAGACTAGGTATGGAAATTTCTCAGCGTAATGGGAGGAGGGGAACAGAGGAAGCCGAATCCGCCTCAGAGGACCAGTTTTGGTACATTTCAGGAGACGATAAGGGACCCCAAACAAATATACTGTAATGACTCTAGATTACCTATTGTTTGCAGGAACTGAATCGTCGTATCTTTGTGGCCATAGCTAATAATGTGAGCCGACAGTACTGACGGTAAGACTTCGAATGTAAGCAAGGGGGGGCGACCACACAAAAAACACGATGAAAGACAAATGAAGAAAGACACAATGATGAAAGACAAAATGAAGTTACTGACCCGAAAATCCTACGTGGCTTATTATCCACCATTGGCAGAAACCCGATACTAATGCAGTGTCATTAAGTATTCTTACATGAGTGGTTTAAGAAGCACTTGGTTCCGGTTTCTCCTTGCATTCCAATTATCTTTTCTTGTTTTCCTGTATAAACTGCGTTTCCGTCCTATCAGTAATACGGTATTTTCCTAATTCCTTATCTCTCTTTCGTTAGTTAATTTTGTAATTTTGTAAGTTAATTCTTTGGGAGAGATCGTAGGCTGTGCCCATAAGGTCGAAAATAGGCAATAACTGATTAGAAATACGTATTATGGATCTTTCCGATGCATCTTATCTATTTGCATTAAATTTACCTTATTTTCCTTCGTTATTCCTTAGATAATAATCTTATTCCTTCACCAGTATAGCTGGTATTAGCTATTCTAGTTCAACAAATTCCAGTTGAAATGAAATTGTATTTTAGATCACAGCCCAGAAATTCCTCGGACTTGCTTCTAAATCAGTGCTTCCTAGCTCAAAATTTCCTTTAAAAAAATCGTTTGTATATATACAAGTCTACTTGAATATCAAAAATGTACTAAAGTATATCAATTGATTGTTCCTTCCAATTGCGAATTCTCTTTAAAACATACATTACTATTTACAATATAACTTTGCTTGTACAGGGATATTTTCCCAGAGCAAAAAAAAAAAAAAAAAAAAAAAAAAGGAATCATCACCAGTAAATTTCACTCTCATGATCAAGTGTATAGGACGTTTGACAGTATGTAAGCTGTGCAGATCATTTTTGTTGATGACATACATTAAATTAAAAATTTTAAATCCAGTGAGACTTTTAAGCGAACCAGGTTAAGATAACTCTCTCTCTCTCTCACTGTCTTGTATTTCATTCCCGCTAAGCCTCCGGGAATTACAGTTGTTTAACATAAAGAAATCTGTAGGCACATTAAGCAGTTGAATGATGAAACTGAAAATCCGAAAACTAAAACCTCGGTTCAGCTGCGTTCAGAACACCATCTCAAAAGAAGACTTTGGGGTATTATACCACGTACACCTTTCACAATTAGAATTTCTAGTCTGATAAATTCTGTCACAAAAGTTCAATTCAAATCCCGGCTTTACGTATGCATAAATCTACGGGCTTTGAAAATGTATCAGTTTCGTACAATGTCAAAGTCGTTGCGTGAGAGTGAAAGGGATTGAAAGTACTTCTGCAAATCCAGCAGATGTCATAAAAAGGTTAATGCGACAAGTGGGTGGCGTAAAAAAAGCTTTAGAAATCTTGTAATGATTTCGAGGAGGTAACTACTTTACAGGCACAGCTACTCGCTTTTTAACTACTTTTCTGCAGCGATTAACCTAATACCTAATTAATAGGCTTTTACGTTAATTGAAATTTTTTTCTCTCTCTCTCTCTCTCGCATACGCACAAACACCCGTGCACATGTTTCTGTTTGACAAAGTTAATGTTCAGAATCCTGTATGCCAGTCAGTCTTCAGAAATGAAATGGAGCCTATCTCTGGCTGAAATTAAAACAATGGTTTGTGTTTATATACTAAGATTCCTTTACTTTTCAAACGTTCTTTGTGATTATGATTTTATATATATATATATATATATATATATATATATATATATATATATATATATACATTATACATATATATACATTATATATATATATATATGTATATATATATGTATGTATATATATGATATATATATATGCGTATGGCTGCATGGTTCAGTTCTGTCCTGCCCATCAGTCGACCCCAATGAGGAGAACAGGTGCCACCTTAGCATGAAGCCAAAAAAAGGCGTTTAAGAAGATTTTTAGAAGTCAGGTGGTTAGATACTGAGAAAAATTATACTATAAGAGAAATTACGGAAATTCCATTTTTTAGATGAGATAATGATGGAAAGGAAGGTAGATATGGTGTGGACATGCCCATCGAGATAGCGCCAAAAGAGTTAAGAGGCCCTAGACCTACTTGGATAAGAACTATGAGAAGGTAAGCTGTAGATGAGTGGAGATTTGTGGAAGATAAAGCACAGGAAAGACAGGATGATGATGGTATATATATATATATATATATATATATATATATATATATATATATATATATATATATAATATATATCATGCTTTACAGCGTTGCAGATTGAATAAAGGCCTCACCTCGTAACGCAGTGAACAAATAGCGTGCCATTCTTGCGAGGCAGAAAACAAGAAAAGATAAAAGGCACCTCAGTTGAAAATGCCACATATCCAATAATTTCGCGTCACTGCATGCAAAGCGTGGCAACAGAACTGATACCCAACCGATAATTGCTTCTCACATTTATTTTTTGAAGATTAGATCTCGCGGTCAGCTTTCCCCGCTGCATCTTCCACTTGTATCAGCCAAACAATCAAAGTTTAACGTAAAACTCACGATTCCGACATGACGATTATTCCAGCCTGTAAATTCCGCAAGGCAGTTTTCACTTTTTTACCGAACGGCAAGTGATTCTCGGTGCATTGCTTTTTTCCGCTGCGAAGGAGGCAGGTGCAAAGAATCGCTGCTCTATTCGCTTTCAGTTTGCAAATAACTATAGGCATTTCCGGTTCTCGTAGCGTCGTGGTTCAGGTTAACTGAAAGGTAGCAGCGGTTAATTTATGCAGGGAGTTTTTGTGACACGTACCTACCCGCTTCTTTGATCTCTTGACTTTACCGCTCAGTTTTTTGCGCGGTTTCGACCACCTCTCGGGATCGTGTCACGCGATGCCAATAGCTACCTAGTCGATGGCACGTCGTCACGAACGTTTTGCTCGTCGAAAACGGACTGACTAGGTCTACGATGGACACCGGAATACTTCGTAAGAAGGCAGCTTAAAGAAGACTTTGAAACCTCCTACTAGGAAGAGAGACAAGAACCAGTGGAGATGGGCCGTAAAAAGTGGAAAAAGTAATCGTTATTTGTATTTTTCGGTTTTCAAGCGAGGTAGCGAGTCCTAGCGTGGGTACCTTCTAGGTAACTAGAAGTTTCAAGATGCATCGTTCATTCTAGAAGTTTATATGAAGAAGATGTAAGAACCAAGAGTCATATTTACACTAATTTCCCTTTAAAATAAAAATAGAGATAAGGAATTTTTTTCTCCTATCCCTTAGCTTAATGATCTTCCTTTGTAACGAATGCATTTCATACCAAAAAGAGAGAGAGAGAGAGAGAGAGAGAGAGAGAGAGAGAGAGAGAGAGAGAGAGAGATCGGAGTTATGAGCATTGTATCATATCAATTAAAACAGTACAACTAAGTGTAATTTAAGGTACAATTTTTCTTAACTTTCTTTAAGGAATTTCATATCAATTTCTGTGAATCTCGTATTTCACATTGCTGCCGTCGACATCAGCCACGAATACGTCTGGTTCCAATAACGGGTATGATTAATCTCATTAATGTAGCGGGCTGCACGCTCACTTTTATTTTTGTTCCGTAGGATTTTCCATGTTCCCAGTTATTTTATAGTGCCAGGTACTTAAGAAATACAACCTTCTCAATGCTTTTAGAGAAATGAAGTAAGTTTTAAATGGTTAATGAAAAATTCATTTTGTTGTAAATGGCGAGAAATGATTTTGCTTGCTTTTAATTTTCAGGAATTTGAATAGGCAAGAGGCATGTGCACAAGAATCTGGTAGAACTATATAGTAGCTCCGCGGCGGCGACGACACTATAACGTGACTTTTTCTACAGTTTTTTGGTTGCCGATTATGAATTTGACTTTTATTTAAGTCCACCCAACAAGGGGTTTCCATACGCGATCTTCCCAAGACAGAGCACGGCTGCGTCTGTTTCGAACGGCTCATATATCCCGTCCGGTAAGTCTAATAACTTGTTAACATATGGGTAACACCCGCCCCTTCCCCGGGCCAGTACTATACACGGCGAAGGGACATTCCATTTGGCCGACAACAAACAGATGCACAACCAGTATCAGAACCCGTAAAAGTGTAAAAAAAAAAAAACAGTTGAAAAGGTAAAAACAGGCGCGGAGCTAATATTTAGAATTACCAAGAATCTTAACACGGGGAAAAATACAACGTTGAGTCGTTGCTTCAAACAAGTGTTACAGCCAAACTACTGTACAATCAAGAACGAAACAATGAGACAAACAGCGGTGGACGAAAGCCTAGGAGTCTAGCTGGCTGCATTTCAGAAAGAGTAACAATAATAGAAATAACAGGACCAGTGCTCGACAATGAAGTATAGTGAAAACGGCGTCATATTTAATCAACAGGATAATACTTCCGGCGATGGAAACTTAACAGGTCAGTAAATGAACCCGTAGACGTTTGAAAACCAGTGTCCCACATGTTTCCTATTTGGCTTAAGATGTTCTCGTAAAATATGTTCTCTGCCCAGTTCTCATAGTGTACTTGTACCATAAACAATACACCCGACAGGTTACTCACTACTATCAATAATGAAATTTATTACCATATCTACCGTACACTGTCATGGACCGAGCTGTCAGTCAGTAAACAGTATGATAATTTCATCTACAACGATTTTCGTTCATATAAAAAGCATATACTCTAGTCAGCATTATGAGCAGCCACTTCTAAATTTCTTAGGCTTTACGACTACAAACTACGACCTCTCAACTTATGCATGAGAGATTCAAAATAGCAATAGAAAAATCAATTTGCAGAAGAGATCAATTACCAGCTTTGGGTTTGTGGGGGGGGGGAGGGGGAAATGGGAAGGGGCTCTTAGGCCGATATCGTAATCATGGCATCTTCCTGATATCACCCACTTCCGTACTTTAGACGGTCGAGAAGTGCTCTCAACCAGGATTAATCCTGCCGATATGTAGAAAATATCTACATACAATTAAGGCCTCCTTACCCAAGGTGTCTTAACCAGCTTGTTTGATTGTATGGTGAAACTACCTCTGTACAGTTATACTTTATCGTAAACTAAAATTCTCATTTTTCTCTCGAGCTTAACTCAGTATAAAACCTTTTAGTTCAAATCCGTGTTTTTTGCCAGTTTATTAGTAAAACTTTGGGAGTTACACACAAGATAATTTGTCAATATATAAAGGAAAATGTTAAGCTTCAAAGTTGTCCTGATATAGATTTTACTCCATGTGATAAAACTTGCTCAGTGGAGAAACCTTCCATAATTCTTCACCTGAATATGCAAGTAATTCTGGTATAGCCAGAATATTTACAACTCATTTTTACATAATATGAAGTTAAATAATTGCAGTGTTAAAAGAATAATTTACTATCTTCCTTTTAAACCTTGGTGCATTCAAAACACCGCTAGTATACCTGTAGTATATTTTTCCACACCCAGCTTACGCAGCAGTCCTGTTTTATAGTCTCAGATTACAGGACTCGATTGTTTTCTTCTCAGGAGGGCCTCGTCTTCTAAAGATACTCACTTTTTTTTCCATGTCCGAAGAAGTTAGCCTTAGACAAAAACAGTCAAACTACTGAACGGCGTCAGTTTGACATTTCCCAAAAACTAGTCAGTTCCATCGACCCCGTTACGAGTTCCTGCAAAAATTAATGGATCTCAATAATTGTTCCCACAAAATAATCAAGTCATTCTAACCTACCTGAACCTTAGCAATAAAAGGTAAGCAAAACTGTTATCAAGTAAAACACTAGACCCGAAAACTATCATTTAAATACAAATCCACTATTCATAAAACAAAGTAGGATTTTAAAAACTGGCATACATTTAAATCCATTAACACTGATACTACCCAAGACTACTAAAAGATACTTTCCTCGTCGATTTCCTAATATTCAGCCAATCTACTTGATACCTACTTAACTTACTAACAAGTCGTTAAGTATAATTAGACCAAACTTAACCTAAGACAAAACCAGCCTTTCTAACGCACGGCGGACAGAATCCACCGTGCGTTAGAAAACGTCCTCCCCACAACAGGGGCTCCGCCCCTGCAGTGGGGAGGACTAGCTGGCTGAAAGTTTTGTGAAACTTGAGTTTTGTATTTAACTCACCTCTAGCGCAAGACCGAAAAATACTTTACCGACCAAGGTCAAGTCTTGAGAAGCTTCGGGCAAACAGGCGGTAGATGAACGTTCTTGAGGCTAGCCTACCCCTGGAACACAGTCTGAACGGAAGGTCTAACCAACAGCAGTCACCTGTAGAATATAATTAGAGGGTTTTGGACAAGTTACCTTAATGAGCTGATAGATGTAACACTACGAAAAAATAAAGGCCGAGTAAATTAATGATCCATGTGGTACAGTAAAAACAGTGACAAGATAGGCCATGTCATTATATACGGCAATACTCACCAATACAAAATCCAAATGAGATACCAGACGTTCAGCCCACTGCCACCGTTGACTACCAAATACCGGACAACCTCCGGTGAGCGCTGGAGGAAGAATGACGGTGATAGTCTGACTTTTATGGAAGGAAAGCCGGCGCCGCGCGAGAAGCACCAACAAGCCAAGCACCACTGCAACAACTCGGTAGCCTACTCAAGCCAAGGACCTTAGACACCGAGACACTGGCTTGGTGGTTTCTCTTTTTTTTCTCTCTACCTTTCCTCCATCTTTAAGTGCATTAAAGGCATTTATGGCTCAGCCTGTAAGTTAAGGTTGCTTTTGTTATGCCATTCCTAAAGAGACAAAATTCAATGAGAGGCCAGAAACTGTGCTCCCCTGATCTAGGCTACACTTGCATATATCCGATTAAGATACAACTTGACTCTACATTATATTAAAAAAGTTTGCATATTGATTTGCCAAACTTTAGCCCTGCTGCTCTTACGATTTTTAAAGATTTTCCTACATATTCTTTTGCAGGAACTTGAAACACCATCTGCTGGAAGGAACAAGAGAGGCCACAGTGCCAATAAAGAAGGAACCTGAGATGAAAATGAGAACAGCACGGAGGTATGTGAAGTATATCCCATATAACATCGCGAATTGCAAGTTTTTGCAGGATGAATAGCCATCCTTACAAAAAATATTTGTCCATAATTTCCTCCAGTGCTGTTATATTTTATTTATATCTTAAAATTTTCACCGTTGCCCTTGCGTACCCTGCCCTATACCGACTTAAAACATTCCATGAATCCGATTTTAAAGTAATATTCCATTCCAAAGCGTAGTCTACGTATAACCCATCCAAATGCTGTCCCTTACAAACCTCAGTAGTCATCTGCTTTTTACATGTCTTGTGATCCCACGCTCGACTTTATATACCCGAGCTTTTGTTTCATTTTATGGGCCTTGCATTCTTTGCCTTTCCGGAACCTACTTCTTTGGCGGATAATGTCTAGCGCATTTAATCGTGTATTTGAAGACGAAAACAGGCAAAATCAAAAACAACAAAACCATCGTCAGTATGTTTTTTAATGGAGATATCCTTGGCCCTGATAGACTGTTTCATGTCACCTGCATGCTTGGCTTGTTCGTTCTTGCAGGTCGGGATTTTTTTCTTTCAATCATTCTCCGCCTACAGTATTTATTTTTGACTCATTCTGTTGGCTGCTTAACAGCGTACTAGCATGACATTCTGTTTTCATTGAATATACTCCTCCTAGAAAATGGTTATTATCTTCTTTGATTTTGAGGCTGTTGCTAATATTTTGTAACTTTTCAGAGCTTTTATTAACACTTTCCTTTCTGTATAGTTTGAGCACTGAGCCTACCTGAGATCTGTAATATCGTAACACATATCTTCATTTTGTTTTATCGTGTTTGTAAAGCCTTCCGTTTTTTTTCCACGCTTTTTGCATGGTCTTTGTTCTGGTGTAACTGATTTTCATCGAAGTAATTAAATCTTCATTGCTGAACTTATTCTGATAGTGACTTTTGTCTTGTGAGCATGTTTGGTTTTGGAATGGGATCGAGCACTGAAGATTGTAGACAGTTTGCCCAGTACATGGTAGACAATTTGCCTAGTACATGGTTAATTATAAGCTGATTCGATTAGTCAAGTGTTTTTCTCTCGTTCTTCAAAGGTGACTAAATAATTTTTTTTTTCGAAGTTTCACGAAACATTCTGCCTGCCAGGACTTTTTCTGACATGCGATGGATTCTGTCCACGTTACGTTAGAACGGCTAATTTACTCAAAAACGTACAGACTCTGGTTGAGTTCACGAGTTTTGTTCCTTTCATCATTGAAGATAGCCAGCTATTTTTCATAAGTTTTTTAAAGTTAAAATCAAACTTAATTTCTCTTATTCCTCCTGGTCTAATGAACTCATTGTTAAAGAGGCGCTGCTCCAAATGCGCAAGAAATGATAAATGAAAATTTACTCGTCTGGGTAATCTGGCGTTGCAGTGACGCCTATATCTATATATATACGTGTGTGTTAAATAAACAAAATTCCAGCAAGAATGAATGCTGTAAAAAACTGTCCTTTTATGAGTGTTTTTTTTTTTTTGTCAAGTCCGTCTTAAACCTCTGCAGAGGAAGCTAATGCTGTGTACGAGTCTTCGAATAAGGCACTTGTTGCTCTCCGCTGGGGAGAACTGGCAAAGGTGGAATGAAACGGGGTGTATAATAACATTTCTCTTATGTAAAGGAGAATCTGTATGTATTAGATTTTGAACTTCAGTCATTCTTGATGTTCTGAGAGCCTCAGGGATTTTTTTTAGACAGATGGTAGTTCACCAAGCCACCAGTTCTTAGCTGAACATGGATACCTTATTGCACACAAGCAATTATTCCCGTCAACCGAAAGAAAGTGGCTGATCATTATAAATTAGCAGACGGCACTGGGTTATGTCTGTATATGAACGAATGAAACCTGTTGTTGCTAAAGGAACGGATGCCCTAGGCTCACTTGTGAGGGAATATTATGGTTAAGTGAGCCGACAGCATCGTTAGGAATAGTTCAAAATATCAGCTTCAAAGTTATGTATCTCATAACAATTACAACATTAGATGTCTAATTTGCTACAGCTATTTGTCTTGTCATTACACAGCATCTGCCGTTATTTTTGATAGCAGTTATTTGTCTGATGTAATGTTGTAAAGGTTTTCTAACACACTCTGTTAATTTGTACTGAGACTATTTTACCAAGAAATTCCTAGACGAATAGATATTCAATAGGGCTGAAGATATTTGAGAATTTTAGTTGGTTCTCGTTCCCTTTAATGGATGGGAAGACTTGGCAGTAGCTGTGCTGTTTGGATGAGAGAAAGGTGATAAAGGGGAGGAATGAAAAAATCTAAACGCATTGTCAGTCAATCCACCATCGGTTCTTGTAGCTGTGAATAGATGCTAGACCGCTTTGCATTCTTATGCCTAAAGAGTAAAGGCAACAGAGTTGAGTCATTTGCTACGCCGCTCCGCGGACATTAGGCACTAGACGCAATGCTCGTTATCCTGATGTGTTCGAAAGTTCTACCCTTCGAGAAATGGGTAGAAGTGCGTATGAGGTTCTTTTGTGTATGTTAATAAGATTGCTTCGTTCTCACTGGTGTGAATTCATACAAATCTAAGCTTTTATTTTTATGCATAATATCTAGCACAAAATCTAAATGTTGTAATAGAGAAAGGAAGTTTGCAAGGGAGAAATTAGAGTTGAAGTGCGTTAGCCATTATAAAAGTATACAGATCGAAGTGGAAAACATGGAATTCTCGTATCCCTGAATATCTCATCAACATCCCTCGTTGCCGTGGCAGTCTCCTATATTTATCCATCCCAGGCCTTAGTCATCGGTCTTCTCAGGTGGTTTTAGGACCAAAGCGGGATCGGACGCGGCGTAATCGAGGTCACCGTAATCGTAATCGACGATGACTCTTCTTCCCAGATTGTCGGTGCCAAAGGTAGCGAAGGTGGGGCGATTGACGAAGGTGCTGGTAAACTGAGGTCGAGGTGTAACCTGTGGCCGGAGAATCGGTCTAGGCGTTCCGGTCTGAATTGGTCGTTGGACGGTCTGCAGTGGTCGCTGGACAGTTTGGATGAGTGGCCGAACAGTTTGGAAAGGTCGCTGGATGGGTGGACGCACAGTTTGTACGGGAACCTGAACATTCTGGATGACTGGCCGAACGGTTTGGAAAGGTGGTCGGATCGTCTGGACGGGTGGTCTTACTGTCTGGACTGGGATGGTCAGTTCAGGAATTGGCTGCGTGATGAGAGGAGGTCGAGGGCTGATCACGTTGGTAGGCCTCGTTATTGTTTGGATTGGCCGGATTATCTCTGGGGCGGGTGTGTTCAACACTGGTCGGAGGGGTGGAGGAACTGGAATTGGCTCAGGAGGAACAACAGGATTCACGCTGAGAAAAAAATGTAAAAACCATAATGAATGATAAAACAGGTGTTAGTACAAATATACTTAGGTGATTCGAGTCTTCTGAGTTATTAAAACAGTATTCAATCTACAAAGTTGAATGTGAATCAGCTAGATTTGTAATTATATGCAATACAGCTGCCAACATCCAAATACTTGTAGTTGTAAAGCGATTTTTAAAAAGCGACTGGGACACTCAAGATATCAGCTAGATGTTATTTCGTCCTTGAACACCATGTAGCCTTCGTGCAACAAGTGTTGTCAATGAAAGGATAATTCAGATTCACAAATATAACGAAATAAGAATATTACTAGATGAAGTTTCTGATTATGACCTGAAGGGTATCAAGACCAAAGGTGCTTGAGGAACTCGTATTTGGGTTGCTCACTCACTGTTGGATCCCCAGGCATTTCTGTGGCCCATTGTTACTCACAACGCTGCTTGAATAGAATTTAGAATTTACGCCAAAGGACAAGCACTGGGACCTATAAGGTCGTTCAGAGCTGAATAGGAAATTGACAGTAAAAAGTTTTGAAAGATGTAACGGGAGGAAAACCTCGCAGTTGCACTAAGAAACAATTGTTAGGAGAGGGTGGAATGTAAGGTAGAAGAAAGATTATGAACGGAGGTACAGTAAAAGGAATGAAAGGGGTTTTGGCTAGGGGCCGAAGGGACTCTGCAAAGAAACTTAAGTAATGTCTACAGTGCACCGTGTGAGGTGCCTGACAGCTCTACCCCTCTGCGGGAGTGCGGGGACAACGCTCCTCGGGTTTGTTGCTGTTTTCTGAACATTATTTCTTCGCCCCGCACCCCTCTCCTAATGGCCTGTCCACGCTAGCGGGCATGCCCTTCGGGCACTTCCAGCTGTTTATATTTTCTCTTGCTTCTGAAGCAGTGTTACCAGACAATCGCCAGAACATTTTCTCCCGCTTCTGAAGCAGTGTTACCAGACAGTCGCATCGTTCTGGCTCCACACTCGGTCGGTCAGTACAGTGGAACTGGTTATGGAAGCAGTGTTTGCCCGTCGGGCATTTGCCCGCTCGTACGGACAGGGCTTAAGAGGCAGTAATATCATCATGACAAGGTAATCATTATATCTGTCGCAGTACCGCTGCTGGTTGCTAAGCATTGACTTTTTAGAAAAGTTTGGCGGCTAAATACCCATGTCCTTAGAAAAAAAATAACTAAGAGTCATAGATAAGACTTACACGTTGTTTCGGACAGGATATGCGCGGTACCCATTCTCGTCGGCGATATACTCCATGGCCACAAGAGTTCCGTCAGGAGCGATGTACCTGTTTTTGCATCAGAGAAGCAAAAGCTTTAGATTACCTTTGTGAATAGAATACAAGTATTTTAAATCACTTCTTAAAAAGTGTATCTTTTCTTGCGGATTTCCCGCACAGTTATCAAGATCATTGGTCTCTCTTTTAATTTTCGCCCGTTCCCTTAGTCTCCCCTCCCTTAGCTGTCCAACTTCTTCAAATTGTCGTCTTCCATTTTCAGCTCACTTCTAAGAACAAATCTTCAACTACTTCTTAAACTACTTTAATAACAATATAGAACAACAGAGAGTTATCGACCACCACAGCAAATGGAAGAGTAGTCTCTCTAAAACAAATTTGCTCGAGTCCACTCGATCGTAGGCTACTCATTTTACTCACGAATAAGATCCTGTAACTTCATGAGTCAAGGGTCCAGTGAGTCTGGTGCCTTCCTCCCTCTCGATTCCATCGCTGGTTGCATATCTGTTGAAATGAATGAGCTCTTGATGAATGAAGAACCAAAAAATAAGATTATTTTAACACTTCGGGGAAATTCGTTAACGTCCCAGTAAACGTCTTCGGAAAGATATTATATGATGGTGTTATTTTTCTTTTGTAAAATAAAAAAGCGAAGAAATGAGTCGATGTAAGGGAAAGATTTGTGTTCGTCAACAGTCAAGCATTGAACTGGTGTAGGAAAATGGTCATGGTAATAAATATGTAATTAAATAAGTATTAATATGCATTTGAAATTATGGTAACCAAAATAACAGTAACAGTAGTAATGCTTATATGATACTGTCTAAGTTATTTCATTGTTAGGCAGCGATGGAGAGAATAAAAGGAGTGAAATGGTACTCGATGAAGGGTTTTTATGAAAAATGCACTTAGACAATCACAAAGTCTGCATCAGAAGGTAACAGTGCCTGACTGTTATCAGTTTTCCACTGAACGGCATAATATTTATTAGCGTTTTGCACTAAGACGGGAGTTAATGAGTAGGAAATCTGATATTTGTTTCGCAATACTAAACCTGTTATTTTTTTTCTTGGTAAATTTTTCCTATCTCGAAAATATCGATTTCTTTCCATGAAAGATTTCAGTATTCTAATCATATTGATTTCAAGAGTTTGCTGGTATTTGCTTTTTAATGTATCGTTTTGTGAGATATGTTTCTTATGTAGGTTAATGTGCATTACTTTGAATGCACTAGGAAGTCTACTCGCCTGTTTGTAGAAACTCTACCAAACTACTCTCGCAAAAAGTGAGGAAGATACCTCTTGAAATCTCTCAAGGTGACGAGATTTTCATTCTTTGAGTAACCCTGTATTCTCAGCACAGTACTCGATAAAGACTACTCATTATTTTGGCAATCATAGTTAAGTGGCGTGTACGTTTTTCTAAGAATAAACTTTATTCCGTTTCATTCCTCATGAATGAATGAACTGATTAGTCACTTACAATTACTACTAGCTTCCTCTTTGTTTGACGACCAAAACTAAGCACGACCAGTCAGTAGTATGACAATTAAGTGACTTTTATTATAAGAAAAATGTATATTATGGAATAGTTTGCATTCGAATTTGATCAAGACTCTTAATCTTTAAAACATATAGTGACCAGTTAAGTGATCGTCCATAAATTTTATATTGTTTCATGAAATTAAAAGACTCAAAAGTTGTGCCCTTACCTGAAATAGTAAGTTCCATCTTGGAAGGGTCCATCTCGCTGATCGTCAAGTGTCTGAGCAACTGGCCCGATAACCGTCTGAGTTAGGACAGGGGTCTGCAACTGACGATTTGCCAAGACATTCTGAACCCTCTGCGTATTCTGCTGCTGCTGCTGCTGATTTTGCACCCTGAGCGTGTTCTGTTCCTGAGCTCGTCGACGCGCCTCGGCTCGCTGGAGCGCGAGTTGCTGTTGGCGGATGCGCTCTTCTTGTTGGCGGGCTTCCTGTTCTAGGCGACGCCTCTGTTGTTGTTCCTGGAATGTCGTCAGTCGTCGCTGATTCACGACGACGTTTCGCTGGTTATCGAAGGCGTCTTGGACGAGGACAGGTTCTTGCACTTCAATCACCTGGTCCTGAAGAATCACCGGTTGCTGAGGCAGATCAAATACTTGAGAAAACGTCGGCTGGCCGTTCTGACCAAGCCGCTGCCTCACCCTCTGCTGAGCAAGACTGAGGCCTTCGCGCTGGGCGAAGGCGCTCACTATCAAGAGCGATGAAAATACCTAGAGGGGGAGAGGAATGTGAAATTTCTTATAGGAAATTCTTACGGAAACTTCTTCCCATTTTGTCACCTATACAACTGAAGCAAATGCCTTTGTTCTGTGATCACAGATTTGCCGAGAATATATATCATTAATTCGTACATTCGAATAATGATACTTCAGCGTTCACCTCCTCGTCTCGAGGAAATGACTGCAATATTAATCTGTATTTTTAATCAGAATACTTTCAGCTTCACGTTCTATGAAAAATATAACTAAAAGTAGATATCGCTGCCTTGTTCTCGTGATCTCGCCGTAAAACGTATACAGTTAAATGCATTAGAATTACAATATTTCAGTTCACCCCTTCCTTTCTTCCACTATTTTTGCGTACTTTTGCTTTCTTAGGCCATCAGCTCTCTCTCTCTCTCTCTCTCTCTCTCTCTCTCTCTCTCTCTCTCCTTTGATTCTATATACGTTTCTCTCTCTCTCTCTCTCTCTCTCCCATTTGATTCTCCTCTCTCTCTCTCTCTCTCTCTCTCTCTCTCTCTCTCTCTCTCTCTCTCTCTCTCTCTCTCTCAATCATTTACACGTGGTTCCTCTTACAGAAGTTACGTGCGTGTAACCCCCAGGGTGACCCCGGGATGATCTTTCTCACGCCACGCCCGTGGTAATACAGTGGATTGATAATGTAACACATCGCATGTTTCAAACCTCTATTCGCCCCCTAGACTTCCATAGCATTAGCGACTGTCTCCTGTTATTAAATCTCTTTCTTTTTGTTTTTGTTTTTGCAGGTTGACAGTGAAAGGGAATTAGGAGAAGCAGGCGCTTAGAGAAGTAGCCGATTTTGAATGGTTTAAAAAAAGGGGGGGGGGATTTAGTGCTGAATCAGAATACATAATACACTTCTTCAGAGAAGGTAGGGAGTCAATGGCAGTATTCGTTTTTTTTTTTTTTTTTTTTGTAAGTGCCTGCTCACATGTAAAGATGCTCATTTGTCAGGCATTATGAGGTGAATTTAGATAAACAAAAATACGGAGTTAGATATAGGAAGGCACAGCAATTTTTTCCCACAATGATAACAAGTTCTTAAGAATTAATTTTTCTATCCAACTGATCTGAAATCATTCACAGCATAGAGCAAACGCATGTTGTACAAAATGCTTGTGAATGGCGATATCGCACTGGGTTTTCTATTGTGAATTTGAAAATATAACTGTATCCAAGAAAGCTCAGATATAAAAATAGTTATCAGCAATGAAGGAATACCATTATGGAAGATCCGTCACTATCAATGGTTTCATGTAGGGCATAGAAGTAAACTTTGCAGCACCGGTCTTATTTTGTATCACGCAAAGGAACCTTTAAATATCAAGAAAGTTTTGGTTTCATAAAACTTCCTTTATTCTAAATTCGACGAATAACCGTAATGATAATTTAATTTTGCGTAAAAACTTTCAGATATTATTTCACTAAGTTCTACAGAATTTCCGTGGGCGCTGGACGATCTTCATGCAACTCATGTTTTTATTTAAACTTCTAACGCTCTGACAAATTTTACACACACACACACATATATATTATATATATATAAATATATATATATATATATATATATAAAGACAAAATCCACGAAGGAAAGAGACACAATTGAGTGCTGCAAGGCCTTTCGACTACTGTCCTTTACTTAGCAGAGTCTGCTAAGTATAGGACGACAATCGAAAGGCCTCGCAGCACTCCACTGTTTCTCTTTCTTTCGTGGATTTTGTCTTTATTTATATATTCATCACGTTCCATATTTTCGTGATTCAGTTATACACACACACACACACACACATATATATATATGTATGTATATATATATATATATATATATATATATATATATATATATATATATACAATATATATATATATATATATATGTGTGTGTGTGTGTGTGTTGTGTAAACTTGTCAGAACGTCAGAAGTTTAAATAAAAACATGAGTTGCATGAAGATAGTCTGGCGCCCACGAAATTCTGTAGACCTTACTAAAATAATATCTGAAAGCTTTTACTCAAAATTAAATTATCATTATGTTTGTGTGTGTGTGTGTGTGTGTGTGAAATTTACTTATTGAACTTTCTGCATGCCGTTGCCTCCCGGTTACTACGTGAGACCTGTGAAATTCCGAGTGGGTGAGGCTTTGTCTGTCGACATAGTTACTGTACTTATTCCAGCACTCTTTTTATTCATATTCTACCGTGCTTGTAGATTAAATTCATAAAGTTTTCTGGGGAGGTCAAACATATGACTTTATTTCGCAAAGGTACGATAAGTTTGCTTAATTAAACGGTTATCATAATCTTGCTTACTCCACAAAATGCGATTTTACAGAAAATATCTGATTGGAAACAAAAACAAAAAAAGGAACGAATTACCACAAAATAATATTTTCATTTTGGAATGAAAAATGCAGTCTCATATAAGAGCGTTTTAATTTACGTTT
Source organism: Macrobrachium rosenbergii (assembly GCF_040412425.1). NCBI lineage: Eukaryota > Metazoa > Arthropoda > Malacostraca > Decapoda > Palaemonidae > Macrobrachium > Macrobrachium rosenbergii. The sequence goes on along the minus strand of NC_089783.1, from coordinate 53,927,605 downwards.
AATAGAAATTAGGCATTTCTATATATATATATATATATATATATATATATATATATATATATATATATATATATATATATATATATATATATATGTATATATATATATATATTATATATATATATATTATATAATATATATGTATATATATATATATGTGTGTGTGTGTGTGTGTGTATGCATGGATGTAGCAGTAGTCAACACATGAATACATAATTATTTCTGAATACGAGCTACGTACTGACGTGAATAATGAATATGTGAACTTGTAAATTTAGATTTTACATTTAGAGAGCTGAAGGTGATTTATAAATCTGCAATACATTTAACTATAGATTCCACGCGAGTTTAATAACATCTATCTGAATTAGTCGTCATCAAAACATGCTATCTTTATGTACCTAAAAAGTAATCTTCTCGGCAATGACATAGCTTTAATTTCTTCTCATCTCTGAACGGCGACTTGTAAAATAAATATTTTCTCAACTAGTCTTCATTTACAAAGAATTTGACGAAATTCATAAGTAAGATTTTCTTCAGTATTTCCAGATATGATAAACAATAGCCATGACCTGTGACCTGGATAAAAGTAAGGAGCGTAATAGAATGTCAATCACAATGAGAGAAGGAAAAATTAGCTGCGGGAATAAGGGCTAAGGACCTTATGAAAGGTTGTTATAACATGGAAATTGTGTGATGTATGAGAAATAAGTCCTGTCTAATAATACCATAACGACAGTAAATGTAAGAAATGGGAAAACCTGATAAACAGGCGCATAAAACAGTTCGCTTAAAAAAACTATAATCCATTACTTTACGACAAAATTACAATTACAGTTCAAGCTTCGTTCAGTGATACGCTAGCTCTGTCTCCCTTCAGCTTTGGAGCAAATTTTTCGCCTCAGAGGAAACGCCTCTTGAACTAAGAGGAAAAGTCAGCTGAGAAATTACCGATCACTACATACCAGCAGGATCATGGTTGCGGGCCAACCAGTCGGGGCACCTCTAGCAAAAATTTCTTGCTGCTACCAAGTCCTATTGAGCCTCACCCGCGAAGCTTTGCGGGCGTCACCTCCACACCCTCTCCACCAGGAGACGAGGGACCTCGGTCTTAACGACAGGGTTCTCTGATCTGATGCCAAAAGCGAAGAGACTCGAACGGGTCGGGAGTCTCTTTCGAGTAGATGCCCGTCCGTTCGGCCAGACAGGCAGGGAGGCGTCTTCTCCTTCGTCAGTAGGGTTTAGTCCAGCAAGTCCTCTGCAGTGAGTGCCCCCGTGATGATATCTCGAGGCTGAGCGTTTCGGTTGGCGAGTGTGGGCTGCGAAGAGTCGACGGAGGCTAATATACCCTGGCGTCAGCGAGCGCGCCCCCTTCCGAGAGGGAGAGGGAGAGAGAGAGAGAGAGAGAGAGATGTTTTCAAGGACACTCACGGAAAGCTCACGGAATGATCGAACAAGATCGACCCCGTGTTGGGCGTTGCACCCGGGGGTGGTGGGGTGGGGGGAGCCTTCACAGGTCTCACTCTGTTATCTGTCTATCTCCGTACGTCTCGTCTGTCGATGACTGCGAACGGGATGAACGAAGCTTTACTTATTTTTACAGGGATTTTATTTTCCGTGTAGATTTTATTTTCGTATGTAATGCATTTCATCGTTAATTAATAATTGTATTGCTGCGATTGAACACCCATAATCTCTCTCTCTCTCTCTCTCTCTCTCTCTCTCTCTCTCTCTCTCTCTCTCTCTCTCTCTCTCTCTCTCTTAGAAATTGGGGAAAAAGTTCTTGCTGTTTAGTTTTACAAGTGTTTCCAGGTAAGTACGCCTAAATAAGATGGGGATTCTTAAAAATCAACTGCCTACCATATTGATGAATGGAAAAAATTAGACAGAAAATTAAAGAAATTGTATTCGGATAACTAAACATACGTCCTATTTCTCATTACTTTTGAAAACATACTTTTGGGGAACCAGTAAATCCTTCAGTAAACAAAAAACCAAATGAGAATAACATGAAACATGTTAACAAGAATCTAAATATGTAAACAGCATGCCAACCAACAAATCGAGGCACCAGTAAATGCAGAATTATCGGTATAAATAGCAATACTAATAATTAACTGAAAATATTATTAAAATCGAAGAACTGCCTTGAACTTATTGATGTAAAACCTAGATTCCTTCATAGTATGAATGCGAATGTAAGACGTTATAGAACATGATTTCAGAGATCTTATATTGCCAAGCTCGGTATAATGTTCCTGAACAATACCGGTCTCTTACGGCAATATCTTCCCGTAAGGAATCGTCAGAGATATTACTTTCTAAACGATCTGGCAACACTGATTTATCGACACGCTGTCAACACCGGCGTATATTTGCATCTACGGAACACACCTTGATGCAGGTTACTTTTCCTGTGTCTTGAACCGTATTAATTTAAGAGAGAATTTCTAAAACATTTTTAACATTAGCAGCCAGACTTCCTTTAGTTCTAATGCCATTGTTCAAAATAATTGTCAGATATCAACCTCGGTGCCCTTGCGTGAACCGCCGTTCTTCGTTTCCTTTTATTTTTCTGTTTCGCTCGTGGCTGGTGAAATAATTAGGGGCATGTCAACACCAACGTATTTGTAAGCGATGCAGAATTTGTTTCTGGGGAATGACGACGTTGTAGGAAGTGTTCGCTCCTGATGTTTCCATCTCGACCAGACCTGAGAGATGGAAGTCTGGGAAGCGATTGGTCATATCGTTCTTTCTACTGAGATTACCCAAAGTTATTTTGACTTGGAAGCGATTCACAAGAACGTGAGCTTTTAAAAGCAATTAGAAGCTTTACGATAATGTTCGTCTTTGTAATATCTGGAAAATAAAAAAATACATATATACATATATATAATATGAGTGTAAAATATCTTCTGCTAAAACAGAATTCCGTCAAATACAAGGGAGCCATAGAAACGCCAAAATGTGGAAAATAAAGGCTATATTTCGGAGACCGAACTGTCTCTCTCCTCAGGCACATTTTGGCGTTTCTGTGGGCTCCCTGACATTTGATATATATATATATATATATATATATATATATATATATATATATATATATATATATATATGTATATATATATATATATATATATATATGTATATATATATATATATTATATATATATATCGAAGTCACACCTAGTTGTGACTAGGTGTGAATGAAGACTGTAGTGAAAGAGAAGCCATATTATGCCAGAAATCGAGATTCATAACTACTCAGAATGTATAAATTGGGTATTGCTCTTCAGGGCTCCCTGATTGAATGCCAACTACTTGCTCTCTGCTTCGCTAAAAGCGTCGTGCTTTATAATCCCGCATTGAGTGGGAATCACGAACTCGAGAGTCTACTAACCTACCCAGTCCTTTCGACTTGCTTCCAGAATGTGAAGTTTTCCACATTCCTCTGCATTATGCAAATCCTTTAGCCTGCCTAAGAACAGGTGAATTTTAATAACTTACGAAAGTATGCCTAATAAAATACAATTTCTTTCCAGTGACCCGACTTGACTTTGGCAGCAAGCAGTGACCCCAGAAGATTCAGGAGGAAAATGGCCTTTTCTGTAAACTTGAAAGAATCCAACTTCTTGGCGAAGGAATTGAAGAATAGTTCACCAGGGGTTACACAAGCTTTGCTCGCCTTTACGAAGGTATGTTTATTTGCATATTTCGCATTACAATATTTGTTATCATTTCAGTAGGTAGTAGTAATAATGTTATTCAAAAAGTATACATGTTCAGATGATACAATGTGTTAAATGAAATAGACATGAAGACGGATAAAGAATACAGAGAAACCAAATTGAAATAAAAGATGTAAAAAAACAAGAAAAAATTGCGCCGAAGTTTCTTCGGCGCAATCGAGTTTTCTGTACAGCGTATAATGCTGTATGAAACTCTCGGCCACAGCCCACGAAACTCTCAGCCGCGACCCATGAAACTTCAGCCACGGCCTAGTGGTGGTTTGTGTTGTTGGCGCATATAGTGGTGCCAGACGCACGGTCATGGCTAACTTTAACCTTAAATAAAATAAAAACTACTGAGGCCAGAGGGCTGCAAGTTTGTATGTTTGGTTATTGGAGGGTGGATGATCACCATGCCAATTTGCAGCCTTCTAGCCTCGGTAGTTTTTAAGATCTGAGGGCGGACAGAAAAAGTGCGGACGGACAGACAAATAGGAATATGGGACTGTAAAGTCACTCCAACTCTCGAGTATAAGTATTCATGTTGTCAGTAGGATTAGTTAATTTTAGGTGCTCACTGTATCCATTGCTTTCAAATATTTGAATGTTTACACATAATCTCGGCTTTCCCTGTACTAATGCTGTTGGTTTTGTATGTATTTTATTCATATAATGGTTATGTATTAACAAAGATGGTAGAAATTTGCATAGCACAGCAGTGCCTATTTTTGAGCAAAATAAGTCACTTCGTTTGAGAAAAGGATTTCCACTATACTATAACCGTCAAGTTAAAGTATAGCGTCAAGTTATTAGCCACTCTTTTGAACAAAATATCCTTCGATGGCGACCACGACCTTCGTTGTTGCAACCCCCGTCCACAAATTAAATCAATCCACTAGCAATATACAGAGCTCTGCAACCCACCCTCAACCTGCCTGGTGCATTTGAAATCGATACTTTCAGCCTCCCGTTAATGGATTTCCGTATTCAATAGAGTAGAGTATGATTGTCACATTATCTGCCTTCCATTTTCTGTTTTCCTGTAAAGGTGCCGAAGAAAATGAGTTTAGTTTCATCTGCTGACATGCAAACAACTTAAACATATTCTTTTCCTTTAGGTGACTGACACTTCAGTTTTTCTTTTACGTGACTGACACTTCAGCTTTTCCTTTACGTGACAGACACTTCAGTTTTTCCTGCACGTGACTGACACTTCGGTTTTTCCTTTACGTGACTGACACTTCAGATTTTCCATTACGTGACTGACACTTCAGCTTTTCCTTTACGTGACAGACACTTCAGTTTTTCCTGCACGTGACTGACACTTCGGTTTTTCCTTTACGTGACTGACACATCGGTTTTTCCTTTACGTGACTGACACTTCAGTTTTTCCTTTACGTGACTGACACTTCAGTTTTTCCTTTACGTGACTGACACTTCAGTTTTTCCTGCACGTGACTGACACTTCGGTTTTTCCTTTACGTGACGGACACTTCAGTTTTTCCTGCACGTGACTGACACTTCAGATTTTCCATTACGTGACTGACACTTCAGTTTTTCCTTTATGTGACTGACACTTCAGTTTTTCCTTTACGTGACTGACACTTCAGTTTTTCCTTTACGTGACTGACACTTCAGTTTTTCCTTTACGTGACTGACACTTCAGTTTTTCCTTTACGTGACTGACACTTCAGTTTTTCCTTTACGTGACTGACACTTCAGTTTTTCCTTTACGTGACTGACACTTCAGTTTTTCCTTTACGTGACTGACACTTCAGTTTTTCCTGCACGTGACTGACACTTCGGTTTTTCCTTTACGTGACGGACACTTCAGTTTTTCCTGCACGTGACTGACACTTCAGTTTTTCCTTTACGTGACTGACACTTCAGTTTTTCCTTTACGTGACTGACACTTCAGTTTTTCCTGCACGTGACTGACACTTCGGTTTTTCCTTTACGTGACGGACACTTCAGTTTTTCCTGCACGTGACTGACACTTCAGATTTTCCATTACGTGACTGACACTTCAGTTTTTCCTTTATGTGACTGACACTTCAGTTTTTCCTTTACGTGACTGACACTCCAGCTTTTCCTTTACGTGACTGACACTTCAGTTTTTCCTGCACGTTACTGACACATTGGTTTTTCATTTACGTGACTAACACTTCAGTTTTTCTTTTACGTGACTGACACATCGGTTTTCCCTTTACGTGACTGACACTTCAGTTTTTCCATTATGTAACTGACACTTCAGCAGTTGGGAAAACAAATAACTTTGTCAAAAACGTCTCGAAATTATTACTTGGAAGTGAGTTTTAGACCTCAATTTACGAATGTATGGCTTGCCATAAAAAAATATATGGTCTAGGGAGGGTAATTAACAATTGCCTATAATCAGCCACACGCAAAGAGACGTTTCATCTCAATAACTAAGATAAGGATCCACAGCTAAAAATTCGCTCAGACAGTCTTCCCATTTGGTGTGTTTTTGTGGCCCCCTTGCCTCTCCATACATGGAATTCGCCTTCAATACATTGCCTCGGGCAAATCATTTTTGCTCATTCGTCTTCAGCCCTGTCTGATCGTATCCTCTCTCTCTCTCTCTCTCTCTCTCTCTCTCTCTCTCTCTCTCTCTCTCTCTCTCTCTCTCTCTCTCATTCATGACATTTTACAAGACTTTCTCATCTCAATAGCAGGCCACGGTCTCTACCTTTACTCTCATTGTCGAATTTTATTCCCTTGCCATTACAAACATACACGTATACACACACATATAAATATATATATATATATATATATATATATATATATATATATATATATATATATATATATATATATATATATATTGTGTGGAAATCCGTGTGTTCTTGTCGAAGAAATAATGAGTAAGGTGCAAGTGGATAAATACAGCGTTTTCAACTGAAAATAGTTACTTAGATGACCTACGGTAGTATGTGATGAACTTAATTTTTTTACTGGGAATAATCAATCGAATCGGAAGTCTTTTTCATTGCATAGGTTTCGAAGTAGAATCAAATAGGTGACTCACGGTAAGGTTTTTCAGATCTACGAACGCTGAACAAAAGGCATTAAATAATGAATACCAGTTTTTAACATTCCCCTTGAAACTTTGCCAGTCGATGAAGGCTTTTAACAACAAAATTCAAAATGCAATAACTGTGCTCATGGAAAATACGATTCAAGGCTAGAAATTTCTTTCGTGAAGTTCCATTTCGGTATTTGAATGTGGGAATAAGTTTGTGTTTATTTCTTTTTATTTTCTTTCCTTTTCCTTTCACATAAGACCACGTGACGTGCAGATCGATGCAGGTATTCTAGCCCAATCCCAGAGAGAACATTTTAAGCAGGAGGTGAGATAAAATGGGGAGGTTTAACCCCTCCAATCCGTTCTGAGTGGTTAGAGGTGTAAAGGTCCTCAGCGTCTGAGCCTTGTAGCTCATCTGGTGTCTGTGTCTAAACAATTACAGGATGTGTTCGGTTTGGAACCTGTGACGGTGTTTGTTCAGGCATTGCTCCTTGCATTCTCTCTCTCTCTCTCTCTCTCTCTCTCTCTCTCTCTCTCACAAAAGCTGGTCTTTGGGAATGTGCTTCTGAAGGTTTCATTTCAATGCGTATAACAAAATTTTGTGTATTCCTAGTGATGACTGAGCTGCTTGCTTGAGCTGCATGTTTTTGAATGAGCTCTTTTGAAAACTCTAAGATTACTCGGTGATTTTTTGTATTCACTAACTGCGACAAATCTTTACAGCGTCATTGATCTTGCCAGGATTGAGCCCACATCTCTCTCTCTCTCTCTCTCTCTCTCTCTCTCTCTCTCTCCACGAAATATTTTAAAATGAACTCACATATCATTCCTTATCACAGAGACAATTAGCCAAACAAGCGCATCTCCAATTACACCTGCCATACTCTCTGTTCCGGTAGACTACAGATGATGAAAGCGTCTCTTCTTTCAAGGCGCAAGCGCACTTTATCCGCCTCTTCCAAGATGGCGCTTTTGTCACCCAATGAAGCATCCGGGTAGGTAAACCGCAAATCTTTATCTGGACTCTTGTTTCTCTGTGGATTTCATTCGATTGGTATACAGCCGTTGTTACAGATTTTTTTTTTTTTTGTAGTATCGAGATCATTTTCAAGAGGACTTTTCCGCCTTCATGAACTCGTTGTTCTGCTGACGTGTGATAAGCAGTATTTTGCTCTTGTATATTATTCCTATAGTTCTGATCTCAGTATTTTGGTGATGAATATTGAAATGACGGTCTACAGTACATGAATATTAATTGTTTCGGTGTCACAGCATAAGAAGATTTTTGTTCTGCATAATCACTGAATAATCCGTCAATCTCATGATTAAGTTATTCAGATGGTTCAGCTTATTCATTTGAATTCTTCAGCATTTGCGCTATTAACACATTCATGTTTGTAAGTTATATTCTTATTTCACGATGTTATTCACACAAACACACGCAATATAAATGGAACTCATATTGTAAATATCTTCGACAAGATATTTGCAGATGCAAATTCTTCACAGAGAAACTGAAGCTAAAACAGAATTTATTATTCGTTTTGTGCTTAAGGGTATAGTTGTACCATTCTTGTACGTATGGTCGTATGGCTCGTATTATCATATGTATATTTGTAGTCTTCTTATTAGCTAAGTATACTCTTATTATCCATGTAATGATTATATTATTTTCATTGCATTATGTGTATATTTGTATTATATTGTTATGCCCATTATAAGCATATTTGTGTTATTTCCAAGGAATATATATATATATAATCGTATCATCATCGAATCACAGATTATTTAAACAACAGCATTCGAAGAAGAGTGAAGTAATCTTCCTCTTCCACATTATTTCGGAAATGACACTCTCACGAGAGAGAAGACGCAAGGTTAGACGAAAATGTCGCCGCTAAATGTATAGGAAACGACGCGGCTGCTTCTCTCCGAATTTCTTCTTAATCTCGGTTATTTTGTGACATGATATTCCTTGTAGTCTGTCGTTCATCGTTTCAAAACACGGCTCTGGTGCGAAAAGGAATTATATTTGTTTTTTTTTTCTTTTGTAAGTTCCGTCTAAGACAATGTTCTTGGCATTGTCGTTTTATATCGTATGTCAGTTCGTTCTAGGAAATGGGGATTAGACTTTCCATTCCCAATGATCGGTTCTATATTTATGTTCGTATCTTAAGTGTAATGAATTCGCAACTGATGGGGAGTCTGAGCGAATGAGATACTCATTGCTAGAGTAAGTGGAATCAGCTTAATAACATATATATAAGATTGACGGATTATCCAGCCAAATATTTTGTGCACTTAACTATCACGGCATATATTCCCAAGTATATATATATATATATATATATATATATATATATATATATATATATATATATATATATATATATATATATATATATATACATACATACATACATACATACATACATATATATGTATATATTTACATGGCTGTGTGCGTATGTGTGTTTGTGCATGGATAGTTAGATATACGTAGATATGCGCGTGCAAAAATGAATACAAATCTGGAAGTAACATTAATTTTTGTTCTGTTTAAAAAACCGGGCTTGGGTTTGTCTTTTTATAATCATTCATCTAAATACGTTAATAAAAATAAATATATAGACTGGATAAATCCAACCTCATCTTCAGGTTTTGAGCGTTTCATTTCTGATTTAGCGTTCAACTGAGTAACATTACACGGAAAAATAAATGAACATTGCTTTTATTCAATTAACTTTTATGAAAAGGGAATGATTTAGGCTTAAAACTACCAGAAATTCACCACTGCGGCAGGTACTCTCGACCTTCATTAGCATCTCGCTATCTGTATAATCCACACGAATTCCCGTGGTGTCTTGCGCATCAAGTTTCATCCGAAGATATTCATGCATGACACTCACTTTCTGAAGGACTACGGATATCTCATGAAAAGGTGAGATTTAAATCAAACGAGCTGAGAGAGACACTGAAATGAAGAGAAAACGCCAGGTGGAAGTGCAAAGAATTACCAAAACGTCATTGAGTGCCAGGTCCATGTCAAACGCAACGTAATCGCCTGCAGATGCTTGTCGTAGCAGTTCCTTGTATATTTCAGATGTGTTCATTCTTGTTTGCTGCGAACTTCTATATTTCAGCGAGAAACATAAGGAACTTTTCTCTGAAAGAGGGCGGCTTCTTGCGTAAATGCAGAGGCCTTGTTAATTTACGCTGTAAATCTCTCTCTCTCTCTCTCTCTCTCTCTCTCTCTCTCTCTCTCTCTCTCTCTCTCTATATATATATATATATATATATATATATATATGTATATATGTATATAATATATATATATATATATATGTATATGTATATATACATATATGTATAACTGAATCACGAAACTATGGAACGTGATGAATATATAAATAAAGACAAAATCCACCAAGGAAAGAGAAACGTTGGAGTGCTGTGAGGTCTTTCGACTGTCGTCCTTTACTTAGCAGAATATATATATATATATATATATATATATATATATATATATATATATATATATATATATATATATTTATATATATATATATATATATATATATATATATATATATATATATATATATATATATCTTGTGTCAGCGTCCCGAGAGAAACACAAAATCGCGGCACCATAAAAATGACGTCATGATGACCGCGCTTTTATCGATGGAATCTCCCTGTTCTTGTAAAAGTGGCGTCTCTGTACTAACTGAGTAAAATCCCAGTCCACCGTCCCCCGTTTCCTTTCACGAAGAGTAAATTTGTGGCTTTGTGAGTAGGTGATAATCAATGCGTGCCTAAGTGCATATCCTCTCTCGCTCCCGGGAACTTCAGTTTACGATAAACACGGACATTAAGCGAAAATGCGGGTATCTCTCGACGTTAAGTGTACTTTTGATATTACCCCTTTGTGTAGCGATATCGTTTTTTGTCGAGTAACGAAGCATTTCCGATATTTACGTTCATGAAGAAGCAAGGCGGTTTAATGTCTAATGAGATGCCAGTTTTCGAGACTGAGAAGAACTGGTCAGTTGTAAAAAGCAGGTTGAAAAATTCCCCAACGTATTAAAGCACTTTTTTTCGGGAAAAGTGTAAATTCATTCAAGCCGCTTTTTACCACTAGACAATTCTTTCCGTTACGAAAACTTACCGCAAATTAGACTTTAAGCCGCCTTGCTTTCGTGGGATAAAATGAATGTGACAGAGGCAGTTTGCTGAGAGAGCGAACAACCAGTATTTTCTTAATTTAGAAGGGGCGAGGAGTTGGGCAGGGAAAGGGGAAGATAATGGGAGGGTTATTTTCTAGCATCTGTGGAAGCTCCAGTTGGAAAAAATATGGTGACTTCTCATTAAGTTGCAATCCACAGTTTCCTATCTACCAGTTTAAGGAATAGGACCTTGAGCAATTTCGACTTTATCCTCTGCAAGTATTAGGTCGTTTCTTTAATAGAGGATTGATTTAATCATTTGTCACTTCATTTTTTGCATGCTAACTCTACGTAAAGTGTTTCGGTTTCATTGTTTAAGTACTGCACAACAATTTTTGATACTTTGTGTATTCGAAAGTGTCAAATTTTCCATAAGCTCAGCTGTAACGTTTTTTATGTAAATCTGCTTATTTTTTTTATAATTTTTTTTCTTGAAGCTGTGCGGTTTTTTTATCATGTTTTTTCTCTTGAAGCTATGCGCTCATGGAATTTTAGTGCACGAATCCTGTTTCTAAATTCTCCATCATTTTCTGACCTTCTCAGTCACTGTGTTGGTCTCTTGAGCTTAAATGAGACCCAGTGCCGACCATTTCATACTCCTACGATCCAGTCTGAGTTTCTAAGCATTAAATTTTGGGATGAGGGTGCTAGCGCTGCACCCATGTACCGATTGACGGCTACGGGAGCGTATGTGTGTTAACCAGACTGAGATTTGGGTTTCGTCGCTGTCAGACCAGAAGTGTTGCCAACATGTAACAGGACAGATAAGGTAAAATAAAGGCTCCATGTTGCCTTTGTACCCATTACCACCCTTCCCTTTGAAAATATATGAAACAAAGTAAAACTAGGAAACACTCAAATATATTGATGGAAGACCGAATCACGGGCTGAAAAAAAAAATGCACCTCATAATCATGGGTAATTTCAACGCTTTCTAATGAATGATCACGGCTCGAGGTGTCAAATGACCGATGATGTACGAGGTACTAAGATGGAAAGCGTGAGATACAGAGACCCATATAATCCTTTTCGTGACCGCAAGCAACAGCGACTAAAAGAAGCGATCAGTTATCCATCTCACGTTCAGAGCTCCTCCGTGATTACATCTAGGACACCGCTCGCTTCGTCAATGTATAGGTAGGGTGTTGTTCTTACGGAGTACGGATGCGTTTTCGTAGCTGGTTGGCTTCGGGAAGGCATGACCAAGGAGGTTTCAGTTCCCTTGCCCGCCCAGCGCAGGGCTTAACCAACCACCACAGGCGCACGGACGGACGCGGCGATACCAAGCCTGCCAGCCAGGGCACCGTGACCGAACGGCGAAGCACCCACATTACGCCTGCAAAGCCCCTAGACTGCCATTGGCCCACCAGTTTACACAGGTGCAAATGGTCAACGGCTTCCCTGAGGGCCAAGACAAAGGGTACAGGACCAGCAACGCCACCCCCAAGGCTCGCTGAGAATTCGGGAGTCCGTACCAGAGAGGAAATTAGTACATGCTGAAGATATTCTCCGGCTCTGGAAGGCATGGTGTCTCTCAGCAAGCCTCCAAGGGTGAAGTCCCCTGGCCCACGCCCCCCAACCCTTCCTCAGACGATGCCAACACCCACACACAGCCGTGGGGAGCGCCGGGCGGCAAATCGGGAACAAACCAATGACCCAGCATCCACAACTTCCTCAAGTCCAGCTAACTTCTCCCTCCCCAATAGTTTTCCTCACGAAACGAATCTTGAATTCCTGATGTTTATAGTATAATATTTTTTACCTCGTATATCTTTGTATGTTTTGGGTGGTTGCTTTTTAAAATTATATAATATATGTTATATTTTATACACACACACATATATATATATACATATGTAATTGTAATAGCCACAATACCATCTTAACTTTCCCGAATTCTTCGCGCTTTTTTGGATACGGTTGTCACTACAAAGCCTTAAAATTCAAGTGCAAGAAATATGTATCTGGTAAAAAGTGACCAGTAGATTCTACACATACACACACACACACACACACACACACACACACACACACACATATATATATATATATATATATATATATATATATATATATATATATATATATATATATATATATATTAATTATTGCTTTCTTTTATCCACACCTCCTATCAGTTCTCCCGTGTCCTATGAGCCTACACAGGCCCAGGAGAACTTTAACTTTAAAGTCACTTTTTCAGTATCTGATAATTTACATGAGGATGACCTGCAGATGCCTCCAGCTCGTGGTTTGCCGGTGGGTGTAATATGAACGGCTTCTTCGCTGAGTGTAGGGCCGCAACCCTTGGAAGACTATTGAATTAGAGAAAGGATTTTCCTCAAAAAGAAAAGGCGCTGTTCTGAACGCTCTAGGCAGTCAGAAAAAACGACAGTGGCCTTTAATCAGTATTATTATATGGTAATTAGCTTAACCGCTTTCGAATTTATATCGGTGTCTTACTGAAGCATAACGGATTTATTTTTTCTGACCACGATCTGCATAGAAAATTAATGAGTGATTTTTCCACGCACATCCCGTCGTGAAGGATAATTTGTTAGTAGATATACCACACAGGTCTTTCATCAGACCTGCACGAAAATGTGAAAAAGACGACGCCCTTTATACGCAATGACCCGGATGCAGGGGATAATTTTCTCGGCGCTTGAAGGAAGTGCTGATGCTGCTATTATCCTTTTTTTCTGATGACGTTCGAGTTTAATGGGCAGATTAAAACTTCACTCAAACGTCCCTTCGTCCGTCTTCTTATATAAGGGAGAACACACACGGTTTTTTTATATTTACACTATATATATATATATATATATATATATATATATATATATATATATATATGTGTGTGTGTGTGTGTGTGTGTGTGTGTGTGCATATATATATATCCCTTCGTTCTTCTTATACAAGAGAGAACACACATGTTTTTTTTTTTTATATATACAATATATATACATATATATATATATATATATATATATATATATATATATATATATATATATATATATGTGTGTGTGTGTGTGTGTGTGTGTGTGTGTGTGTGTTTTTATATATATATATATGTGTGTATATATATATATATATATATATATATATATATATATATATGTGTGTGTGTGTGAGTGCATATATATTTATATGTGCATGATTCTCGTGTCACATTCGTCACATGTTTATTGAAACAAAAGCGACGCTCAAATAATGAACACTCAACACATAGGGATCAGTGACATCTCTTTTCTTTCCCTCCCCGAGGATCGAACACGCGTCAGGAAGAGATAAATTTAGTGAGTGACCGCTGTTCCATGTAAATCCTATAATTTACAAATGGAACTGATTTAAAAAAAATTCGCATGCAACTGTATTAATTTCATGCAGAAATGCACGCATGCTAAATTCAGAGGTCAATGTCTCTGACATATTTATATGCGTATGTGCATAATCTGTAATATATTAATCTATATTTGTAATATTATACACGTAACTGTAATAGTCAAAATGACTTTTACAATATCCTCACACGTTTTGCATACGTTTGTTACCACAAAGCCTTGAATCCCATTCCCGGGGTGAAATCCAAATCTACTCACAATAGGTTAGGTTGAAGTTAATATATACCGCCATGCCACTAAGAAGGAGCCATATCTTTCGCGATAACTATTGGGGGAACCTTTATAATTCAATTCGTAAATCATACATTGGCTCGAACAGTTCTGAACACTTACTGATCATGTTGCTTAAAAACATTACGTGAATAGAATCACAGTAGCTCAAGCCTTTTTTCATTGGTATAGATTTTTATCCCCTTACAAAATACACAGTCTTTATGCGTGAAATTAAATGCATATATCAAAAGCGCTTGAATTATTCACAAGTCAAGATCAACGGGAAGATGTGAATTTTTCATTACATTGTTCACAACCGTAAGGTCAGTTTTATTTTCTGAGTCTTGCAGAGATGTAAAGGATGATTATGCCATTGAGCTCATGACATAATGGTTGACAGAACTTGATATAACAATTTAAATTAAATCAATGTTCACTGATTTCTTAAAATGTTTAGCATTTCCTCTTTCTTACCGAGCTTGTCTGATTAATATCAAATATCGTTTTCTCAATGTTTCAAGAGAGGAATAGGTACAGGATGTATGCCCGTTTAGATATATAAATCAACACTTAACGCAATTCACGATCGTAGCGTTTGCGAGCACAGAAGAAAAGCGAAAATACAAGAGCAGAGAAAATAACAGAAACTTAGATACCCATCTCACGTTGTTTTTAAATTCACCTTTTGTATCGTCACTTCGATGCCAAATGGTTTCGTGACACTTCTTAAGAGTTTAAGATTTCCCGCCAAGAAGACGGTTCGTATCATCTCTCCGTTTTTTTTTAAATTTCGCGACGTGATTCATTCTGTCACTTTACTCATAATGGAGGTGTCACACCTGTCTGTTGCCTCAATTTCCATGTCTACTACATTGTAATTGTGTGAGCTGATTCTGTTTCCTGCTCTGAAGTATCCTTGAAGAACCTTCGCTGATAGGCGTTTAGGAATTGCAGTTGATAGCTCTCCTATAGTGAGGAAAGATTTGGCGGGAAACGAGCCTTCTGGGAACTGCGTGTCTGTCGTACCTCTAACCTCAAAGGAGCAGTTTATGTACCGGTGAAAATTATATCGTGAAACTTGTAGGTTTTTACCACGACTCTCTAAAGTCTGCTGACGTGGAGTTAATGCCACAAGGTTCCAATTTCGGTTTCGGGATGGAATAAGGAATGCTACAACGGCGGTGGGGAATGAGTGGACGTCCAAATATAAAAATGCTGATTCTAATGAGAGTCATTACGTTTTTATTTCTCTTCGGTGTTCCTTCTCGTCCCTTTGAGAATCTGCACGGATCATTTTGTTATCGTGACACGAAGTTGTTAAAAATCTGAATTTTTATTTTCTTTCTGTTGTTAGAGTTCATTATCGAGAGCCCTTTCTCTTTAATTTAAATATTTTCTCTAATAGGTAAAGGGCTAAGATTTAGAGAGATGCCAGAGCTTTAGCTACCAAACGGACATAAGAAACAGGGAAATATATTTCTAATTCTGATCGTCTCTGGGCAGTTTTATCAATATATTGGTTGTTTTCAATACCTATTTAATCTTAATTGACAATGCATTAGAATCCTACTTACCATAGTGTTGATGAGATTTAATAGTCTACAATCCGCTTCTATTCCTCTGTTAGTCAAAAACTCCATGACATTTTAATTCACTGTGGGAATGAAATCTTTTTAGTTGTATGCAGAACAAGTTTAAAACAACTTTTCATAATTTTTTTTATTCGATATCAAAAATTAAATCTCAACCTTTGGATGTTATTTTGACATTTTTTCAATGAAGCCATTTCAGGTCCTATGAACGAAGAGAAAAAACTTCTTGCTCGGCTTTAATTCATTTTACGTCACCGGAGCCCCGAATTTATTTTGAAGAATAAGCTTTTTATCTTGCTTTCGCCATGCGGCAGATTCAAGAGATGATAATATCTTTATTCTTTGATATTGTCACTTAAATATGTTTATGTACATTGTTTCCACTTTGAAATCTACGCTTCAAAGTAGCATGTATGCAATGACTGTCTTGTGAAAGTGTATGAACCTTTTGGTTGAATACGTGATTCTTAAATCATTTTGAATATCGGTGTAAACTTCGCTAAAGTGATACTTGATTCCCATGCCTCTTAGATGCCTCACTCTATTAACATTTGGGATTTCATCAGTATGCCAACAATAGGAATTTAATGGCTCATTAATATTTCGACGTTTGGGAATGACTGAGTGGCTCCATTTCAGTGACATTTGGGATTGAATGGGTATCCATTTTGTCTACATGGATTAATTAAAGGTTCTATTTTATTAACATTTCGGGTTGGTTTAGGACAGCCACTTCATCAATATTTATGATTGACTGATTGACTTGAGTGCCATACGAGATGGCGAAATAACAACTAGACGACTAGACTGATTGATGCCGCCACCTATTAAGGTGTAGGTGCAAACCTAAGATGCGCCCCTTGCATTTGTTTCAAAGCTTCACGACACGTGAAACCTCTCACTTGAACAGCACCTACCAAACACACACTCTTCGAAGAACATTGCGTAAGCTCCTTTGACCAACGTTCGGTGACTAAACAAGGAGGTATCTGCCACATTTCAAAAATCAGTGGTTAGAAACTTGCAACAATGACCGAGACATCAACAGAGCGAGAGTAAAGAGCGCAGCAGTTCTCCAGAAGGTTAGCGCAGTTCCTGCAAGAGTCGCCAGTCTTCGCCCTGATCGAATTAGGGTGGTACCTAGTTTAAAACCAATTCTGTTTTCGGCAGGGATTTCATTACTTCAGTTTTTCCAACGCATGCTTATGTCAAGTCTCTTAACTCGCCTCAGTTACGAAGATTCAGGAAAAAATAATTCTTAATAAAGTCTTGATTCTTTAGAAAAAGTTGGTCTTTACCAAAAGAGCAGGAACACATTTAAGAGAGAAATATATTAAAACCTTGGCGATGTTCCGTGCTGGGAAATGGCAGCAAGGAGTCGTTTTTTGAGAAGTAAAATAGCAATATGGTCAGTGCAAATGAATCGTAATATAGCATCATAAGTAGCGAAATCAGAGTTGAAAGCCAGAAAACTGTCAAAATACTTAAAATTACCTAAACGGGAAAAGAAAATTGCAAAATAATCTGCTCAAGAAAATAAGTAAACCATGACAGAAATCCTACAATATAAACCGTAATGTATATTCAAATATTTTTTATTTATTAAAAATAATGTGCGAATTATATACTCCACGTTTAGCTACAGTATAACAACCTTAGACAAGACAAAACGTATCAGCATCAAAATATTTTTTATTTATAAAAAATAATGTGCGAATTATACACTCACGTTTAGTTATAACAACCTTAGACAAGAAAAAACATGCCAACATCAGATACTGGGTATATTGTAATTGCAATTCAGGAACTAAATTACTTATTTATTGCCGTCATTTTTAATGGGACAGAATATAGAGAATTTAGACCGAAAGCCAAGCGCTGGGACATATGAGGTCATTCAGCACTGAAAGGAAAACTGAGAATAAAAGGTTTGAAAGGTGTAACAGGAGGAAAACCTCAAAGCAGTTGCACTGTGAAACAATTGTAAGAAGGGGGTGAGAAGTGAGACGGAAGAAAGAATATGAATGAAGGTACAGTAAAAGGAATGAAAGGGGTTGCAGCCAGGGGCCGAAGGGACGCTGCAAAGAACCTTAAGTAATGCCTACAGTGTACCTCGTGAGTTTAATGGGACAGGTACCCAAGTGATGAAAACAGCATAGATATTATTCAAATGAATTTTTATAATTGGGGAAATTGAAATCTGGGGAATTATTACTGAAATTATATAAATGTAAACAACGCTTAACGTAATTTTGTTTTTTCCTTGACGTCAGAGGCAAATTTTCTAGGAAATTCTTAATACAAATAAGTTATAGGAGCTGGCTAAGGCACGGCCACATATCATTGTATTATTATTATGATGATTATTGAAAGAATTAGTAGTAGAATAGGAGCAATTGTAGTAGCACTAAATGCAAGTGGTAATAATAATAATAATAATAATAATAATAATAATAATAATAATAATAATAATAATAATAATAATAATCAAAGTAAAATTAAGTGAAAGAGCAGAAATGGGTAATTAGCAGTAGTAACGTCGAAGAAGAAGAAGATCCCCTGTTGATGATTACGGACGAAACCCAAACCAGGGACAGACCAGGGAGGGACTGAAAGAGGCATCGCCGCTGTGTCCGGATACAGTTGTCGAAAGGGTGACGAGCGAGGTCTGTTTTTCGTCAGCGCTCTGTAATTTGCGGAATTGCCCGAGGACGGCGAAAGACGAGAACTGAGGAAAAAAAAAACGGCCATTGTCAGGATGGGGATTGTCGAGGGGGGAAAGTAGTCGAGTGTAATATAGAAGGTGAGGTAAAACAATGTATTTTTAAATACGCTTACATTCTTTAGTTTTGAAGTGCTCGGTCTTCGGAACGAAGAAAGTGATGGAATGTACGTTAACTTATTTACATTTACAAATTACAGCAGCAAGGGTCGTGACAGATTTAGGTGGTAACATATGTTAGCAACTATTTTTTTTTTTTTACAGCGATGAAGGATTCTTTATTTTAGCGTTCACTCGTCTTTAAATTTTATTAAGTATTTTGTAATGAAGGAATGGTAAGGCAATCTGAAGGATTTAAATTCCAGGGAATGGGAAAACGTGTTTTTGTTTTAAATGTTTTTTGTGAAATATTCTCAGTAACTAATTTTATCACAAAACTTGAGGCTTTAAGTTAATTGTATAGTTCTTGGGCTACGTAATGCAAAGGACGGAAATACGACCCATCTAATGAGACAAAATATGAGCATTATAAGGACACTGAAATGGTCAAAACCAGAGGAGACGAAAAACTAAACAGTGTAAAACAACTGAGAATTTTTAAATAAAGCAACGAAGGGAAATATGTAAACAAGATGACGCAATCGAACTGCATTTTGAGCGTACGGAAAACTTCCAAGACCTGTTCTTTTCTGTTCTTTTCTCATTTCCTCAGGGTTTCGTGACTGTGCAAGAATTTCCCTTATCGGCAGTGAACAGCTCAGTGTTATATCTATCGTAATTAACGTCATCGTGGCAATTTTTGTAAAAAAATAAAAGAAATTACCACGGCGCTGAGTACCACAGCAAGCAAAGGCGTTTCGAGGTAGAGAGGAGACGCCTGTCTTTGTTCCTTTTCTTTACCTTTTTGTCGCTCATTAACAAATTCTTCAAACGAAAAAGATGGTGGTAAACTCTCCCTTTCTCTTATAAGAAACCTCGGCATTATTTGCGATGATTACTACATCTAAATCTTGACGCAACTAGCTTCCATTTCCTAGATCTCCCATTATTATAGTAGGCCTCTCCTGTCCGAATGTCAGAAGCATTCAGGTACGGTTATCTCGTTAACTAAATTGCTTAAACGGAAGTTATTTTCAGCATGGTGATCACAGTGCAGACTATTTCCAGGAATTTCTTGCCAAGCCATTTTCCAGCACCGCATCCTACCATCTAGGTCCTCACATTCTTCCCAGAGCTTAATTCTGAAATAGATAAAACCTTTCAGATACAGAGTCATTGTCAATCCATGATTCTTCACCGTGTAGCAATACATATTATACTAGGCTGAGGTCTAATCTTGTTTATGAATTCCCAAACTTACTCAGCCAGCCAGTGTTTGATTTGCATTTTATAGTCTTCTATTAAATTTCATCTCAAGAGAACTTGTAATTATAAAAAAAAAAAAAAAACTATCTCTTCCATCTCCCTCCACTTTTTTCATTACAGAATCCTTGAGGGAATAAACAGCAAAGGTGACGTAACATTTCCTTGTAGTACCCTGCTACGTACAGCAAATTCGCTTGAAAAGACTCCATCAACCATAGCTTTGCATCTGCAGTGTTCGTGGACATTTTGAAAAAAATTTTGATAACTACAGAGAATATCATGATAACGTGAGACCATTAATATTGTTCTGTGGATAGTCGAATAATAATAATAATAATAATAATAATAATAATAATAATAATAATAATAATAATAATAATAATAATAATAATAATCAAAAAAGATGCAGTTTCATACACATATATACATATATATTGTTTGTGTATGTATGTATGTATATATATATATATATATATATATATATATATATATATATATATATATATATATGTATTATATGTATACGGTACATATATATATTAAATACATATATATATATATATATATATATATTATATATTATATATATATATATATATATATATATATATATATATATATATATGCATTATATACATACGTATAATATATATAAATATAAATATATATATTATATATATATGTATATACAGAATATATATGAAGTAACCACTTCGTTTTCAAACTTCCCAAGGCGTTGTGAAAACTTACGATCCGTGTAAAATGGCCGCTACTCCTTGAGGATACAAGAATCCTGGAAAACCTGTTAGCATAGATGCTTTCGAGGGCACAAGACGTTAGAAAGCGTAGTAGGAGAATCAGGAACACTGAAATAACTGAAAAGAACAGTTATCTAATAATGAAAGCCAATGAGTAAGGCCTTTTCAGCAAGACAAGCAAAGCTAGGGAAATCTGTCATAGCTGAGCGGAAAGCTATAGCGTTAAAACTAGGGTTTTTATCGTTACTCTCTGATGCATTTCTCCTATAAAATGAAAGATAGGTTCCGAGCAGTCGAAGCAAGAACGAATATCTTAGTGAAGATTGTGATAAATTTGAACTCTGAATAAAACAATTTTTATTTTATTTTTAAAGATGTATCTCTTATATGTTATGTCCCATGAGGTTGAGGGGGGGGTTAATGCTGTCAGTGTACCTCATTTGGTGCACTGTAGGTATTAAATAAAGTTTTTGCATCGTCCCTTCGGTCCCTAGCGACAACCAGCTTCATTCCTTTTACTATACCTCCGTTCAAACTTTTGCTTCCAACTTACGTTCCACCCCCTCCTAACACTTGTTTGATAATGCAACGGCAAAGTTCTCTTCCTCTTGCACCTTTAAAACCTTTTTTCAATCTCAGATTTCCCTCTTTAGCGCTGAATGGCCTCACAGGTCACAGCGCTTGGCTTTTGCCTATATTTTATATTCCAATCCATCTTAATATGATAAGCGCCACTTCCAACGAAATTTAGTGGTGGCCAAAGTAGTCTTTCAGTCTAGGGCGTCTTTCGCACAATGTTAGCGATTGAGCACTATGTTTCTGGAGCTATTATGGGGAACATTTGCAATCGAAAATAATGTCACATTCCATGAGGCAGGTCACCCAAACTATGCGACATATTTATAGAGCGCCGTTGTATGGAATCTTCGTTGCTGGGAGGTAAAAACCTGTTATTCGCCGTGCGGTGAGCCAGGAGTCGTTTTAAAGAATTATCCCGTTCACTACTACTACTCTAGCCAATCGGCGCTTTTGTTTTTTGTTTCATGAACATTGCTCGCAGTACCCCGTTAAGAAAAAAAAAACCTGTTATAGGAAGTATTATCAATCATCGAGCGATAATATTACCGTCATAATAAGTTTAGACAATGTAGATTGTACTGAACTGTGCGATGTGGCCGAGCCGTCCGTAGATAATGCAACAAAAAGCAAAAAGGGAAACATCGGTGCCGATGGCTTTTGCAGTTAAGGGGAAGTTTATAATGGATACAAGCCTGTTACTAGACCTTGATGGTAGTGTTGTTAATGAGCCAGGCAGTGTCATATTAGGTGAGGATGAAGAGGAAAGCAAGGATGTTAAAAAGAAGGGAAAAGGTAAAGGGGAAGGCTAGTAGTACTGTGGAAAGTAGGAGGAAAGATCCCATCATTATTATTACGATTAAAGTGGCAGTGTCACCTCAGACGACGACAGTGGACAGAACAGTGATAAGATACAGAATGTGATGATCAGCCACCATGTGCCAATAGCATCCCCATTCGTGGGGGCGAGGATGCCAGTGCCACCACTAGCTATGGTTCCTAACCAGTGGAAAATGCCTTGGTTAATGGATGTCAGCCATCTGGGCGTCACCGTTGTGAAGTTAAATATTACTAGCTCTGCAGGATGGTGCCTGGAATCCTGTGAGAGCCTCACGAAAGTTTATGTTGATGGGAGACGGCGTGTAACAGGTGTCTTTTGCATTGAATAGAACACAAAGCACATAGGGGGAAAAACTGTCTGTTGCTCCCAGTACCGTGAAAACTCCCAAATTTGAAAAGTGCCAGATTCCGTGATAACGGCTGGGTCTATGTTGCCGTGGTCTTAGAGTAGCAGACCATGTGTTATGTTGCCGTGGTCTTACAGCAGCAGACCATGTGCTATGTTGCCGTGGTCTTACAGCAGCAGACCATATGCTATGTTGCTGTGGTCTTACAGCAGCAGACCATGTGGTATGTTGATGAGCCCTGCCTCGTCTGTGAATAAATGCAGTTCACCAAGACAAGTACTTCACAAACTTTGGTGAGTAAAACTTTTATGCCAGTCATTTTTTCGTTAATGAGTAGTTTTGTGCATTAATCACATTTATCTTTAACGTTGATCATTGTTCACAAGTTTGGTAGGTTTATCAGCAACATACTCCATGTTGTTAATGTTAATTAACTATGTGGCTGCTATTATTTTTCTTTTTTGCATTAATCAGCATTATTTTCATCACATTATTATTCACAGGTGTTGTTTGGATTATTATTATCATATATGTTTATTAATATATACATAATATTTATGACAATAGTAATTTTTAGAAACTCCTTTTGCATTAATGTCATTGTCATCATCATTAATCAGTATTCACAGTTTTCCTTGGATTATTATCAACATACCCCATGACGTGTCATTAAGGTTTATCAACTTTGTATGACGATACTTTTGAAATTTTATTTTTTGGAAAAGATAGAAAATTAGGCGGGAAGTGGGGGCGTTTAAAGCAATTTTTTTTTTCTGTTACCATACAACATTGCAACACAACATACGGGAACAATACAAACAATAACTTGGGGATTTTATACCTGAAAAACAATAAAAAACATTTTAGTGTTTATGTGGGAAAATTAGTGAAAAAATACCTTTCTGTTTACTTTTGATAAAAACCGAAGACTAAAATTTTTTTTCAAAAATTGTGACATAGGCATAATTTACACAGAATGAGTTTTAATTTAGCTCTGCATGAAACATAATGCTTGCATGAAAGTTTCTCATCAAACGAAAAACGCTTTGAAAAAATGTTTCCTGATTCCGGAAGGTAATCAATACGGTTTTAACATTCAAAATTCGAAAAAAAACTGCACTCAATGTATTCATTCTGGTAAAAATTATCCGCTTCATTTCTGACTCCATCCTTCGGATAATAGCATGCGAAAACCGCTTCCGAAGTCTGTGAAAACTGTAGCGTTAGGATGCGCGAGTTGTCTTTTGCGTTGAAGACCGACGTCACGCAATACCCCAATGATGACAAGCATTGCCTGTTGCCGACAACTCTTCTTCTTCTTCTAATTCGTTTTCCTCGACCTACGGAGGCCAATTGAGTTGACATTTCGCGAGCTTCCCTGGAGTTACAGGTGGCCCCTTTAACCCCGGCTCCTCCTGTGCGGTGTCATGATTGCTGTTGTCACTTTGGATTACTGTGATTCGTGTTGCAATGTTGTTACAGTTGCGTCTAATACTGAAGCCGTAGTGCTTTCTTTGATACGGTTGATAACGTTCAAACTTTTTACGATCCTTGTGTGTGTGCGTTAGTTTTCCATTTCTTCCACTCTCATCTTCTCTTTCTCATCTGATGCATATCTTTATTCTTAATGTCCTTACGGTTACACCATTCCTCAACCTTCGTGTTGTTGCTCTCCTGTCAATCACAGTTACGGGATGTCATTCATTTTTCTACTTAGCCCTCCACAGCTGTCAGTCGTGATTGCGCTCCTCGCTAACCCCCGTCTTTCATTTTGATTTTTGTTTCCGAGCGTAATCGTTCGTAATGGGGAAAAAATGAAGGCTCGGCGTTCAAAACACCGACCTTTTGAAGGCATAAGTATTGCCCTGCCTCCGACATCCGCCGCTGAATGCAAGAGTTTGGGGAGGAATAGTCAGTTTGCCCTCCAAGGTCCTTGCGATTATCGATAGGATGGGGTGAAAGAATACAAGAATAGGTGGGGGAAGTTGGTTTTGGTGTCAAATGTTTCTCAGAAGACACCGCTCACGCAGAGCAAACGCTTTGGGGGTCCAAGTGTCGGTTTTGATTGAGAACTTGATTCAGTTAAAGAGACGTTAACTGACGGTTTTTGCAACGAGAAACCATAAGGTACACTGGTATCTCTTTCGTATATATATATATATATATATATATATATATATATATATATATATATATATATATATATATATTTCTACATCTTCCCAAGCATCCAAAGTACCAAAAGCTTAATTTAAAAGTCAGAATTAAAAAGTACAGTGCATTTCTTAGCACTGCCTGACAAGGGAGGGCGAAAGGAATATTTTTGGCCCCTTCTTAA
Source organism: Macrobrachium rosenbergii (assembly GCF_040412425.1). Taxonomy (NCBI): domain Eukaryota; kingdom Metazoa; phylum Arthropoda; class Malacostraca; order Decapoda; family Palaemonidae; genus Macrobrachium; species Macrobrachium rosenbergii. The sequence continues at coordinate 53,902,444 of NC_089783.1, read as the reverse complement.
ATCCTTTAATCGCACTCTTTTATTTCTAAATAACCCAGTCTTTTATTGGCATGGGCTCTTTCTGCCAGTATAACCTGTAAAAAAAAAATTTGTGTGGGTTTGCATGTATGTGTGTGTGCGCGCGCGCTCACACTGGATCTCGTAAAGTAACATTACAAAATATGAAGTACAAGAATGTCTGTTTAGGATCGAGCAAAACGACTTTTTGTTTCAGATGCTACACTTCCTTGTCTAGGACCAATAAGCTAAAACAAAATCATGTTGTAGCCTACTCGTATACCAGGAAGTATTTAAAACCGGTTCAAAACGGAAGACTTGTCTTAAGAATAGGCATCACCGATGACCGTTATTTTTATAGTTGTCAGAATTGTGACGCTCTTCAAGTCTGGCTTTATGGGTGTACTTAATAACAGAGGCGTATTCGTACATAATAACATACTTGAAGCGTTAGTTGCGTTCTGGTATTTCCAGTGGTGTTTAACTATAGTAATTTCTGAGACTTTACAGTTGATCAAGAGTACTCAGGAAACAACAAAATTTCTCCTAAATTTGTAGGGTGTTTAAATTCTCTCTCTCTCTCTCTCTCTCTCTCTCTCTCTCTCTCTCTCTCTCTCTCTCTCTCTCTCTCTCTGTCATATATATATATATATATATATATATATATATATATATATATATACATATATATATATATATATATATATCCATTATGGTACATACAGTATATGAAAGAGAAATCATTTCGACATAGCTCCGGAGATTCACTTTTGCTTGGTTTACTCCATCTCTCTTGTCTGTTCCCCTCCGCTAAAGTTGCAACCCAAGAGTTGCAACTGACCATTGCATATCATATTGGTTAGCGCTATAGAGCCATTTAGGTATTTGCCGGAGATGCTCCCACGCTGTTCCTGTACACGTACGGTCCAGGGATCAGACGCCTCTGGTTCTAAGGTTGTCGGAATGGAACGCAGACTTTGGTCCATGTGGAAGAGAGAGAGAGAGAGAGAGAGAGAATCCCGTGGCATAAGGGAAAACAATGAGACAGGAATGGCCTGATAATTTGACTTGATCGGCCATAGGACCGAGGATTCCTTTAGAGATCGTTATTCGACCGCAGGATTAACACTCGGCTTCATAGAACATGGGAGGATGGAGGATTGAAATTTCGTGCTGTCAGGTAGTGACAGCACTTGAAGAAATGAAACTGCAATACTTAGTCTTACGCCGTCGTCGTTATTTAACTGCACGGAAGAAAAAGGAACCGTTATAGACATTAAGAGAGGGATATCAAGACAGATATAGAGAAATAAAAGGGAAAAGAGAGAGAGAGAGAGAGAGAGAGAGAGAGAGAGAGTGAATGGCAGGATGGAATGTAGAAATTGCAGAATCAGTCATTTAAATCCATTAGCAGCGAGGAGAGTCACTTATTCCCCCGGCAGACTTTTGAACAAAGCAAAGCTAAAGTGTAAATAATAGTGGTTCAGTTTGGGTCTTTCGTAATCGAGCAGGAGTGTCAGTCCTTTATTTTATTTTATTTTATTTTATTTTTTGCAAGTATTCACGTCACGTACAGTGCAATGCCTCGGATTTGACACAGGATGTCTCTATTGAACCATTAGTGAAGTCAAACAGTTTTTGACTGGTTCTTAAAGAATAGTTATCTCTCTCTCTCTCTCTCTCTCTCTCTCTCTCTCTCTCTCACGTGTATTGTTGTGTATGTATGTATGTATGTATGTGTATGCATATGCTCTGGCATAGACATATAATGATATGAATATCTTGATACTTTGATATTAGACTCCAAAAAGATTATGTATATGATATGTGTATATATATATAGATATATATACATATATGAAGATAAAAAGGCCCATAAAACACTGTATGAACGTTAAATATATATATATACATACAATACATAAATATAAATGTATATATATCGATTTTTTTGCATTACAGTAGAGGTCATGGTTGCAGTGTATGTGCGGGTGTGCGACGCGCTACTGATGAGCATTTTGTACAGTGCAAGAAGAATTCTGCACAAGGGACCCATTCACGACTCGGCATTTACTGTATGAATACTGCAGTGGGCCATCCCTTTTACGTGAAAAGGCTTTAAGAAAAAATATAGTTATATGCATATATGCATAATATATATAAATATATATATATATATATATATCAGATATATAATATATAATATATGTATATATATATATATATATATATATATATATATATATTTATATATGTATATATATATATATATATATATATATATATATATATATATATATATATATATATATTATATATATATATATATATATATATATATATATATATATATATATGTATATATACATATATATATGTATGTAGAATGCTGATATAACTGGTGTCTGGAAACACAGAAAATACAGTAGAAACGAACTCCAAAGCGGATCTTAAACAGAAAACAAGCGATGTCAATAAATAACCGAAGTTAGCAATCGGTTTCGTTAAGCATAATTTTTTGCAACCTTAAAAGAACCTCCTTCCGAGTGGGTTAATGCCTGAAAAGATGTTATATACCGCTATTCTGTAGCGGGGTAGTGCCGTCACTGCACCCCACGTGGTGCACTGTAAGCATCACTAAAGGACGTTTGCAATGTTCCTTCGGCCCCAGGAGGTAACACTTCTTAACCTTTGATTTCTATTCTCGTTTCCTTTCTTCGGTCTTGCTGTCTAGCTTCTCCAACCATTACTTGTTAGTGAAAGTGTAGGGTTTTCTCCTTATCCTTCACAGCGTCCCTTCGGCCCCTAGCTGCAGCAGCCCCTTTCGTTCCTTTTACTGCACCTCCGTTCATATTCTCATTCTTCCATCTTACTTTCCACACTGTTTCATTTTGCAAGTGCGAGGTTTTCCTCCTGATACACCTTTGAAGTCTTCTATACTCACATTTTCCCTTTCAGCGCTGAATGACCTCATAGTTCGCTGCGCATGGCCTAAATTTTATATTCTAATTCTAATCCTAGTGCTCTGCTTGACAGCGTAAACTTCGTATCATCTGTGTCTAGATTATGAATATATTTTTTCATGTTACTTATACGTATAAGAGGTGCAAGCTTTCTGCAAGAACTAATCCACTACAAACCAGAACGCAATATCAAAATGGAAGTATCCCTTCTCCTACCAAGCAGACAGTCTGCACGAACAAAACATAAAATTTGGAAATGGCGTCAGACTCATACCATACATAAGATAGTATAAATTTAAAAGGTTAACTACTTAAGATAAAAAAAAAAAATTCCAAGGTTTACGCAAAGTGGGGTAAGCGTGAGGTTTAAAAAATTCCGCACCGTCATCTCTCATTGTCATCTGATGAGACCAAATCATAACTTAATGCGCGGCGATGACGTGATAACTACTACGGCATTCATTAGGAATTTGATTCTTATCATAGATATGGTAACATTGGTGTTCTCAACTCAAGGCTGGTTTGAATTTCCTTTTTCCATTGCGAAATTCACGGCTGGCGATGGCGTTATTATACATTTCAACTTGGTGTCATTTTTCTGAAACGACTCATTTTTGTCGCGTAAACTTTGACTTATGCCCTGCACGCATCTCTAGGACGTTATGCTGAGATTTAGGAATCTCTCTCTCTCTCTCTCTCTCTCTCTCTCTCTCTCTCTCTCTCTCTCTCTCTCTCTCTCTCTCTCTCTCTCTCAACGCCAAATTCTCCCAGTGTTTCTCCTACCTGTGGATAATGTTCATGAACTGATGTGTCCTCTCTCAGTAAGACAGGACTCCAGAGTGAACTTGTGTAACTCCTCTGCTTAGAAGTAAATTAATTCTTTAGCGTATACGGGAGCAGAATGGAAATAGGAAAAATTAATTCCCAAGGTGAAGCTATGGGTAGACAGTGGTTGGGATACAACCACGACCTTGTTGATGCTTCGAGAAATGGAATGTCGTTATCAATGAATATTGTGAAACAATTTAGTAACTCTTTAACAGTAAGATACACATGATATATTGCGATCCGTCTCAATCTTGATGCACTGTGTATGAAGTTGGTGCGTAACACTTAATCCTGAAACATTATGTTGCTCACCATAATCATGAGGTTAACCACGAAGCAGTATGTTGCCCATGCGGTACCTTATGTGGATAAGTGAGGATCGGTCGGTTGCCCTGTAATAAGGTAGTTAAAAAGTATAGATGAATTTAGTCATTGGCGATTTATGCAATTTTCCATCATTTTCGAGTTGCGGAAAAACCTTATCCAAGGGGATGGTTTATGCCCCAGTAAAACGATCCCCAACTGAAAGTAGATTGATCATTGTGTAACTGATTGGATATAGTAAGTTTAGCTCGCTAAATTTATTAAAGAGCCCCTCCCCCAAATTACATCTCTCTTTTGACAGATATTTCCACGGGTAAAGCGTTTTACATATCAATTAAGATGGATTGTTCGGGGAAGTTCACACATCCGTGAACTCTTGACATCGCTGTCATGAAAATATATCTTACGATTAGAATAGAAATGTAATTAAATGGAAGTAGCGAAGAACGATTTTCTTCATAGACAAAAAAACTTGAGTCGTGGCGCTCCAAAGATTAATAAAGTTGGTTGATAAGGCAGCATTAAAAAATTATTTCTTCATAAAGAAAAAAAGCTTAATAAAGCTGGTTGATAAGGCAGCATTAAAAAAGGATTTCTGCATAAAGAAAAAAAGTTTAACAAAACCGGTTGATAAGGCAGCATTAAAAAGGATAGAATAATTACACGTACTTTACAAGAACTTTGCCAAAAAGTGGTTCTTTCTCATCTCATTCATTCGGGCATACGTGCCCTTGCGACTCTCTCTCTCTCTCTCTCTCTCTCTCTCGATTGTGCAACGGAAACACAAAAGACGGGGAAAGCGTACATTCGCTTTCATCTGCTCGGTAACATTTTGGCGAAGTCGATGTGTACGCGCGATACGGGCGCTTCCCAGCCTTCAGGTGTCGCTACGTGAGAGGGAGAGGAGAACGAGAAGCGAGTATCTCAGCTGACTATCTGTTACTGCTTGTCTTCATCTCGTGCTGGGAGATGATGATACGCGCCTGTCTCTTGCTCTGTGGTAAGCCAGAGGTACTAATCTTCTGGCAAAGGTATCGCGTGTGGCTGTATACTGGTTTGCTTTTGAGTACTGGCGTACGTGTGTGTGTGTGTGTGTGTGTGAGAAAGAGAAAGAGAAAGAGAGAGAGGGAGAGAGAGAAAGAGGCAGATAGACAGACAGATAGACTGAGCGTATTAAATAGTAATTAACCAAACGCGTAGGTGAATATGTATGTATATATATACAGTATATATGTATATATATATATATATATATATATATATATATATATATATATATATATATATATATATATATATATATATATATATATATATATATATAAAGACGAAATTCACGAAGGAAAGAGAAACAATGGAGTGCTGCAGAGGCCTTTCGACTGTCGTCCTGTACTTAGCAGTCTGCTAAGTAAAGGACGACCGTCGAAAGGCCTCGCAGCACTCCATTGTTGCTCTTTCCTTCCTGGATTTTGTCTTTATTTATTTATTTATTCATCACGTTCCATATTATATATATATATATATATATATATATATATATATATATATATATATATATATATATATATATATATATAAAATCATGTTTGATGAGTGGGAAATTCTCGTCCAGCTGTTTCGATCCTGATCATCTCATTTCTTAACTGGCTTAGGCAGATGTTTTACTGAAGGATGTCCTTTCAAACTCCAACCCTCTCCATTTATCCGGGCTAGGGACCGGCACCTAGGCTACTTTGCTACCTCCTGCCACCCATCCCAAGTAGCTAGGCTGTAATTATGACATAATTCTGAACACAGTTATGTAAAAACACAGAGAGATTAAACAAATCGTTGTTTTTCCCAATCCTCACACGCATTATTATTTGATTCTTATTTGGAAAAGACAGCGCTGAGCAAGAAGAAGTATTACAAAAGCCTCCCTCACCACCACTTAAAACCTGATAAAGAAGAAAGATGGACCAACCCTAAATTACACAGACATGACCCCTGCCTTGCCTCAAACTCCTCCATCACCTTGTCTCCCCCGGCTTACTAATGTTGATCCTCTTTCTTCCTCCGCCCGATCTCCCCGGGTACTAAAATTGACCTTCCTCGCAAAATAATCACACCCAGTACAATGGAGAAGTGAAAGTCTTCGTCACGAGGGAAGATATCATTCGAAAATCGGCTCGGGAATCGGAGGCGTGTCCAAGATCCGCAAGAAGTACTCGTTTTACCTCCCTTCGTGTTTTGCGTATCAGAGCGTTGCGCTTGGAGATGCTTTTCTTGCTTTGGGAATGAGTTCGTGTAGTTTGTAAGCGACTTCGCTTGAAGTTTGAAGCAACGTCTTATATGTTCGGAACTTATCCGGGAGTTTTTTTTCTTCTTCTTCTTCTTCTTCCAGGGCAAACAACAAAATTAAGTAAAAGATACTTAGATTGCAGAAGGCAGCCGTATGCCTCAAACTCTAATATGAACAGTAACTTAATGGTGATATAATCAGAAATGATATAATATTTGAAAGCAATCTTGATTATATGCCTACCAGAAACCTATTGATTGTTATTTTATTTAGGTATTTGTCTGAGATATAGAAAACAAGTCAGTGATTTGTATATTACCATGGCATATAATATGCACGAGAATATACACATCTCAAGGTTATACTTATTAGATATTCCGTAATTACGGAAGTGTAATAAAACAGAATTGTAACCCGAATCCAAAGGATCATTACAGTGCAAAAAAAAGGGTTATAAATTTCTTAATATTAACGAAGAGTCTCCCCATTACAAAGCAAGATTCTCCATTAATTAGCTAAAGTCCTAATCTCTTTCTTTCCACCCATGACTATGGACTTTTATGAGTAAATACTGTCAGTCATGCATAATTCATTTCAGCTCGAACGCAGGAAGACCCCCAGTGAGTCTGTGTTTATGCACATTGTGTTCGTGGATAACTGCTCAGTTACTCATATTGTGTGCCGAAAGGAAATCCTCAGAGCTTTTAACGGTGGAAGGGTCAAGGATCTGTACTCATCATGAACGAGCGTAAGAAAAAAAAAAAAAAAACACCATGAGGTATAAAGACAAGGATAATAAAGCCAAGAATTTTCTCCTTGGACTTTTCTTCTTCTTCTTCTTCTTCTTCTTCTTCTTCTTCTTCTTCTTCTTCTTCTTCTTCTTCACTACCTCCATTGCGAACTCTCGTTCTTAAGGTTCTTTGCAGCGTATCTTCGGCCGCTAACTGCAACTCTTTTCAGTCCCTTTACTGTACCTCCGTTCATATTCTCTTTCTTCCATCTTCCTTTCCAACATCTCCCAACAATTGATTCATAGTGCAGCTGCTAGGTTTTCCTCCTGTCACACCTTTCAGACCTTTTAACTGTCAATATACATTGCACCGCTGAATGACCTCGTATATCCCCGCGCTTGGCCTCTCGCCTAAATCATATTCTATTCTGTTTTGTTCCAGACCTCATTCGCTGAAATGTTTTTTTTATGGCAATGCAGCTTTCACCTTTACAAAGACTCTAGAAACACGACACGCCCTATACAAAGCCGGTACCCTTTCGACAAACAGTAAACGAACGAAAATATATGAAAAATGAAAGGCAGTCGCAGCGGTAATGTCTCTCAAATGCTCACAAGTTGGGATCCTTTCCGGGCAAATGCAATCGAAGGTGGATTCTTCATGGTACTCTTATACCAGTCCCGGTTGATGCAAACAAAGAGGCAACGATGAAAGCAAAATTCTCTCTCTCTCTCTCTCTCTCTCTCTCTCTCTCTCTCAACGATTCATTCATAGGGAGTTCCCCAAGGCCATAGCGTAAGCCATAATCATTTTCCTTTGGTCGGGGAGAGGAAGGCGCCGGGCGCCTTCGACGAGAGAAAGAAAGGAAGAAAGATGAAGAAGAGGAGATAAAAAAAAAATAAAAAACCATAACAACATCCGGGTACTCCGATCTTCGAGCCGCGTTCTCATGTGGCCGTAATCATTGTTGACTACGTAATTTGGAGCGCCACCTTGCTCGGCTCTGAAATTTGAGAGGGCCGGTGTAGCTCTCTCTCTCTCTCTCTCTCTCTCTCTCTCTCTCTCTCTCTCTCTTTTATTAGCCTATGTACAGATTGCTCATTAGCCCAATTAACTTTCCAGGCTTTAGTCCTATTAACTCTCTAAGTTTCCAGACTTTAACCCTGTTAACTTTCCAGACTTTAAACCTGTTAACTTTCCAGACTTTAATCCTATTAATATTCCAGACTTTAACCCTGTTAACTTTCCAGACTTTAACCCTATTAACTTTCCAGACTTTAACCCTGTTAACTTTCCAGACTTTAACCCTGTTAACTTTCCAGACTTTAACCCTATTAACTTTCCAGACTTCACTGCGACCGACGACACTCCCCTTAGGCTTAATTGCGCTGTTGTCACGGGAGCCTATAATATTGTTGTTGTGTCTGGAATGCTTTGGCAGTCACCCAACCAATAACTGACCAAACTCAGTGTGTAGCCACATCACTGTAGCATCAAAATTGTGTTAGTTGGAGCTTAATACTTCCACTTGGGAAGTAAAGCCAAGCAGGATATAACCTCAGCCGTCCAGGATTTCCCAAGTATCTCTGAGCACTGGGATTGTGAATTGGGTCAGAGAGTCTGTGGCGTTAGTGAGGAGGAGGAGGAGGGGGGGAGGAGAAGGGGGAGGTGCGAGCACGAAAAGCGTTCCAGATGGCGTGACTCACGCACCATGAGCAGTAAGCTCGGTGGAGCTACAGAAGGGAATAGGAAGTAAGAGGACTTGTTATGATGGAGCAGTAGCGAATGCTTTCAGAAAAACGAAAGTGTCAGTTTTAGAAATCAAATAAGAGATAGAAATAATAGTCACCCTAGCAGTGTTAGAAATGGTTATGGAGATGTTTTGCCGTATACTTCTTTGTCAGCATCATCATTATTATTGTTATATTATTAGTGTTATTTACATGGATGTTGTTTTTATTGTCATTATTTATTCTGCCTGTGCTGGTTGCTGTTATAAAAGCGCAAAAAATGTAAAGTAAAAGTTCAAAATGAAAAGATAAGACCAATCAGCCATGAAAAATGCCTTTAATTTTGATCAGAATTTTATAGCAATAACATTCCCTTCGTCCGCACCGCGATTTGACAGTTTTCAGAGGAAAATATAAGACATTAGGAGATGGCCTTTGATTGTAAAAAAAAAAAAGTGTTTATCTGGACTTGGAAAAAAATAGACCAAAAAAAATCACATAGAAGAGAGATAATTGGATAATGATGGGTCATTGCGAAGGAAAACGTGCTTGGTTTGAGACGATAAAGATCTCCGGGAAATAAACTGCAAATGTCTCAGAGATGTTCTCCGTACGTGTAGGTACGTTCTTACCCGAGTATATATTGGTGTGAATGCAAGAACGCACAAGCAGGCACAAGCACACATACACACTGGAGCTAAATTTTTCGAAGGATTGTAATCAAAGTAACATTTAGAGAAGTGTTACTTTTCTTGGCTTATGTCCTGATGCAAATAAACCACCAAGCCTGTCTTTCAACCCCCATAACAACCCGTTTAGTTTATGCTCTTACCTCAGAATATGGCTATCAAGTTTGTCTTATATGAAGCTATTTTCCTCAGATTTTCTGTGTAATCAGACTCATTCGTCGGGACAAGCCACCTGCCTAAGTTTTTATCCTTCAGAAGGTTCTGTGAAAAGGTGGTTCTATCGTTAAGTTCATTATCCTCCTTATTTTTCCGATGCAGCAATAGGTGTTAGAGAAGTTTTGGTAAAAATAGAGTATAGGGTCTCACCACAGTAAATTTCATAGTTCCTTACAGGTGAACACAGCTTTTCAAAAGAAATTGAATTGATTTTTACTGGATTCAAAGCAAGACGATGAGGCAGAGAAAGAACATCCTTTTCATCCTTGGCTCAAATTCTGGCAGAAAGCTTATTTTGATGACTTTACGGCTATCTGCTTACGTGCTAAGATCGATTTTAAGATTTTCTTTTTTCGTTTCGTAATGTTCTTAACCTTAACAGCAGCTTATTTTGCTTGACATTACGATCTAAAATAGATGCCCAACATTTATAACACACACACACACACACACACACACATACACAGGTTACTTCCTATCACATCCATTTCTTAGACAAAGACTTCCAGGATCTGTGGTTACGGCTTGTATGGGTAACAATCCTGCCCCCGCCTTATTGTCTACAAAAGTATCCAATGCTTTTTTTTTTTGAAGCTTCGAGCGAGTGACCTTCAGTCAGACAATAAAATCAGTCGGCCTTCCTTTATATTTGTTTCCTAAATCCACCGAGATTGACCCTTGAATCGAATGTTTTTAACATTGAATTTTCTTTTACTTCTGTTTGCTTTTTGTAATGTGGTTTTGTGATTTTGAGTGGGAGTATTTTTGTGAATATGTGGCCTTTACAAACGTGATTTCTTCAGTAGCTAAGTTCAATGGCTAAGTTCTTGATTGACATGACGCCAGTGTATGAAGATATATAGGTTAGTCAGCTTATCATAAAAATTTTCCTCAAGAGGACGTTTCAAGTTAAGTACTTTTATCAAGGTATCACTTTTAGGCTCACAGAGAGTGGGAGTATTTTTATGAATTCCTGGCCTTTACTATCGTGATTTGTTCAGTAGCGAAGTTCTTTACTGACATAACGCCAGTGTATGAAGATAAATAGGTCAGTCAGCTTATCATAAAAAAATTTCTCGAGAGGACTTTTCAATTTAAGTACTGTTATCAAGGTATCAATTGTAGGCTTACAGAACCATTGTTGTTGCTCCACTTAGGATGCAAAGCCCATCAATCACGATCCAAATCCTTCCATGCACTCTGCGGTTCCATCCGTGTAACCTTCCATCCACATAATTCGCCCCGGACACACCTGGAAGTGATGGATGTTCAGTAACCCATCAGGCAGACGGAAGCGCCGAATCTTAAGGAACCTTGAAAAACATGGAATTGGGGAGAGGGGAGGTTTTTTTTTCTTGTGCGTTTCCTCTCATTACCATATCATCGTGGTTCTCATGCTATTAAAAGAGATTGCATGGTAAATTTAGTATCAGTGAATCATGGGACAATTAAGTCGTACGCGAAATGTCTATGTATGTATACATGCATACATACATACATACATACATACATACATACATACATACATACATACATACATATATATTATATATGAAATTTTATCACATATGATTTTTATATACAATCATGGAGCTAAAAATATATAATATCCAATTCACGCTATTTGGGAATATGTTGAAAATTTTATCACCAAGGGGAATTTTTAGTGATAAATGGATCGGCTGCCGGGTCTCGATCCCAACGACTCCATTCGACGGCAAAGCAATTTCGGGAATATATACTGTTGGGGAATTATATATATATATATATATTTTAAGTGATAAATGGATATATACCGCCATGAGATCGATATATACAGTACCTCCCAACGACTCCATTCGACGGCATAGCAATATATATATATATATATATATATATATATATATATATATATATATATATATATATATATATATATATATCTCATGCTATGAATGATTATACGAATGTAAAGTAAAAGGGCTGAGCTATGACGTAGGAGACACCATTCACCTTAACAAAACGAAGCGGCTGTCAAGGTCCATCAAAATTCACAGCTGTTACACTATGAATCCTAATGACCCTGTCGACAAATTACCTCTGCTCGCTCGGTGATCAATCAAGAGTGATAAAACGCGACGAGACTTGGCAAATGTTACGAGGAAAGACATAAAAAGCAACAAAAGATATAACAAAATGGCAGGTTTCGCAAGGATTTGTCACGCAAACTCCGCCACCGCCCTGCAAGACCAGCCAGTCATTGCTGGAACGTGCAACTGACCTTAGGAGCCTGGGCGAGCGGTGACGTGTCACAACGAGACCCTAGAGCCGCTGGAATCTCGCCAATGCAAAAGAGAGGCATTACTTAAAGCTTTTTGTCTTGATTCTCAGACATATCTATAGGGCATTTATTATTAATGTCTTTAAGTGATCTTTTATGTGAATTATCTTCTTGGCGGAAATTTCTTAGCATAGCTTTGTCATATACCTGAAAAACTAGTTGACTTTATAAACACACACACACACTCACACACACATTGTATATATGTATATATATATATATATATATATATATATATATATATATATATATATATATATATATATATATATATTTCCACAGGTGAAAAATAAGGTCCTGACCGGTTTCGACTTTATTTCCAAGCCATTGACGCAGGGCTGGCTTGGAAATAAAGTCAAAACCGGTCAGGACCTACACCCCGTCTCTTATTTTTCACCTGGGGCAATGTATGATTGTCTCATCTAGGAACGGGATTCTTTAACTCTTGGCGGTCTTTTCCAATACTATATTATACAGCTGCAGATATGTGAATGCCAAACTCCACATTCATATCTTCATTCATGGTCTGAACACTGTACAAGGAAATCCAAGCCCTTGGCACTTTTTCCTCATAGCTTGATGTCATCCGTGAACATTATCATCATCATTATTATTAAAAATTTACAAGTATGAATAGAGCAAAGAGGAGCTTGTGTAATAAATTGCAAATGGAAACGAAATACATAAAGATAAATGACAAATACATTTCTGAATAAAGAACCGTTGAGATATAAGTAAGAAAAAATTAAACAGAAGGGACGCTGAATTCTCAAGTACCACTGCAACTTCATTCGAACCTATGAGCAACTAGACACACTGCACTTTATATAGAGAAAATGGGTTGTGTGCTAACTTCAAATTAGAAGGAATCTACAGTACTAGCCCAAGTCGTGACTCTATAACCCTTTGGGATTGTGTCTTTGCTGAAGAGTGGTCAAACTTGATCACGTCTTTCTCTTAAAAGTAAACAATGGTGAGTCAGTAACGGCTTTTTCTGAGATTTATGAAGTGCTCTTATTCTGTCGTACAGATTCTTAGCAGGAGAAGGATAGAGAAAGTACTTTTACCCAGATATGGCTTGTGGTATTGATCATAGCGGCAAACAGTCGGGACGAAGCCAGTATAGCTTTTAGAGTGACTGATAAGGAGTGTATGAATTTCTTGAGTACTTCGTGTGGGTACGTTAAGAATTTGCTCAAGCTGAAGAAATTTGAGTGTAAAAATTTCCCATCCAAAAAAACTTGTTTGAAAAACAATACGCAGTGTACAGTACGTTTGGTCCCTGTCTCTAAGAGTGGGTGTGTTAATATCTTCATTCTGGTACTCACCATTCTCTCTCTCTCTCTCTCTCTCTCTCTCTCTCTCTCTCTCTCTAGTCGTATATGTTTGTTTATTTTTCACTAATACGTTGTTCTTTTCGTTTTACGACCCACGTAAACATTTTTTCCCGCGTGAAGCATTTTTTCATGAACCCTTCAAAGCGCGCCAACCGATATTGAGCGAACGCCATAAACAGGCATGAAGTCGTTTGCAGGCATATTGCACGATAGCCATCAACTGACGGCTCTCTACATAAATCGTGAGAACTGGCTGTGTTGTGCAGTTTGTTTAAGGCAAGTTCGTGGCGTTGACGATCTGAACGAACCGATAAAACCCCGGCTATGGAGGCAGAGCCTTAAATTACTGGCCGAGCATTACCGGAGTCACACCCTGGGCCCACTCCCGCGCTGATTAAATGTTCGCTGGAGATATTACCACTTTCGTTTTCTTCTTCTCCTTCTTCTTCTTCTTGTTTTCTCGTTCCTCATGCAACATCTCCATTTCGATAGAGAGATTAAGGGAAAAAAAGCAGTCTATTGCTTGTAGGTAATCTCATTCGATGAACTTACCAATTTTATACTGTTTGCAGTGGGACCATATTTCGAGTCGTACATTACGGTACATTTAAACAAATCTTAAAATGTCTTACAGTTTATAAATAAGTCTAAGTTTTGAAAAGCTGAGTAGCCTTGTTTCTGCGTTTACCCGATTTCTCAAGATTGTCGGAGTATTTAAGCATAAAATGACACACACACACACACACACACACACACACCCCTATCTATCTATCTGTATGTATATATGATATACATATGTGTGTGTATATATCTATCTATATAATATATATATGTATATATACATATATGTGTGTATATATATATTATATATATATATATATATATAATATATATATATATATATATATATATATATATATATATATATATATATATATATATATTAGCTATCAAGGAGGTTGATTAACAGCTCTCCTAGGGCTGACCCGAAGGATTAGATTTATTTTACGTGGCTAAGAACCAATTGGATACCTAGCAACGGGACCTACAGCTTATTGTGGAATCCGAACCACATTACAGCGAGAAATGAATTTCCATCACCAGAAATAAATTCCTCTTATTCTTCACTGGCCGGTCGGAGATTCGAACTCGCGGCCAGCAGAGTGCTAGCTGAGAACGGAACCCACCCTTCCAATGAGGAACTGGAACGATAAAGAGAAGGAAGGAGTGAAGAAAAATAAAAAAGAAGGATTTATTATTTCAATCGTGCAGTTACGATCCATTTGCAATGTCGGAGACTGAGAGAGTTCCTTTTTTTGTTTCACTTCGCGTTTGTACATAATTGGAACGAGACTAATGATCACTATAATCCAAGAGTGTTTTCTGCCCTTGTTGAATCAGCAGGCGTCATGAAAGACAACATGATAATATTAAGGCAGTCAGCGTGAAATAAAGTACTTATCCTGTTCGTTCTCATATTTAATGGGTTGGATCTACCGTTTATTGGGTCCCGTAGAATAATCGATGGATTTCTTAGTACCAACTTCCCCTCCTTTTCATTACTACATTTGGTGACTTGGCCTCGCTGAAGGGTAGCTGTGAATTTCAAGTGTATTTTCAACATCAATACCAAGAATGGCAAACTGTTCAGTCCGCTGGAACAAAAGTAGTTCGAATTAACCGGAGAAATCTGGAATCGACAGGCGAGAGGCGCGACTGTAAACATTTCTCCCCATCAGGATAGGAAGTTGATGCTAAGAAACTGTTCACGCTACCCGGCAATTTGCTGCATAAGTTAATAGCTCCTCTAAACCACCTGTATGAGAAATTGGGGCCTTTATGATACACTCATACCCTCAAGGACCGCCCACTAGGAGTTCTTCAGTCCCGGAACTGTAGTTTAGAGTCTTTGGTTATGAAAATAGAAGAGATAATTTGGTTACCTTAGTGCCCTAGTGTCAGGGGTACCTATAATTTTATTAGTGTCTCTAATATCTATAATTAATCATTCGCCGTTGGGTCTTTTTCTTCCTTTTAGTCTTTGTTTGAATAAATCCGCTGTGGCTTCATCGTCACCTTTTAACCGACTGCCAGAGAGTGAAAGCATTTACCAGGAACTGTTCGACAGCAAAATGCGAACGGAAAGAAAAATCTCTCGTAGCCAGTTATTATTTCACGATGTAATACCTTTTGTTCTTTCTTATTCATGGGCCACGAAGTACGCCGAGGAAATTATATCGTCTTTGGGGGAATCCGAGAGGCTTTCCTTCCACAGGTAATCATCGGACACTAAGCGAATCACGTACATATCTGAGTCGCAGTATTAGAAATATGTGGTAAAAATATTCCGAAATATTCAACATTTCTTCATTTTGTGACGGATACTTCAGTTCAGCTTTTCGCCACTTTAACTACGCACGAGTACATGACCTTTCAAGTAGCCTAGCCTCGCCAGTGAGCCTTATTTATTTCGTCCTGCGCTAAAAATCAGTCTGTGATCACATCTTTTATGCAGAGAAGACTCACATTTCCCTTCCCCGCCCGCCTTTCGAGTACGACCTCCAGATACTGACCGGTGCGTCGTCGGCTCCTAATCGGGAACTGGTTTCTTGGAATCGCATTAAGGTGATGTCGGTTGATCTTCCTCGCGGTCGGCGGAAATTTCAGACATGCAGACATTGCATTGCCAAGCGAAACGTATATAATAGAAGGAGGTTCTTTTTAGACCGAGTTTTGCCCGCTTCGTGGAATTTTGTTCTCACGACAACGAGAGAGCGACGGTAACTCCGGTTTTGAGTCCTCGCTGTCTGTCCTTGGAGCCGGTTTACAGCAAAGTATAAAGAAATATGCCTATACAGCATTGTTCTCAAGATCCTTTGCCACCCCTCCTCTGAAAAACACGGTCCTTGTAAGGTACGCGACAGTTTATCTGTAGGCCCATCGTAACCATATTCCATGTCACCTTTACCCAGCGTCGGTACGACCTCATCCTTCCATTCACACCTCAAAGACCTCATAGAGGTAACCGCCCCCCACACACCCTCTCCGACACACGTCCACCATTCCTACAAACTTCACCACAGCACTCCTGTATATTGCTTTTGCTCGTCGATGGCGACTAAAGAAGACACATTCCTTTATGTACGACACAACTCTCATATGTCGCCTCAGGTCTCCAAGATGTCCGACCGATATGCCAGGGTGACTCCAAGTCACTCTGTCCTGAGATGAAAAATTCCCGATTAGCTTTCCGTGTTGTATAGGTTTGAGAAACCTGTGCAACATGGTCCCCAAATCCCATTGGACTTGACGGTCATATATGATTCAGCAATGAATATTGCCTTTTTATATATATCCATAGTCCTCAAATATATATATATATATATGTAATATATATATATATATATATATATATATATATATATATATATATATATATATATATATATATATATATATATATATATATATATACATACATACACCGTATGTGTGTGTATATATATTGTGTGTGTCAGTGTCTGTGAGTGTTTGCAAAGTAACAGTATCTGATTACTAAATAGATTCATTTGGAATATTGACATGGCTCTAGAGGAATCAGAAAAAACGGAGTAAACTAAACTTATGTGGTTGTAAATATTCTTTTAAAGTTTCGAAGATTTCACAGGTAAATAAGAGTTTATTTTTAAACCGATGAACGCCAAATTGTTTTAAAAACATGAACATTTGATTCGTTATTAGTTTTGATGCCTATTCTTTTTCATTTTACTGTCGTCTCTAGCATACCATTAAATACAATAAAAAAAATGTCGATCAAGCAGAAAAGGGAGACTATTAGACAAGAGAGAGAGAGAGAGAGAGAGAGAGAGAGAGATTCGTTATTTCCATTTCATTCCATTTCTGCTTCAATCCTCCGATATAGTTTCATCAGAGTAATGTCAAAGAGCTCACGAATACGTGAATTTTCCTGAACAGTTGGTCTTAATTGTTATTTAAAACACTGCGAGTGGAAATCTCTCTCTCTCTCTCTCTCTCTCTCTCTCAAAATGAGAGAAGGGATAGGCGGTTGGGGCTGGCGGGTTGGTTCATGTAGAAAGCTTGGAGTCTATATGTTCATGAAGCTTTTAAAAATTTACCAAGTGATTAATCTACTTTCAGTTTGGAATCGTTTTACTGTGATGGTTTTTCGTTGTCCAGCAACTGCCTGGGACTGCAAAAGTTTTGGCGAAGCATCCACTAACGTGGCAAAGCACAAACCGTTCCCTTGGATTAAGCTTTTCCCGAAGCTCTATGAAGAAGAAATATTATAAATAAATCATCTCAGTTTAAAATTAGCCAACGTAATTACGAGGAACCGACCCATCCTCACGTATCCACATGAAACACTGTATCTTTATGATAAGCGACATGCTTCTTCAGGATTAAGAAGGGCCACACACTAACTTCATAATTCTGAGGGCCCACAAGCTTCTTAATTGTGATGTCCAGCATATTGCCTGATGTGGGCCGCAGTGTACCTTGCATATCTCGTTGTTAAAGAATTCCGTATGCCTTCATTGTTACTCTATTTCGTCATAATATTGATATAAACAGATTCCACGAAACACCATCAAGGTCCTGGTTGCATTTGAACCATTGTCTACTCATAGCTCCACCTTGGGAATTAATATTTTCCACTTGAATTCTGCTCCTGTATACGCTATTGAATTGCAGTACTTCTGAGTAATTGATATACACAAGTTCATTCTGGAATCCTGTCTCACTGAGAGAGGACATATCTGTTCATGAGCAATTTCTTTTTGTGGGAGAAACATTTAAAGAATTCGGTTTTCAGAGAGAGAAGAGAGGACATTAAAGCAAAAACGTTCGAACACGTTTGTGGGGAATGACAAATGTGAGAAAGGGAAAAAACCTAAGAAACCAAAAAAAATAAAAATAAAAAAAAAAATAAAAAAGACAGATGTGCGGTGAAACGCCTACCTGCGAACCGGACTTTGCCTGTTATCATACCCGCGAGTAGATTACGTGATCCATTATGTTTTTTTTTTTCTTTTTCTTTTTTTTTTTTTTTTGTCGCTCTTGACCACGAGCATAGGGTTCGCGAATCCGCAAAGGTTTACAGCAAGGTTTCCAAGGGATAACTGGGTGGATGAAGAGATTGTTACAAGTCTGCTGAGAGATAGAGGGATTAAGTATAGTACGATTATCAAAATAAGGGAAAATTCAAGTTCATTATATTTCATACCAATCGATTGCATGTACTTTAGTACCCTTTTACATAAAATTTACGGTAATTTACAATTTATAGCCATTCTATATTCAATGTCAATTGAAGCACTGATCGATAGTCTGGTAACTCAGGAGGAACTTGGTGTTGAAAAGGTTGAGAACCCTTTGCTCTAGACAAGACCATTATCTTCAGAGTTCCGTGTCATTGTACCTACTCTATTCAAGGCCAACAGTGCTTTAACCCTAAATATCTC
Source organism: Macrobrachium rosenbergii (assembly GCF_040412425.1). NCBI lineage: Eukaryota > Metazoa > Arthropoda > Malacostraca > Decapoda > Palaemonidae > Macrobrachium > Macrobrachium rosenbergii. The sequence continues at coordinate 53,883,545 of NC_089783.1, read as the reverse complement.
ATCAGTTTTAATTCCTGGTTCCTCGTGAATCTGAATACGTTATCTACTCCCATCGGTAAATGTATTACAAAAAATGCTGTGTCGTTAGAAAACAACGAATGTGGTAAAAAAGAAGGAAAAATAGTAAGAGCGTGTCTGTCATAGAATAGTACTGTGCAGTCCAGGACTTTGAATTTTCCGGCATATCGAGCAAATTTGAAAACTTGTTTTCTCTTAAACATAATGCGCATAAACTATATAATGGACAGATTTATTTTTCTCCAGTAAGTCTTATTCCCCGTAGAGCGTATGTTATCCAGATGGTGTTAGCCTTCCGATTCTGTGCAAGTCTTTTGGAATAAAGTACTATAATAGTCCCATGCTCTCTTCCATCCCTTGCTGCGACTCATGACAGAATATTAACTTATTGCTTACGTCAACAGAAGCACACTGGGTTTTATAGGATTCGAAACTGGGTAGGCGAGATTGCTATAGGACACACTATGAGAAACATACATGCAACTACTCTTACAGACGTGTATATATATATATATATATATATATATATATATATATATATATATATATATATATATATATATATATATATATATATATTATAAGTTAGTTAAAGTCCTCCTGGGCCGCTGTAGGCTCATAGGGCAGGCGCTGATCTCCTGTTTCTGAGGCATTCCAGGAAGTAAAAATATGACTCATCAAGACACTGCGCATGAGCATATTTATGTCCTCGGTTGTTTACATTTTATAATTAAGCCATAAAAACCTTTTAATACAGTCGAATGGAAAGAGGCTGCATGAAGAGGTCATGGCAGGTCACCGGGGAAGGATATACCGTTGGGAGGTTAACTCCCTCCGATAAGATCGAGTCAGAGCTGAATGAAAAATCAAAATACACAAAAATCCAGCCCTTATCGCGTTCCTTCTCATAATTCAACCATTTGAGTAAACTTCTAAAGCAACTTTGCATCACCCTTATGTCAAGAGGTGAAAGGATTCCAGAGTTTAACAGGAAATGGAAGTCATTCGTGTAAACGCGCAGGCAGGAAAGTTTTTGCAGCTTCGTGTTGCAAAGAGATTAAGAAATGATGGAGTTGTTTGCGTTCAGTAAAAAGCGTTTGATCTTTTTTCGTGATTAGTACCCTTGAACCTCTAGTATGCTAAGGCAGTTGAGGTTTCCTTTTACTCGCCAGTGGTGCCAAGGCTGAAGCCCTGTTGAAAAGGGGGTTGGGGGGTGTCTCGCTTCTTGTGGCGTATCCAGGTGTCTTGCCGCCGAATTAGGCACCGAAAGATAGGCTCTTGCTGTCACATTGGGAATGTTGTTTGCTACTTTAAGATTGAAGGATCGTATTGCTTTCTTCATTGCATTTAAAAAAGCACTCATTTTTTTTCAAAATCTCATTTAGAATGATTTTTTTCTATTCATAGCCTGTGAAACCACGTATGGTCTGTCATCAAAAGTGCCTTGTTTTCATTTCCAGTCTTATACTTTTGTCTTCAAAAATATCTTTTGTCAGTTACATAATTCTTTCATGATCTGAATTAAAAATGTCTCGTTTTTCATTTTTCATACTTCCAGTGACGACTTCGAAAAACACTTTTTGATTTGCGTTGTAATTTTCCTTTATATATTTCATTGCTAAAATTTCATTTGCATTCTATCTACATTCCTCTTTCAAAGTGAAAAATTTAAAGTGAGAAATAGAGAGAAAATAAGATGCAGATTCAGGGTCGACCTTTTTTTTTTTTTAGGAGTTTTAATTTAAATGCCACATCGCGATTCCTACTTTCCGAAATCGTTAACGAGAAAAGAAATGAACAGTGAAATACCGAGGTCCCTTTGAATCTTTATCACAGCAGATTTCGCCTTCTCTTCTGTCTCGTTTTAACGAAGCGTAAAATTCCGTTCGCCGTATCGATACTCTCACGGGAACCTACTCCAAATTAGCGAAATTCTTTTCCGGAATTCGCGAAGAAACAACTTATGGTCATTTCATGTGCATATATATATATATATATATATATATATATATATATATATATATATATATATATATATATATATATATATATATATATATATATATATATATATATATATATAAATATATATGTGTGTATATATATACATATATATATATATGTGTGTATGGTTGTATTTATGCATAACTGTATGTTTGTGTGTATGCAATTAGCGTGAAGGGTTTTTGTGCGCACATACGTGCCTGTGTGCGCAAGTTTTGCCTTTGGGAAATTTTCTTGCCACAAGAGATTTACATGATTGGTCCTCCGCCCAGTGATATGGATGAAAATATTCTGAGAATCCATGCAGTACTAGTTTTCTGTGAAAGAAAACTACTGAGATGGCTATTTATCTGACCGTCCATACTTTTCCTATCCGCCCTCAGATTTTAAAACTATCGAGGCTAGAGGGCTGCAAATTGGTATGTTGATCATCCACCCTCCAATCATCAAACATACCAAATTGCAGACCTATATCCTCAGTAGTTTTGATTTTATTCAAGGTTAAAGTTAGCCATGATCGTGCGTCTGGCACCTCTGTAGGTGCCAACAACACTGGCCACCACAGGGCCGTGGATGAAAGTTTCATGGGCAGCGGCTGAGAGTTTCATGGGCCGTGTCTGAGAGTTTCATACAGCATTGTACGCTGTTCAGAAAACTCGATTGCACCGAAGAAACTTCGGCGCATTTTTTGCTTGTTATAGTTATATGTTCAATGTGAGGATACTTCACTTCGCAAACTTGATTGAAAACTTCAAGACGGCCATAGCCACTTCAAGCATTACAGCATTTGCAAAATATTTCATGCACTAAAATAAGGTTCATATTCTCTAAGAATCTGAAAGACGCACCAGATTTCATGCTCTTTGAAATTAACATTCGTTTGTGGTCCTATTTCCTTTGCTAAAGTCCAACAGCTTCAAATCTCGACCTCTTCTCTACCATCGTTAATTGTATTCCACCTGTGAGGCGAACAACGGGAAATTTAAGTAAATAAAATGCTTGGTACTAAAACGGCCCTCTTACCAAACACAAAGAGAGAGATGTGACGAATCGCCGTCAGAGATTCGGCAACGCCCATTTTCAGATTCCAGTGGGCGTGTCAGCCAATCAGACTGGAAGAATTCTGCCCATAGCTCCGCCCCATTTCACGAAGGAACGATTAGAATTCTGCATGCTTATTAAGTATGGGATTACCAGATCCTTATGCTAATGCTGATCTCCGTATATTGTCAGATCTAAGGTCAAGGTTCGTTCTGATGGGAAGGGCACTGGGCGTCTCTCTTCTGGGTACGAAGAGAAAGAGAGTGAAAAAGAGGGCACCAGGTCATTTACGGTTAATTTGAAATTAATGATAAAGTAAATTTTCAGTGAGAGATTTATATTAATTTCATACAGCCATTCATTTTGGCATGGATTTCATTAATGGACGGGAGATTATTTCTGTTCGAACAATTATGAGTTTTTGTTGCGCACTGATATTTCAGTTAATATTATCTACATCAACAACGTCATTCTCATTCGATTTTTCGTGGGACTCTGAAAAGTTCACATAATTAAAAGACTAATGTATGAATACTTTTTATTGAAGCCTCTGACTGCGCGGTTAAAAAATATTTCCTCAAAAGCAGATAGCGAAAATGTTTTGCGGAATTACGACCAATAAAACCAGAGTCAGACAAAGATCTTAATAGGAAAGTAAACGTAATCTTTGACAATATAAAGATATCGGTTAAAATCATGGCCGCTAATATCAAGTTCTGCCGTTCTCCGTCGGTCGGAATCGTGCCTTATAATGAGACGGTTCAACGGGTAAGCTCTTTCTTGGAATCGAAGTCCTCGGTATTTGAGAGACTGGCCCGATATATATATATATATATATATATATATATATATATATATATATATATATATATATATAATTATAATTATAATAACTTTTTACGTGATTCATTTATCACACATTACCACCCGTGTCTTATTTTTCACTTGTGGTAATGTGTGAGATATATATATATATACATATATATGTATGTATATATATATATATATATATATATATATATATATATATATATATATATATATATATATATATATATTAGAATCTACTGGTCACTTGCTACCAGATACATATGTAATTGTAATATACAATACCCTCTTAACTTTTCCCAATCCTTCGTGCTTTTTGGATACGCTTGTCACTACAAAGCCTTAAGATCCAAGTGCAAGAAATATGAAGAAATTATGATGCCCACTAGCGGGAAACGAACCCGGGTCCACTAATCAGAAATAGGTACCATTGTCCACCTGACCTCATTCTGATTAGTGGACCCGGGTTCGTTTCCCGCTCCTGGGCATCAAAATTTCTTCATATTTCTTGCACTTGGATCTTAAGGCTTTGTAGTGACAAGCGTATCCAAAAAAACGAGATTTCGAGAAAGTTAAGAGGGCATTGTGGCTATTACAATTACATATATGTGTGTGTGTGTATGTGTGTGTCTGCGTGTGTGCGTATAATGGCACAAGATGCAACTCTTCCATATATTTATGTATGTTTTTGCAGCTGTGTTGGCATTCAGAAACGTGTGCAGCATTGGTTGGTTTATTAAGAAATTTATTCTCTGTAGTTAATGTGATGACTTCAGTTAAACTTAATATTGTGAATTAAATAACCTGCTGTTAACTTGAAGATTTAATTCTTTTTCTTTTTCCCGTTTTCAAAATTGTATGACAAAGTTGTATTTAGCATTTCTTGGCAATGTTCTGGGTCATTCTTGTTTGAATTCACCTTTTCCTTCTCATTCATCATTAGGAACAAGCGAAATATAATCTCAACGCTAAAAATGTTTTCTTCTGTTCATTGAATTATTCTTACTTTTTTTATTTATTTTTCAATTATTTCAACTTTAGTGTTTTCCTCTGTTCATTTAGTCATTCTTAATTAGGCATAACCATCAGTGTCAGCAAATCAAACATTCTGTGGTGTTTAATCAGTTACAGTAGTCTCTCTTGTGCGGTATTTGATCTTCATAATGGCCTTTATAACTCGTTAGATACAAATTTGAGTGCTTATTTCTGTTCCCCATTTCTGGAATATATGTTGAAAAAATTATATGCGTACTCTGCCCACACACGACTTTTGTACATAAACACATACTTAGGAAGATAGATCAGACCAGATACACTAACGCGCAATATTCAAATAGGAAAAAGGAGTTTGAAATACTGTAGTCAATTTCTCCTTCAATTTCTCATTTAAACAAAAATCTTAAAAGCTTAACATTACAGAGTCAGTACATTAACGAAAACAACAATCACAATAATCTTTGTTTCTCACTCACCCCTTTATCAGGTGTTGGCTCATCTTTACTTATCAATGAGAACTGCCAATCATGCATAATCATACGTAAGAGCGTCCTTGTCATATCGCATTATAGTAATTACGACTCTATGACCCAGTGACCCAGCCTTATAGGTAATTTCAATGTAGTAATATTGTCATCTCGATTTTTTTTTTTTTGTAGGCGATAATAGCTGATAAATGAAATTAAAAAGGGTTTGTAAGTCACTCTTATGTTTTGAGCGATCACCGATAAGATTATTTACTTCTTTTGGTTAGAGAGAGAGAGAGAGAGAGAGAGAGAGAGAGAGGAGGGTGTTTGGGTCTTTTATTTCTGATTATGAATCTTAAGAAAGCGATGATCGTGTTCATTAGCCATGCCATTCGTGTATGATAGATAAGCCATCTAGCTGTAAACTAGGACCTAATAAAACCCAAAGAAAGTGTACACTCAGAACTTGCACATTCAGTAAGGCAATATTGCCTCTGAAAACGGCTAGTATTCATGATTTGTCGCTACGGTTAAAATTTCCTTCCTCAGGTCATGCCATTTCAACGTCATACACAGCTCGTTCAAAAATAAAATAAAAAAAAAAGTTTATTATGATATAACAATATCAGTCCATTGAGTAAGTCTCATCAATTTTGGCTTCTCCAGGAGGGCGCGTGGTTTTTGCAGGGATTTGTCTCAGTTTCGCGATTTCCTCCGTTTATGCTTACAATTATGTTGATGTATAAGTAAAGAGACTGTTCAGGGTAGGTTTTCTTAGGCAAATGAAAAATTTCTGTAAAAAAAAATACAACGACAGTTGCATACACAATGATGCTCATCGACAGAACAGTAAAAACTGACCAATGTCTGCTCCTTGACACAGAACATTATTTTGATGCAAAGTATGATTTTCCCCAAGGCGTCTTTTCAATACACTTTGGAATTGTAAATTTGGGAGCAACTACGATGCTTGAAGATGAAAATATAACAAAATGTTATCATCTCCTTTCGCCACAAAATCGCCAACTTCGATTCAACGTCTGGTGACCGAATGACGCTTTGCATTTCAAGAAAATAGCTGGTTTTATGAAGCCATGTATCACTAATACGACGCAAGAGTTAATAGACAGGCGCTAGGGGTGAGGCCCAAGGACCCTATAGGCCTCAGGTGCACAGATGTCTAGCCTATCAATTATTATTGACACTCATGATTGCGTTAGCCCTAAGATCTCAAAAATAAAGAAGTAAAAGAACAAGAAGAATAAGACGGTAGCAAAACTCAAGTTTGACGGAGAACTTGACAAAGAAGCTCCAATTTGATCAAATGAACAGGTTTGCCACTCTGAAAACAATCACGATTCTATGCAGATAACTAAAGACCATTGAGAACTGCAGCCATACACCGCCTGAAAACACCAAAATATTATGATTACGCGTGATTGGCAAGCAAAAGGATCTATCACATTGGAGAGACACTTACAATTTCTCTGCGAGAAACAACACATCATCCAGTACACAACACTGAATTAAGATCTTTTTCGCGGGCTCTTTTCCTCGCGGGTGTGAGTTTTGTCGGGTGAGTGGGTGTTATCATCAGAGGAAATGCGATGTTTTATGGAAAACTGCTGATTAATTCCAGTTATTTCGTTTGATCTGAAATGCAAGAAAATGGCGTGATGATGATGGAGGTACTGACGTCCAAGAGATGGATGATATAGAGGTGTCTGGTAACAACGCAAGTTACGTTATCACGATGACAGTAGATTATGGCGAACTGGCTTTGTTCATTTCACTCATTCAGTACTGGAGAGTCAATTACAGAAACTTTTAAGTCTCTGATTTACTAATAAAGAGTATGGAAACGTATAAGTTATAAAACTGCCATCGTTGTCTAACATTGTTTTTTATGAGATTGTGACCATTGGGTTTCTTGAATTTAAAACATTGATTACCTAAATAGTTTGCGACATTTCAGCATCGAAACTTGAACACTGCTTCCAAGGAAAAGAGAATTACGTATTCGAACAAATTCAAATGTATACAATTGCCTTTCTTCAGTATTGTTCCACACGAATAAAATTAGCGATGCCATTTTACCATTCAAATGAAAATTGAAAAGAAGAGAATGCATATACTATAGTCCATTTACATTATATGAGAGATGAGATTGCGAGACTCACCCCACCTTCCCTTAGCTTTACAGCCTCTATGTTGCCCCTTCTCCCAGTATACAAAAGTAACCAATTAAACCCTGGCAAAACCCGGATATATACAGCATAAATAGGAATTTGATAACAGCCTAGCCACCGGAGGACTAAGCCACCCCAACTTGGTGCCAGTTTCAAACCCGTGTAAATAGGGAGGATTGGAGTCAATCTGCCGAAACCGAATATGTAATGTTGCGTTCAAGATAGAAATAGCTGGAGGAGGGTCTTCAATAACGGCGGCCCTTCCTGGGGATTAAGCTTAGGAGAAAATATCATTTGCGAATGTACCCATTAGTTAGTCGACTGTGACGCGGTACGAAAAGGGCAAAGAATAGATGAGGTTGCCAACCTCATCCCGCATGGAGATATTCTTTCTTTGTTGAAAAGATATATATATATATATATATATAATATTCGTGTGTGTGTTGTACGTCAGATCTCTCTGTAAAATCATATTTGATATTAGTAATATTTATATTATATATATATATATATATATATATATATATATATATATATATATATTATATTTATGTATATATATATGTATAGATATTTATATATACATATGTATGTCTATATATAAAATTATGAATATATATCACTAATATCAAGTATGGTTTTACAGAGAGACCTGACGCTACATTGCAAAGCTTACATTCTGAAACCAGTAAACAAGACAATCTCGACATCCATCATGACGTCGAATTCAATCAAAAGTTTCTGCAAACAGCAAAGCATTATTTTCTTCAGCAAAACCCCACAATTACCCTCGAATGAATGAGAGAAAAAAAAATCCTAAAAACAAAATAATTGAGCAGAAGTATAGGAGGGCGACGAAACAAAACGTCGAGATTGTCGAGACGAAAAAAAAAGCAAAATTCAAATTACAGTTTTTCGAGAAATTTTTAGAGGGATATCCTGCCACTTAGGTGCTTGCGATAACAATCATTTCTCTCGGTAATGATGTAAGTAGCAATCTGTTGTGCTTTTTCCCCCTTTGCAAGGACCATTATTGTTGACTCTTTCTTATTTTGATAACTATTATCTGTTTGGAGTCGTCTTTGTCGGGTACAATTTGCCTTATCACAACTGCGGTTATTTGTAGTGCTTCTCAGTTTACTTTAATGAGAGATATTACCGTGTTTTGTGGCAAGGTTCGCAGAACGACAAGGCTGCGATAGTGTGATTTTCGTCATTGTTCCAGGGGATTCCATCCTTCGAATTTGTCTGTTTATACTGTATGTATATGTATATATATACTGTATATATGTGTGTATGTATATATATATATATATATATATTCATATATGTATAATATACATATATATATATATATATTGTATATATATATATATATATATATATATATATATATATATATTTATTTATTTATTTATATATATGACCTTGTCATTTATACTCACCCCTTTTAGGTGGAGCCACCTGCATGTCTGGGGAAACAGCTTAATGATATATATGTATATATATATATATATATATATATATATATATATATATATATATATATATATATATATATATATATATATATATATATATATATATATATATATATATATATATATATATATATATATATATATATTTCTTTTATAAGAGCAGTCATTCATGTTACTACAGTCGAACATCCTCTTCGATCCTCCGGGTTACATTCTACAAAGTTTTTCGTACGGCCGTGACCCTTCTGACCTGGCCCATTGATTATATCAGGAGTGTGGTTCCCATATGTCTCTTTGGAGAGAAGGCATGTCATTTGTATGCCACCGATACCCAATCAGAATGCAAGGTTGTTCGGATGTTGGTATCATTTTTACTGATAGAATATTGGTTTTACTTGTGGGTATTAGAATATTGGTTTTCTTTTTAAATTGGTTTTAATTTCTTATGGTTTTAGAATATCCTTATGGTTATTAGGATATTGGTTTCTTTCTTATGGTTATTAGAATATTGGTTTTCTTTTCTTGTGGTTATTAGAAAGTCTAGAATATTGGTTTTTTTCTTATGGTTTTTTTAGAATATTGGTTTTCTTCTTATGGTTATTTATTGTTTTTCTTTTTAGAATATTGATTTTCTTTTCTTGTGGTTTTTTAGAATATTGGTTTCTTTTCTTTATTAGAATATTGGTTTTTTCTTATAGTTATTAGGATATTGGTTTTTTTCTTATGGTTATTAGTTGGTTTTCTTTTCTTAGAATCTTTTTCTTTGGTTATTTTCTTCATTTCTTCTGGTTATTAGAATATTGGTTTTCTTTTCTTATGGTTATTAGAATATTGGTTTTCTTTTCTTATGGTTATTAGAATATTGGTTTTCTTTTCTTATGGTTATAGGAACCAGCTATTATTTTTACGGATAATTTAGGAAAGAGCCGGTTTCAGGCTGACTGAGAAAGTCACTTTAGTCGTAGACTAGAGAAGAGTTGGAGCGTAATTGAATGGGTCCATTGGCAACTAAATGGCTTCACTTTCTGACGCTCATTTCATATCCATACCGATACCCATACTCATACCCATACCCATATCCATACCATACCCATATCCATATCTCTACTATACCAATACCAATACCCATACCATATCATATCATACCCATGGAAGAAATCCAGAATCTGTCTTCGAATCATTTCTTCCACCTCGTGGAGAAACGCCTACTGAATTATTTACTTACAAGTCTATTCCCAAGATGTCTGTTCACGAATGAAGGGCCTATCACTTATTTAACAGGGCAAGTTGTTAGATTTTTTTCCAAAATATCTTTAATACACTGACAGTTTGTTAAACTCTCCTCAAATTTTACCCTGAACCTTGGCTGAAAAACGTGGCAGTGGGGATTTTAGGATTAGTCAACATCCTAAACCAATCTTTCTCAACTTAACGTGACGCTGACCACAGTTTCCTGTTAGGATATGTTAGTGTCACACACACACACGGAAATTAACATAACATATATATATATATATATATATATATATATATATATATATATATATATATATATATATATATATATATATATATATATATATATATATATTTAAAATGGGCCAGGTTATAGGTTTGGATGGATCCCTGTAATTGCTGCCACATTTTCCAGCTGAGGTTATATATATTTGAAAATACATACATCATGTATATATATACACATAACAAACATCTTATTCAGTGGATCTCATGAAGCTAATCAAATGTCGTTTAGGGGTTTTGGGGTTTTGGGTTTTGGGGCAGAATCCACATGAGTCACCTACTGTAAGAGTAAATATGAACGTTCAGAAACATATTTTCAAAACATAATGGCAATTGGTAAAATTATCACCTAATTTGAAGGGAGTGGGAATGGTTTCTGTACAAAAGTCATAAATAGAATCGGTACCGCTGGGCTGTAATCGATGGCTTTAATACAGTGGTTTGACCCGAACCTTCGAAAAATGGAGTCGTTGGAAGGTACTAAACCAATCTTTCTCGACGTGGATCTTGAGAGCCGGCGGTACGGATCCATTTATATCTCAAAATATATCCTTCGGCGGTATATATCATATATATATATTATATATATATACATATACACATGTATATATATATGAATATATAAAATCGTTGAATTGGAATATCAAACGACATTTTTGTGATAAATAGATCGGTACCGCTGGGTGTCGATTGACCGTCGAATAGTATAAATCAAGGCGTGATAAAAATTTCGGTTTTATAAAATATATATATATATATATATATATATATAAATATGATAAAAATTTCTTTTATAAATATATATATATATATATATATATATATATATATATATATATATATATATATATATATATATATATATATATATATGACATGTTAATCCAGATAAAAAAAATCAGAATTTCTCTCTAATGTGCCCACTGCCCGATGCAGCGTAAGCTAGACTGCGTGGTTACGCAGCAGCAAGTTATTATGAGCAATAACTTTCCAGGACTCAACCACTGGTTTTTTCGTGTCATTTTGAAATCTTATTCGCAGTGCAGCTCTTCTTCCCTTGACATTCACGAATTGCTGTTGGTTATTCAGTTCAGGGAGCCTGATAGCTACCCTCATGCGGACTTAGCACCCCTCACTTTCCGTCATAAAACAATGAAGGTGCCCAGAAGCGTCCATTATCATTTTTGGAACTCCAATATATATATGTAAATAGTACGCCATAAAAAAAACAGTAACAGTAGCGCCGGGCTTTAAAACTACTTCCTTATGGTAAGCCCCTGTCAATAAAGACAGTGGAACCTTCAGTAATTGCCCGCAATATAAGGTGCAGAAAGGATTTACGTCTGCTAAAAACTCACCTCTGCGCGGGCTAAAAAGAAGATATGATCTTAAGAATTAGAGAAGCCAAGATCATCAGCATAAAGATAAAAAAGGAGCTGGCGCTCCCGACGAGGAACCTAAAAGACCTCCGGTTTGATGATTAAGAGGAAAAAGAGCCTGAGACCAGAAGAAGAAGAAGAAGAAGGAAATCAAGAATCTAAAATCCCACATGAAGAAACCTGAGACCTCTGTAAGAGAGGAGGAAGGAAATGCGACCTTCGGAATGAAAAGGAGAATAAAAGGCCTCAGATAAAAGCCATAGACTTACAGAAGATGAAGATGAAGACGTTAAAATCTTCAGAAGTCGAAAAAGAAAATACTCAAGACCAGAAGAAGAAGAAGAAGAAATGAAGGAAAAACTACAATCCTCTTAGAAGACGTAGCTCGTGAAAGTGGTGGGCATCCCCTCCTACCCAGCCAAAGACACCAGATGACCAATTAAGGATGGAAGGGCAGGAGCAGTTTGTGCCAGGCGTTTGTGCAATGACACTGGTTCATATTTCCAGAAGATGACGATAATGATATCTTTTTCTCACCTGCTGTGGTTTGATCCACAACTTTTTTTTTTCCCATCACGTTTTGTTTTGATCTGGTCATTTATGATATACCAGCAATTGGTTTTTTTTTTGGGGCCCGGAAAGGGTGGGTCATTTACGACCATTTTCAATTAGTTTGTGTTTTCATTTTGTCTTATGCTTATAAGAACTCGTAGAGAAAATTCATTTGTTCAGTTTCAAGAAAATATCTCAACCAACATACATAAATACATACACACACATATATAAATAATTGTATATATTATATGTATATATATATACAGTATATATATACATATGTACGTGTGTGTACGTTTCCATGAATCTTTATCACATCAACGTGACTTTTTTTTTTAACAGACATTAAGAAACAAATGTCCTTTAATATCCAACTCTCTCTTCCTCGGAAATAATACCGAAGGGGTATTATAACTGACAATTTGATGTTCACCTTGTGGACTCAACCCACCAGAGGTAACTATTATTTCCGGGGGAGAGAGAATTGGATATCAAATTATATTTGTAATTTAATGTTTTGATTATACATTTTGATATATATATATATATATATATATATATATATATATATATATATATATATATATATATACATACATATATATATACATATATACATACATACATACATACATATACCTAGCTGACGTACCCGGCACTGCACGGTGAAAAACTCAAAGTGTAGAGCACACCCAGACCATAGAATACACCCAAAGCATAGAGCACACCCATAACTTAGACTTCACCTGGTTATTTATTTATCCCAATCTTCTATTAGACAGGAAAAGGAATCAGATCTATCTATAGTGGAATATCAAAGAATTTTTATTTATAGGTTTTTAAAAATATAATTTCAGTATGCAAATTATAAAGTAAAATCTTTCACAAATTCACTATAGTACTACTTTAACAAAAATCTTGATTGTAAACATTTTTAGTTTCACCATCAGGAGCAAGAATAAATAAATTCTTTGGCGAACCCACCCTTGAGCAAGCAACATAAAGTTGTCCGTGGGAAAAACATGACTCTCTCAAATCCACTCCACAGTACTTAATAGACTGTCCCTCCCTGTGCCTTGTTGATCGTGATCGAGAACGCAAGTCTCCCTGAAAATTGCATTCTCTTAAAGTTAAAAGGGAGATCCGTCGGAATAAGTGGTATCTATGGAACAAAAACTGTTTCACCCTCTCCCTTTCCTGTAAGATAGTTCCTTCAATTACATTGGCCAACATTTTTGCCATTTTATATTTCGCTCCTTCTCACCCCGATTCCTATTAGGGCTGAACTTGGACTTAAATGGCATCAGAAGTGCCACTGTTCATCTCAGTGACCTCGAAAACTATGGATTAGACACTAATACCTGTCGTTTTTGACATTTTATTTTTCACCCTTTCTCACCCCCACTTCTTACGGGGGCTGAACTTGGACTTAAAGGGCATTGGGAGTGTCACTATTCATCTCAGCGACCTCGAAAACTATGGATTAGACGCTAATATCTGTCTGTCCCTTTCGGTTATTTTTACATGTCACCCCTTCCCACCCCCACCCCCTTTGATACCATTGATGTCTTACCCCCACAGTATTCTTTTCCAGATAGTAAGTCATATGTATGGTTTGGTTTGGTTGAAATTGCTCAGTGCGTTTCAGAGTTATGCTGGAACACACACACACATACATACACCAATTTTTATATACAGTGTATATATATATATATATATATATATATATATATATATATATATATATATATATATATATATATATATATATATATGTATGTATTAGTATATATAAGCCTAGGATGTTTTATATAACTGATGAGTCTAAACACTCCTGTAAAGTATATAGCACTGGAAAGTGAATATCGAGAGGTCTGCCTCCTTGTCAGTCATATCACATCCTTTGAAAGGCTGCGCGAATCTCTCAGAGGACGTCCCCATAAAACCTATCTAGACCCCATAATCTCGAGGTTATCCGTTACCCTTAACACCAAGAGGGAAATAGATGCAATCACGCCTTTCTATCATGATTTTTCTTAAGTTTCCTTCTTTTTTACCTTACCCACCTCATCGTTCGTTACCTTTTCTCTATATTAACCATATTTATTATCTATCCTCACTTTTTATGTAGGCGGTTAGTTTTCGTTGAAACATTTACCCTGTGCAGGATGTGCGTTTTATTCTTTGCAATGCTTTTATCAATTCATCCTGTTTCACAAACCTTGCTTCGTCTCGTATTCTGTTCTCTGGGCTGTCGGAAGTCACTTATTAGCGTGATCTTCTATAGGAAGAAAGCTACTTAACCGGAAGGCTTTTTTTTTTTTGTAATAAGGAGTAATGAATGCAATGATACCTCATATGTAAGCAATAAAATATATAAATGGCTACCTTAAACGCAGACAAAGGGGAAACTCGCCCATTACTCTCCCCCTAATTAGATCCATTAGATTTCGCAAGAGATCAGGATCGCTTGGTTACATAACAGATTACAAAATCCAGCAAGCAAGAGAAGAAAAAATAATATGGTAATTGAGCTCAATTTTTTCTGTACTTTTCCGCCCCCCCGCCCTCCCCCTCCGCCCCCCACACAATGCAAATGACTTCCCGTTCTCGCCGTCATTTTCCGAGCTAACAGTCACGGAAGTTTCGAGTACTCTTCATCAGGTGGTTTCAAGGCTGCGAGATGCGTAACAACATATTTGGGCTGTTCGAAGGAACAAGAGCACGTGCTGGCAAAAGGCCACCTTCGTGTGGCAACAGCAGAGCTGAGTTAACATTCTTGCTTGTGAATGTGACTTGCGTCAGTTTGAAACGCTGATTCACAATTTCCTTTAAATCATAGAAATCAGCTGATGCAAATAGTAAATTTGCAAGCTTGAAAACATGCCTCTCTCTCTCTCTCTCTCTCTCTCTCTCTCTCTCTCTCTCTCTCTCTCTCTCTCTCTCTCTGTGTGTGTGTCATGACATATTCAACTTTGTCAAACGCATCGTTGTATTCCAGTTTTTGTATAGTGCATGAGATAAAAAAAAAAAAAGGGGGGGGCCGTTCAAAAATTACATAACTCTTTTTTTTTGGTAATTTTTGACCCCCTTCTCACCCATGTCACGCCTCATAACCCATGTCCAGACCCCCCTAGAAAATTGTGTAACATCAACTGGTACCCCCACCCCCACCGCCCCCGAATTAGTATGCTTCCCTTGTTTAATGCAATAATATACTAAAGTCTAGCCTAATACTTGGAAATGATTACCTTTAGGTTTTTCTTAACGCTTTTATGTTATGATATTAAAGAATCACAGATAAATTTGAAATGAAGATGTTCTCTCTTATGCCATGTTTAGAAGAGGATTCATTTAATTTGTGATATTTTTCTAAGTCATTTTTATGCATAAAGTAGAGAATGTCGGAGCTCAGAAACAGGATGAGTTTGTGATATTAATCTATGTCATGTAATACATACATATCGTAGAAAATGTTGAAGTACAAACAAGGGTTGAGTTTGTGATATTTTTTAAACAAAAAATTATGCAGAAAAAAATTTAAATACCGTATTGTCAGTATTACTAAAATATAATAAAAGTCAGTTACAGAATCTTTACCATCTCTCTTTTATACTTCTACATTTACATCTTTTTAAAAGAAACAAAGGAATGAAATTATGAAAATGTTATGTAACTTATGGCTGCACACCCCCTCCCCCCCATTGTCACACTCATAACACTTCACCCTCACCCCCGTCACCCCTTAAAGCGTTACGTAATTTTTGAACGGCCCCCAAGGGATGAAATTGCACTGAGGTCGCTTGTAACTCTTTATAATTATTAGAATATCCTTCTTAAGAGATACTATCAAGTTCTTTTGTCATAATGAATATGAGCATAAGTTCACCAGAGACGAAACCTTCTGCTCAGTCGCTACAAAATGTCCTGATTGTTTTTGAGGTTGCAGAGATGAATCGTGAACCTTCTTGAAGGCATAATTAACTTATACGATGCGTTTTATTATGATAAGAAATATTATGGCTTTATTGCTGCAGGAAGCGAAAGATTTACTTTTTTCAGTATTTTTATTTTATTTTCTTTTTAATCATTTGTAATGTTTCAGTAAAATGGCAAGAGAATATTACTTTTTCTTCTCTCTTTCTCAATAACTTTTTTTCCGCTTTTCGTTTTATTGCTGTTCTTAATTTGACATGGTTTTATTGCATGTGAGGATCAGGCAACTTTGTCAAGGATGTAATAAAGCGATAAGGAGGCAGATTTCTCGATGCTGTTCACTTTCCAGTGCTGTTATTTTTGCGTTTACTGCACTTTCCAGTGCTGTTATTTTTGCGTTCATACTGCACTTTCCAGTGCTGTTATTTTGCGTTCATACTGCACTTTCCAGTGCTGTTCTTTTTGCGTTCGTATTGAAACATCTCAGTCATATAGAATACCTTAATCTGTTCAGACTTCCAAATCTTCTTTAATGCTTCCAGTATCCTATTCCGACTTCCGAATCCTATGAAGACTTTCTAAATCCTGTTCAAAATTCAGTCTTGCTCAGATTTCCAAGCCTCCTTTAGGGTTTCCTGTATCCTATTCCGACTTCCGAATCCTATGAAGACTTTCCAAATCCTGTTCAAAATTCAGTCTTGTACAGACTTCCAAGTCTTCTTTAGGCTTTCCAGTATCCTATTCCGACTTCCGAATCCCTATGAAGACTTTCCAAATCCTGTTCAGAGTTCAGTCTTGTTCAGACTTCCCATATCCTATTTATACATCCAAACCCTACTCAGGCTTCCCAGTAATATTTACAAATTCCAGATTCTAGCCAGAACTCTTCGTACAGTCTGTCCATATTTTGTTCCGTCTTTTAAAAACCAAATATTATTCAGATTTTCTAATTTTGTTCGAAGCTTCAAATCTTATTCAGAATATGGTAGAACAGCTTTCGCGTTATGGAAAATGATTAGAAAATGTGTAAAACACAAGTGGCTGTTGTATGAACAAGGAAAGGCAATTAGATATTTTAATGTCACGTGACAAAGAGCAGGTGCTGAAGATTGTCTGATTAATTTCTGTAAACTGGTGTCACAGCGGCGATGGTCACTGACTCCGACATTGTGGAAATGTATAATAACAAATCACTGGAGGTATATCTGGATTAAATTTCCGTAGGTTGCATTCCCCAAATTTTTAATGAGTATTTTATATAAAAAAAAAAAAGGTCGCATTCCAGAAATTTTTAATGAGTAATTTATAAAAAAAAATGTGTAAGAGCATTGTAAAAAAAATCACCGGCTTCGATTACTCCAGTCCCTTCGCCCAGCACCACACCGAAACAAAGGAAATAATTCTCACAAATCTGTATGAAATAAGATATTTTTAACTCACTTCGGTGTAACCACCCGAGACGTCTTGCCACCCAAGTAGCCTCCATCAACCCGACGTCTTCGAGATGTGGAAAACGCCATTAGAGCTTCATAGTCGCTCGCGTGTTTAAACTCCGACGGTTAGCGTAACCCGGTAATTGACACGTGACCTCCGTCTCCCCACTCGGGGGGAAAAACCGCTCGTCGGTCTCGATCGAGGTCGGGTCTTGGTCGAGTTTTTGAATGACGACGCGTAAGGTTTATAGTCTTGACTGATCGCCATCTGAATTGAGACGAATGGAACACGTGGTAGTTTTAACTCCTTTAACAAAATAAATTGACTCGCTTTACAAAAAAAAAATGTATGGTAGCTTGTTTTTTGTCCTCGGAATAACATAATTCTCGTCTGTATTTTTGAGAAATCAGACTTCATACTAGAATAGAATTATGAATATTATACTCTGTAGGAACAGAAAATGATTTATTTCTCACACTGGTGTTGAAAATCTTGACACCTTCCCATTGTTCTGTACTGAATCAAGGTCATAATTCTATGCTGACTTAGAGGGTAAAGAAGCCAAGGGGACGGGCTTCAGTGAAACTTGGTCATTATCATTCGTAAAGTAAAGCTACGCGATAAGAGATCAATTACCGAATCACATTATTCTCATTTGACTCTCCATAGTAGCTACAATGCACCTTTCCTTTGAATAAAAAAACTACAAGTCTCAAATTTATCCTTAACTTTAAGCTCATGAGTTTTTCTCTTATTTTTTCTCCTTATAATCTGAAAGTTTTATCATGAAAAAGTAGCAACAAAAATGACGTCTCCTAAAATGAAATGCAAAGCAGAAGCTCTCATGAGTTTTTCTTTTATTTTTTCTTCTTATACTCTGAAAGTTTTATCCTGAAAAAGTAGCAACAAAAGTGGCGTCTCCTAAGATGAAATGCAAAGCAGAAGCTCTCGGAGACCTGAATTCCCGAAGAAAGTCTGGGAAGGATAAATTTCCTTTAGTTTAAGTCTTCTCTGACATAAGCTTAAAACTTTCTCAATCTCTCAATCCATAAATGTATCCAGTGAGGCTCGAAGAAGGCAATTTATTTATTGGACTCTAAGAAACCGTATGAATCTAAAATACACATCCAAGATTTGTAAATTAATGGTCAGGTAATATAAAAAAAAAATTCTTAAAGTACACATACAACAAATTCTTTGCGTGTTCTAAGGTATGTACTCATAGGTGGTGTAAAATCTGAGGATAAAGATTACTGGGTAGCAGTTAGAAAGGCTCGAAATACTTAGATGAGAAATATAACGCGTAATTTAGAAAAGTTTTTAACACGTCATTGTTTAGGATAAGGGAAATTACTCTGGGACAGTTTAAGAATACGTTTTCCTAGAACGTAGACCGGAATCACCGAATACTGCAGGTAATTAAAGGCTCATATATGATTTATAATTGGAAGAGGGATAACATAGTATCTTCCTTTGGCAAAATCTAAGTCACCACAGATGCATATTCACTGAGGAGCATAATTTTATCCCCCGTAGTGAGATACCTCCTTCAGTGTACCTCATGTTGGCGTTACCCAAGGTTCTTTGCGGCGTCCCTTCGGTCCCTAGCTGCAACCCCTTTTATTCCTTTTACCGTACCTCCGTTCGTATTGGCTGTCTTATTGTTTCATAGTGCAATTGCAAGAATTTCCTCCTGTTACATCTTTCAAATCGTTTTACTCTCAGTTTCTCTTTCAACACCGAATGACCTCATAGGTCCCAGCGCTTGGCCTTTGACCTGAATTTTGCATTCCAATTCCAGTTCTGTAATTTTATTGATTTTAGTTTCCAAACATCTGCTGTTGATATCTTTAAGTAGCGGTATTAGTCTCCACGTTGAAAGTTGCATTCGCGTTTTTCTAAATATTAGTTCTTAAGTGCATGGCTCTATTTCAAAGCAATATTGACTAAATGAAACGATATAAGTTTGGTTTTTGTCTTAGTAATGTCGCCCCTCCCCCTTATTTACAGTTATTTTTATCTTGCATTGTATTTCCAAACATTATCTGATACTTAATTATTAGTTTACTGCCTTTCCATAGAACCAACTCTGTCTTATTTCTTTTTCTACAAAAGAGTATTTTAGCTTTTCGTTTACACAGAACGAACTTCGATAAGCAGGGAAGCTTCTTTGCTTTTATTTAGATAGAAGAAGATCCGTTGACAATGAGAAATAAGACATACTCGTAAGGGCCACGCACATGAAACTGAGTTTATAAACATTGCACTCTTTATACGAGAATGATAATAGAAAAAATCCCCTGTTGACAATCAAACATAACATTGGTAAAGTACGATACACGAATACAAGAAAATATAAAGAACGTTGCTGAAAAGACTGAAACTAACGGATGTTACTCTTGTAACACCGTTTGCAGACATTGGTCTAAGGAGACCCAGCGATCCTCTTGGACTCGAACCTCGCGCGGCTCTTGACATCTGCGTGGTGGTCGACGTCTGAGCTGGAATCATGATGAAAGTCTGAATCTTCCCGTTGCTGCAACGATCTTCCCCGTTGCTGGAATCTTCCAGGGACTTGCTGGAAGTTCACTTTAGGTGGGATGAGGTTGACGAGTGGATCCTGGATGTTTACTGGGATTTGCTGGTCGTTTCTTTCCCTGTTTGAGATCAAAAGGTTAAAACGCTTCTCTTCGAAAAACAGTATTTAGGAAAAAGTCTGTATACGCCGGGTATTATGCATTATATGCTCATACGTATGAGCATGTATTCTATATCCTGATTCAAGTTCTTAGAGTAATTTCGCTTGAAATCGCGTGATAGTTTCTGTCTCGACTAAATTCTTCCCGACTAGCTCCATGAATTGCAGAGACCAAGGCGAGAAAAGAGGACCAGGTTGCCTACCTCAAGAAGGCTTCCTCGGCTGCCTGTATCTGCTGGAGGGCGTGAAGAGGAGCCGGAGGGGGTGTTGGCAAATGGTCACCTTCTGCTCGGAAGCCAAACTCATCTGCAACATACCTTACTTCGATTGGAAGTCCCTCGGGCGAGATATACCTGTGTCGAACCAAGAAGCATTTTTTAGAGAACAATGATTTGAGTCTATGTAACGAGTTTGCATAAGTGACTGACTTCTTGAAATGTATTCATTCATGTCAGGGTGTTGTTGTTACTTACTTATTCATGTGTCATGCTTGTAGATCAGTCATTCTACTAAGCAAGCATGTATTAACCAATCGTTTCGTTATTTTAACTATAAACCACTATTCCTAAAAAAGTATGTTAACTTATGGAGCAGAAGATATGTTCTGTCATTTACCGAGTCATATGTCAAATCATTTAATCTATCAGATAGACATTAGATTAACCAGTCACTCATTTATCAATCACTCGGCCTAGAAACCGGCTACCAGATTAGCAGGCTACTTAATTATTCATCAGATCATTTTAAAGTCCGTCAGAATAGCGGTCAGTTAAAGAATTAAAACATACGAATAGGATGAATTAAAACCTACGAATAGGATGAAGTAAAGCCTACGAATAGGATTAATTAAAAACCTACGAATAGGATGGATGAAAACCTACGAATAGGATTAATTAAAACCTACGGATAGGATGAATTAAGCCTACGAATAGGATGAATTGAAGCCTACGAATAGGATGAATGAAAACCTACGAGTAGGATGAATTAAAACCCACGAATAGGATGAATTAAAACCAACGAATAGGATGAATGAAAACCTACGAATAGGATGAATGAAAACCTACGAATAGGATGAATGAAAACCTACAAATAGGATGAATTAAAAACCTACGAATAGGATGAATGAAAACCAACGAATAGGATGAATTAAAACCTACGAATAGGATGAATTAAAACCTACGAATAGGATGAATTAAAACCAACGAATAGGATGAATTAAAACCTACGAATAGGATGAATTAAAACCTACGAATAGGATCCCTGCACGGAAAATGCTTCTGGACCAGTCGGTTGGCTAGACTCCTGCCGTCTGATTCCGTCCGCGCTCTCGAAGCTGGAAAAGTAGAAGGAATGAAAATGAGATCAGCTGTAAACCAGTTCAGTGACATTTTATCCTAGTTAATATGTTAAGAATACAGTGTTCATTTTGCGTATTTGACTATGATTAGATCAGGCGAAACGTGTTAACATCAACAAATTACTTTATTTGGATGCGTGCCTTCGGGCAATTAAGCTTGGCTCTCATTTCTTCTCTTTCTCTTTATTGTCTTCCGTTCATTATTTTTTGGATTCAACGAGGCTGCTGTTTCATCTTTACTGCTTTTACTGCTTTTCATATCTCCATATAACATTAATGATGGTCTCTTTTTCATCAAAAATGTAAGTATAGCTGCACTCGAATTCGTTTTTTATTGTTTTCCAACATTTCACTTTCATATCAGTAAAACGAGATACCACCTAATTCGTGAGCCATTAAAGAGAAAGAAACTCGGATAGTACCTTTAACATGAGAAATTGCTCCCAAATGACTTCAGTATTTGATCGGTAATTACGTAAAGCGTTTTTCTAACTCTCGTTTGCCTTTCTTAAACTTGCACTACAGAATTTTAATCAATACCTGTTTATTACATGGCACTCAGTAATCATATTTAGAAAGAAGGGGTGGGACTGAGGAAGATTACCTAAAGCTATAAACTCCAGAAGCGTCAGGCCCATTCTTATCCTCGTAAAGAATGGGAACCGGAGGCGATGCAGCCTGCAAAGGAACCACTTTTGCCCCAAACTGGCCGTGAATATCCGAGCCGAAGCCGAACCCGCCGCCGTCGATCGAGCCTTGGATGAAGTCGCCCGGCGTGAAGCGAGTATTGAGCTGCTTTTGACGCACGTGACCCGTTCGAAATCCAGCCATTTTGAAGGGCTCTTTGCTCACCTGCGACAGGGGTAAACCCACAGCTGCTGAGGATAGCATGACCTGCAACAGATGGAGGAAGTGGGTTTCATGAAACTTTTTTATTTGTGCCTTTTCTTGTGTGGAATGAAATGGCAGGAATGGGAACTTAGCCTAGATTTTCTCTGAACAGAAATTCTCTCTCTCTCTCTCCATAGCGTCTAGATAAACGTAAAGCGTTAAAGAGTCGGTGGATACGCTCTAATTTCCTGCCCTGAGTGTAGAGGCTCTGTTGACAGGTAAATCTGCTGAATGTACGATAAGGCATCGCTCCATTCACCTGATCGGTCGCTAACTTTACCACTGACGACGACGTCTCTGTTGGTGGAACAGATTCTAGGTGTCTGCACCAGGCCTCTTACTTCCTGTCACACCTTACCGCATTTACGTGACGCCCTTTGGGCAGGGGTCTGTGTTGACATAAGACCAACTTGATCTGAACGGTCCAACCGTCAGTGAGTCGAGCATCCTCCCTACTAAAACAGAAGCTGTCATTGTTGTATTGTTAATGATATATTGTAATTGCCATCATTTCGGTTGTTGTTCTTTTATATTTGATAAGCTTTACTCTTGACCAACACCATGTTCCGAATAGAAAAGTATCTTCCGATCACATTAGGCTTATGTGCACTCTCAAGATGTTACATAGATCAATAACGAAAGTGTAGTTAGCAAGATTAAATAGTAAAAACACAGTTAAACTATATGAAATTGCTTTCCTTTATACCTTTAACTTTTAATACCCACACACACACACCAAGTGGGGAAGGGGTATTCATGGTAAAATAAATTATATATATATATATATATATATTGTATATCACTATCACGAATTAGTATGTTACTCAATACACGAAAATTTCAGTAGCAAACAGCAGGACCTCCTCGAACAATTCAAACTCACCAACTTCACTACAAACTCCATGGCGAAGACGAGAACAGAAGGCCACAATGTGTTCGAGACGAAGACTTCGAATGTGACGTCTCGGGAGGATATTCTCCTACTTATATCTTACCAAGGACGTAATTGCTCTTCCATTATCCTATAATGGCGCCTAATTCATCCATACCCTTAGCAATCACTTATAATTAGTTCCAAGCTTCTTCTCAGCTCAGATGGCGATTCAATCAATGGCCCGTTCTTCCTTATTACTTATCTATTAAGTGATTTTCTTCTTCCCATCACTTCAGGC
Source organism: Macrobrachium rosenbergii (assembly GCF_040412425.1). Taxonomy (NCBI): domain Eukaryota; kingdom Metazoa; phylum Arthropoda; class Malacostraca; order Decapoda; family Palaemonidae; genus Macrobrachium; species Macrobrachium rosenbergii. The sequence goes on along the minus strand of NC_089783.1, from coordinate 53,859,578 downwards.
AGCTCCAATCTTCCATGACGTGAGATAGGTCCTGGGTCTCGGTCCTTTTCGGGGCATCATATATCCATAATCCACAGCCGAACTAGATAAATTCATATTTGCTCGTGTTGAGGTTAGGTTCATAGAATTCTATGAAAAACAAAGAAAAGATCAGTTTCACGGAATAAGCTATCTCCATAGCACTCCATGCATTTCTTTTATAAATAATGAAAGTGTAGGACTGGGAATGAGCGACATACTGGCTGGGTGTTAACTGGTTTATTGGTTGTTCCTACTGAGATAAATGTACAGAATCTTGGAAGATGTTATTGAATGGCGAGCCGTTCGTCTACACACAGACAGGTAAAACGGACATAAAAGGTTCAGATCTGTGTTTGTCGGCAGACAAACCGATATCAAGAGACATGATTAACATACGGTGATGAAACATACATCAGTGGAAGGGTCCTCATATGGATTGCATGAGATTCAAGACACATTAATGGATACAATGCAATAGCATAATAAATGTGAAATGGAGAGACCTTTGGCGTCTTCACAAACAGAAACATACCACAGTTTGATACCGTTGGAACATTATGAGTACATGATTAGAATGCTTGCATGGCAATGCAAGTAGTGGTGATTGTTACGTTTACAACAATGCTTAGGGAGAAAAACGGAAATATTGTATGGTTGAAATCGGGTTCCTGTAGAGAAGAAAACGAGACGCTCCTGTTTTGTCCTGTCGACTCCGATGATGACGATCGACGAACACACGAACACACACGTGTTTGGAAGAGACAGCGTCGGGGCTCTTACAAAAGTACTGTCTAACAGGGGAATGATCTGTAACTATTATTTTCGGACTATTCCCATAAGCCCTCCCTCCGACTCTAAATAGGGAAGTTTTACGATTACCGTTTCTTGAAGAAAATATACATTCTTTAAGAAAGTGTTCTTAACGATTTAATTGTTTAGTACCCCTTATTCTGCTTTCCTTTGTTCCCAAGTTACTCGGTCTTCCAGCTCATGGTCACATTTCGTCCAGACGTAGTCATGTACTGGCGTCAAACGGAGGAGGTCATCAAAATGTATGGGGTTAGAGAAAAAAACTGCCTTTATGATAGCCTGCTCTTGTATACCTCCGGCAGTAAGAACACATAGCCATTATTATGGGTAAGAGGCCACAGCTCGCATCACGACCTTCTTTCCATAAGGACGAGTTGACCATTTCTCGTGCATTGCTGAAAGGAGCAAAAACAAGCTATGGTAGATAAAGCAACACAAGAAAGGAAGGAAGGGTGCCGCACGCTATTAGAAAGGGAAAGAGAAAGGGGGGCGTTTTATGAGGAGAACTTTTACTCTAGAGACCTTATAGTGTATCAAAAAAGGGAAATTAAGATACGTTAGCCGCATAGTGTTCAGCTCTGCAGATACCAGTTTGCGCGGACACTGTTAGAAATGCGGATAGGTTTCCACCAGTGCTCTGTTCCGTGATATGACTATAATTTAGACCCATCAGAAGCAAACCATTTTTATCTCCGGATTTTCTTCATAAAAATCTTTCTCCTGTCTTGAAGGAGCTGACGCGGGACGAATGATCACCATATGCTTTACTTCCAATTTCGTTTCAAGGTGAGAGATTGGTAATGGCCTCCCATTGTTTACCTTAGACTGAAGATTGGCCTGAAATCGAGCCGGAGAAAGAAACCTGGTTTTCCCAAACGAAGTTTATCGTAAGAAACTTAGTGGATAGAAATGCAAGTTTTTTATTTTTTTTCTTAGCTAAGAAGCTTTTTATGAGTGTCGAGAAAAAATATGATGTTAAGGTGGGAAGTGAAAGTACCATAACTGTCATCTGGGCAACACGTAATTAAGACAAAGACAATATTGTTTATTTTCCTTTGACTTTCACTAGTGTTCGTAATCAAACTTCTGGACGCCTTCTTTCGTGGAAACAAAAGAAAAGAAAGAAAATATATATGAACCCAAATAGTCTGAGAACTAATATTTCTCTTTTGTGTTCATGATACTAGATTATTTATGCACGTGGAAGTTAGCGTATGGAAAGTTCGGCCCCGTGGAAAACTCTCCTATTGCTACATCTAAAATACCCACAGTCTCCTTGGGCATTTTAGTTATCATAATTGGGTACGTTAAAAAATCTCAATGCACAACATACATTTCACTCTCAAAACTGTCTGTTATTTTTATCCACCAAGTACAATACATATCTTTACGACCCTAACGAAAACCAAGTTCCGAGAATAACGAATCAAGACGTTAAGAATTCTTTCAAGAATCGATATGTAAAAATTATATGAAATTTAACACTAAAATTTGTAAGAATTTTCTTGTGATATTCCTCTGCAATTCAGACACGGTTTAAACCATTTTCCTGTGGTTCTTCCATTCCCGAAATTGAATGAATAAATTAGTAAATAGTTGAATAAATTTGAATTGTTGCATAATATTTTGCAACCCCCTCGCAATTCTTTATTTTTCAAATAATATACTCCCTTCTATATTGTTGCCACTGGATTTGCAATCTTCGTTCACCGTATCATCAACTATTCAGAACCCATTTTAATTGCCGTTTTCATAAACTGAGCAAAACGAGAGAAAAGAAACAGTATTGAATTCTATTTCATGCCAAGCGTCTCGGCGAAAGATACGTAAAAGTGAGGAGTAGTAAGCGTGTGACCACGCCCCTTTTCACTTGCTGTGTCATAGATCTCTTACAATAATAGATGATGATGATTCGAGTGATGGGGCGAAGGTCGTGGTTCTTGATCATTTCCATATCTATTATACTCCACATGATTATATGGCATTCGTTCTCGTATCAGATATTCAAGTGCCATTTTTAATGATTTCATAAAAATCCTGCCATTATGTAATTATGCTTACTGTTCGCATCATTTTATTTTGCAAATTATATACCTAAATAATTTACCCTTTGTTTGAAGTTAATTGTCTGAAAATTGAGGAAATACTGTCCTACCGTACTTGATAGTTTTGCTCACATTCATTCGCGTTCCGCGAAGTTATTTGTTAGTTGACGTTAAGTTTTATCCGTTTTATTAATATCTCAACTGATACTTAATTTGGTTTTTAGTGATTTTCTAATTCTGTTCGTTTGTTGTTTAAGTCTTTATCTCACCTTATCTCTTTATTCTGATTTATGTGTTTGTTTTTTAATATCTTGGGTGAGCATTTAAAGAGCTATAAAATTTCGTGAAAAAGTATTTCAGAAATATTCTTATCCGGTCCATATACTTTATTGCTTGAAAAAAAAGAGTACTGAATGAATGTAAAGAATATTTCCGAAGTGATCCTCAGAGATTTGTGCCACGTTCAGGTAAAAGAAACTTCAATTGCACACCATTTATTCATTAAGAACTTCTTTTAAAGAAATAGCATTCAGGTACACGTGATGGCTTGAGTCATTATCATTTTTTATCTCTTAATATTTACGCCTCTACTGATATATTTGTGAGTAAATATCTTCTGTGGAAATGAAGTCTGAAGTCCTTTAATACTATTGATTCATCTTCATTTGCAACTGCAAGTTTGCCTGTGAGACAGTTGGTTTTTATCTAAGGCTTTGGATCTCCGACTTACTGCAAAGTAAGAGGCTTCAATGCGAAGTTTATAAAAGTATAAACGTATTGCTGTTTTAGTTATTTTTGTGTCAGTATAGTGTTTAAACGTCGCATTCCTAATAAATCATCTATGAGAATTTCAATATTTACTGTGAGATTATTACTATGGAGTCGATGATTTTCAGGATTTGAATGCTACCCAGGCTTCAACATTTTGACGTTCGCCACAAATAAGGAAATATATATATCTAGTATATATATATATATATATATATATATATATATATATATATATATATATATATATATATATATATATATATATATATATATATATATACACACACACGCTGTATATGCGTGTGTAGCGGGAGAGTGGGTATTAGAATTGCGCGCCAAAGTCGCCAAGATTGTATTCAAGTAGAATTTTGTTGATATTTCGTAATGCTTTAAACGATATGAATTAGCCTAAAGCATTGTGACTTACTTTGTTGTAAGACAGCGCGCTAAACTTTGCGTCAGGGGCATCGATATCATTATTGCCAAGGAACAAATATCACGGATCATAAACGCTAAAACTGTCATGTAATGTTTCTTAAGAACGTCTACATGCAAAGGTTCGAATAGATTCTGGAGTATAGACGTTAGCATCTTTCGACGGTTCATTTTCAGTAAAGGAAAGCTCTCTCTCTCTCTCTCTCTCTCTCTCTCTCTCTCTCTCTCTCTCTCTCTCTCTCTCTCTCAGTTCTGGTTCCATTCGCATTCCTAGAAATAAATATTAACGATGAAAGCCGAAGTAATTCAAGATCTTGTAGTGCAGAAATCGTTCAGAAACAAGCAAAAGGATTTCCAAAATAAAAAAAAATTTTAAACAGAAGCACGATTACATTTAAATATGACAAGTTGCAAAAGCCTGGAAGCGCAGACATTTGTTTGCAATCGAGGCGATGAAGCAGTGGAACGTGGATAGCTCGCTTTGACGCGAATCAAAAGAAACAGACGTAATGACATCACCCATTTCTCTTTCGGAAGTAAATAAGCCACGTTCAGAAAAATGACGCCCTCAGGGCGTTATTGATTTGGATGAAGCGATGGAAAAGGATACAGTCGATACGGGAGAATTATTTAAATGGATGGAAGTGAAAGATCAACAGCTAAGCGAAGGACCTTCGCCTGATGACTCTAACTTCAGAGAGGAATGCAAACCATTCTCCCCTCACAGCCATTCATCATTGCCGCAAACAAAGGCAAATAAGTGGAAATGAAATTTCAGTCTCTCGAAATTAAAATAATCCCAGCCTTGCTGAAAATAGCTGCAAATTGTCGGTGTTGACATTTTTGTAGCGGCTGCACTTGGTTTTGGGGTCGGAATGATGCTTGATTAAGGAATCAAATCAGCGCCATCAACAAAGACGGTGGTGCATTTAGCATAACTAACCCAGTTGTTGTTGCGCTCTGAGATCTTATGAAAAATAATCAGTGGAAAATAAAAGCATATGAAACATTGTTTTGAGCTATCAGGAAGTAGAAAGTTTGTAACTGCAACATAATTGAGCTGTAATGCAAGAGTGGATGGCGCATCAAAAGACGCGCTCACTACTTTGTGGTTTCCTGTTTGTTGTAAGTATTCAATAACACAAAGTCAGTGCCTTCAGTCATGTCCTTTACTTTATCTCCCCGTAAGGGTGAGACGAAGGACTGAGACTTAACACACTTAACATAGTTGGAACTCCTGGGGACATCCGTCATCTCGAGCCAATGAATCCTACCTGGGACGAGAAGAGGAAGAATGACGTAGATATTAAAGAGGACAGAGAAAGAGGAAGAATGACATAGATATTAAAAAGGACGAGGAACAGGAGGAAAAGAAGTAGGGAAAAGGTGCAGTGACAAATGCTGATGAGGCTTAAGATTACGAGATGTGGAGGAGCAGGGAATATTTGAATTTTAGCACGAATCTTGTGAATGAAAGCAAACAGCCTGAGACAGCAGACGAAAAAAGGCAGGCGCAGGAGAGCGTTGAAGGAAAATTTGACTTCTTATGGTAAATACCACAGTGCCGACTATGTCTCCGTTAATTACCGGGATTATGTGGCTCAATGCCAGTGCGGCTCTTTGGTCCGTGAGAATAATATTCTTTTACAGAGAAATGCTCTTCATTCTTCTTATTCCTTGTAACTAGTAATTTAACAAAGGAAACGCTTTCCGTCGACAAAATATGCAGGAGTGGAATTACAAATCTGCCAGTAGATTCTGACTTTATAAATGAAAATTTTATCTGCAAACATACCAAAATATGATTAGTACACTGCAGGAGCTTCAACGCGACAAAGATGGTAATCAAATCGTGGCTGAGAATGAGATCTGCATTCAAGGACTTTCTGTGTGTATACCGAAGTAACGCCATCCGCAAATTGCTGTCATTTTCCCCCTGAATGCAAATACGCCATTATTCGCGCGGGTGGAGCCCTCTTAAATTCATACTCATCAGAACAGAAATTCAGACTTGACTAGAAATCCTTAACCTTGAACCCTCGATCACTCCATTTCACCTTGAAAAATGTGCGTTCCTTGACGATGAAATTTTCTTGGTGATTGCGCCTTCTGTGCGTGACGTTCTCTCGCCTCAGAGATATTATATGATGTTCTTTTTTCGCCAAATGAATTGCCATTAGGGGCTTTGTCACCTAAAATGTCTATTCTCAGAAGCTAAATGAGCTTTACCTCCTACGGCTGCCTATTGTCCCTGAGTACCTTCATTTGACGGACGGCCTGACACTTCACGAGATGTAATCTTTGCGAGGGACTATTAACTAATTCATTTCTCTCTTGAATCTTGAATTTGTATCGCAAAAGCAATAATAAGTATGAACTTAGTATGAACTTATTAAAGAAGATAAACGTTGTGCTTTTTTTTCCCTTTCTGAAGCTATGTCGGATTCCAGTCTTGGAATGTCATTTTCGATAACTTACTTGAAGTTTTGACTAACTTAAAGAGAAAATTAACACTACCTATTGGGTTTTGCAAGGCAGAAGTTAAAGATATCTTTAACCTTTTCCGTCCTTCACATACATGCGTACATACATACATATACACGCGAGCGCAAGCACACATAGACACAAACAAAAATATATATATTTTTTTCATATACAACGTGACTTTTTTATATTCACAAATATTAATTATTCCCTTTGGTGTGTAAGTTAGTACTATGGTATCATCCACTAGATGTTAAAGATATTTTTGGCTTAACATTTGTGAATATACATACTATATGTTAAACGATGTGTTTTTGGCTTAATATTTGTGTCTTCATAATACGACATACAGTATCTCAATTGTCTCACTTTTCCTTCGTGGCTGTAACTTTTCGTATATATATATACGTGATTTAAAATCAAACATACATATATACATATATATATATATATATATATATATATATAAATTTCTGGCTCACATCGGGATCGAACCCAGGTCTTTCGAATGAAAGACCAGAGCGCTGCCAACCATTTGAAAGACCTGGCTTCGATCCTGATGTACATCCCAGGGACATTTTAAACTTTGTTGAAAACCAAACCTTCTTGTAATGGTGTGTGTTGGTGGTTGCTGTCACTGCAATGTTTGTAAATGAAACTGCAACAGCGATGGCAGACATGTTCACGAGCTGAACTGAGACGATTTAGTAAAATGTGATTCGGGTATCAATGACAAAATTGTCTCAAATTGAGATTCACGGAATTCTTCCCGTTATGTTGGTCTAGACACTGCTGTTCTTAATATGGTAACGACCTTTTTAGCAGACTATGTTGAAATATAGTCTGTGATTTAAGCTAAATGTACATTTCTTTGATATTTATAATTTAAAAAAACTATAAGCCTTCTCCCCTTAGAAGGTATGGCTTCGGAAGGTGTTCATCCTCCAGTTCTCGGGAATTATCTTTGGATGATTTCAAAAATCAAAGCGACTAACCAGCTTGTACACGATTCACAGCTTAGGCCAACAGAAGCACAACGCTTTTTTCAGAAAACGGGCAGAGTCATTTCTCCTCCGTAGGATTTAAATCTAGTGTCGTACACTGTTCGTGTTTGTGTGTGGATGAGTAACAAGTCGTTTGGCACAAGAAATTTAAGACTACCAGTGACATATTTTTCCTTTAGTTCTGAAGCAAAGATGATATAGAAAAATCCCTCACGAACATAGACTTCTAGCTCTAAATCATTTTGCCCTTAAACTTCTTCCCATGTTCTTGGTATTCTCATTACTCCGTGTGAAGTTTTTCCTTTAAGCCAGCCATCTCAGCGGTGACCCACGTTTTCTCTGGAAGGCCTGGCACATCTGGAGGGGCGTTTTATTGAAAGTTCAGCCGATGAAACACCAGAGACATTTACTCATCTCTGCAAAAAAGATGAAATTTTTTACTTAATTTGTTTTAAAAAAATTGACCTTACAGAGTACAAATGTGGCCTCCCAGAGGGAATACATCAGTTTTCAATTTATGGAACAACCCTCCAAAACCTGAAGACGAACGCAGAGGCATTAATGGAGGACGATGTACCGTATGTGCAAAAGATCTTAAGTAAATAAGAGACAATGTGCAAGAAATTTATATCTACCATTTAAACCTCGGTAAGCCGCACTCGACTTTGAATCTATTCGTTGCTTTATCCACGCAAGTTGATGTTTAGTTGAGCTGATGAGTCACGCCGTCAGTTCAGTCAGACTCAAAAAGATTTTTTCACTAAATGTGGTCTGAATAACAGCTGCGGAAAAAGACTAACATTTTGATTGCCTTCTCCTCAACTTATTTGGCTTAGTACTGATTCAGTGATGAGGTTTCTTTGATAAGTGCAGGAACAGAATCGCTACAGCCACGGAGGAGAGCTCCTAAGGGGGGCGTAACACCCACAAAAAAAAAGGAAAGAAAGGAAAGGCTGTTTTCACTTATCCTGCAATCACTCTGTTGATGAGACACCCGTCCATACTGCCTAAAGCAGTGCGTGACACTTCTTGTTGGTGTATGGGGCACAAAACTGACCTCCCTTTCTCTCACTGAGATCTTCTCTTTCGTGCACTCCTATTATCTTTACTTCATGAACGGTCAAAAAAAGAAAGAAAGAAAAAAAGGGAGTCTTCTCTCCTTGCCATCTAACCAGATGCTTTCTCACGATCAATCAGTTTCAACCATACAATTCCAAAGAGGTGTCTGGCAACCTAAATCACCCCTACCTATTCCCACATTTGTTACCTTTTACATCTTTTGGTACAATCATTTCATTTCTCGTAGTCCATTTACTGATACATTTAAGTATCCACACATCCTCTGGGAGGCTGTTCCGCAGTCCAGAAGGACCTCTGGAACTGTGGAGAAGTTCGACAGCGAGGCTAAACATTTACTGCATATTGGTGCTTCTTCTGTTCAGCGAATCTAGTTTCCCTCTGTGAATAAAGGGGATCAGGGATCAGCTGTGAATGCGAAAGATCTCTGCTGAAATACAACTTACGAAAAAGTGACAATCAAGAGATCATCCATATGCACATGACTTACTATCTGGTGAAGAATACTGTGGTGGTAGGACATCAATGGCGCCCAAGAGGGTGGGGTTGGAAACAGAGAGAGAGAGAGAGAGAGAGAGAGAGAGAGAGAGAGAGAGAGAGAGAGAGAGAGAGAGAGGGGGTGTTAGGGAGAAGAAAGAGGGAAAGAGTCAGGAGGGTTTGAGAGAGAGAGAGAGAGAGAGAGAGAGAGAGAGAATGAGAGAAAGAAGGATTGTGTTAGGGAGAGGAAGTGAAAGAGGGAGAGGAAGTGAGAGAGAGAGAAGGGGTGTTAGGGAGGAAAGAGAGGGAAAAAGTGAGTGAGAGAGAGAGAGTTTATCGGTTGTCATTCAGAGGTATCCGGGCAGCGCAGGGTTAGTCAGCTAGTGTGTATATATATATGTATATATATATATATATATATATATATATATATATATATATATATATATATATATATATATAGAATGCACTCGGTTATACAGTGTATATTTATATACATTTTTATAAATAATATTTTCGCAGTTTTCTTTCTTTTTATTTATTTTTATTTATTTAGTTTTAGTTAGTTAAATAGTCTTTTCAATGTTTTGCTCCAAGTTACAGACTATGGCGAGTCATTTCTTCTGCATGCAACCAATTTTCATTATTTTGATATAGTATATGTTCTTATGTTGTTCATTTTCTATTCTCATATCTCGAATTACGTTTTCTTTAATGAAGGTAGTTCGAGAAAGACTGGAAATCATCTTTCTGAAATCTTCAGCTAAAATCCCTTCTGGACAGAATCAACAGACCACAAACCCAAGAAGGTGCCAAAGGGAAATCAATCTGTAGAGAGAGACAAGTTATAGGAAAAGGTTATATATAATTAAAATTGAAGAAAAAGAAAATAAAATCGAGAGATCTCAGCTGAAACTATTCCACATTTACAAGATCAAGATAAAACGTCAGCAATCTGAATAGTATTAAATTGAATTTGCAGCCTGCTTAGCCCCGTGCTCAAAAATTCAGGTGCAGAAAGATGAGACGATTGTCATTACAGAGAGAAAAAAAAATTAGAAATTTGTAAGATCTTCAAAGCTTATGACGAAAGAGCTAATATATTATTAAAATGTTTGGTTACATGCTTCAGGCTAACTGTCTTCTTCATAGCTAAAAGAAAAAAAAAATTCAACAGAATGTAATGCATTTACTTTGAAAAACAATGTCGGAATATACTTTAATATATATATATATATATATATATATATATATATATACAGTATATATATAAATATATATATATATATATATAAATGAATGTTTGTATGATTGTATGTAACTTTGTGCGCTATAGAAATCCGAACCGTTTGACTGATCTAGACAAAATTTGGCACTTGCCCATCATTTGATCCAACTTAGATAACAGGGTAGGTTTCAAATCTGTACCCCTTCTCCTAATGTGGTAAATAAACTCTGTGGGTTTATCATACCTCATTCATTTACTTGATACCATAGAAATGTATTATTGAAAATGCATTTCTTTCCTGTGATTAATAATTATGTATCAAGATCTGTGTTTAGGTTTAGAGGAAGGTGTGTTTAGATTTAGTGTGGATGTATTTAGGTTTAGCAGGGGATGTGTTTATGTTTAGTAGGGGGTGTGTTTAGGTTCAGTGGGGGCTAAATGGGACAGTCACAACAGGAATATCTGGATAAAATGGGAGGTAACCACAATACTACCTGGATAAAAGAGACAGCCAGTACAGTAATACCTGGATAAATGGGACAGTCAGCACGGTAATACCTGGATAAATGGGACAGCCAGTACAGTAATACCAGGTTAAAAGGGACTGTCACCACAGTAATGTCTGGATAAATGGGACAGTGACTGAAGTAATATCTAGATAAAAGGGACAGTCAGTACAGTAATACATGGGTAAATGGGACAGTCAGTACAGTAATATCTGGATAAAATGGACAATCTGTACATAATACATGGATAAATGGGACAGTCAGAACAGTATACCTGGATAAAAGGAACAGTCACCACAGTAATATTTGGATAGATGGGACAGTTACCACAGTAATTTGTGAATAGGTGGGACAGTCAGCACAGTAATATTTGGATAAAAGGGAGATTTAGTATAGCAGTTCCTGGATAAATTGGAAAGTCACCACGGTAATACCTGGATAAATGGGACAGAGAGCACAGTAATATCTAGATAAAGGGGACAGTCAGCACAGTAATTCCTGGATAAAAGGAACAGTCAGCACAAGGAAGTGCAGGAAGATTTTTTCGAGTCCTTCAGAGTTTTCTCAGGCAGCGCTGGGTTGGTCAGCTACTGTGCATGTATATATATATATATATATATATATATATATATATATATATATATATATATATATATATATATACATGCTAAGTATATAGTGTGAAAAAATCGAGTTAAAATAAAAAAAACTGTCATGAAAAACATCCTTTACAATTAGGTAGTCTGGCTGGAAGCTGTATAGGGTTTAAAAATATTCAGAGACGATGACAAAAAATATGAGAGAGAGAGAGAGAGAGAGAGAGAGGTGTTGGGGTGGAGTTAGTAATAGTAACAGGCAATGTGTAATGGTGTGAAAGTCTGATTAATTATTAAGGGAAGGCGAAAGTTTCTCGGTGACAAGAGATTCTTCAAAAACAAATTAAAAGTAATCGATTGTTTTATTAAGTATTTTGAAATAGAGAATATTAGTTTTATAAGAATTTGAAGTGTTTTTTATGGCGACATTTTGATCATTATGGAAAAAAGAAAAATGAAAATGTTCATAAGTTAAAAAAAAATTTAGACCAGCCTGAAATGTCCTCAGATTCCTGGGAAATTAATGTATAATTCATTGCCCTAATTAAAAGATATTCATGTTTTAAGGCTGATTCACATTATAACATCACGTCACCGACACATCAAGTCACGTCCAAGTACGTGAGAATTTCATACATGTGATCAAATGGGACTTGTTCACACCATCACGTAACGTCACCATCAAGCACACGGCATCCACCGTCACATCACGACACGTTTTCTTGGAAAGAATATTTTGACGTGACGGGGCTTATGCAAGTTTCTTAACGCTAAATCTTGAGTCGCTGAGGTTGGGAACGAAGTTCAATATACCTTGGCTGATGGGACGGTGACGTGAGCACACCACAGTTTTCAGCGCTTTGTACCTTCAGGTTCATTGTAGGTTCGCCTTCAAAAACTATTCAGCTGAAGACAGACTTTTCGTGTTTCAAAACATTTTCTAATACATCTGTAATTGTAAAAGATGTTTGTGAATTATGCATTTGTCTATTTGTTTTTCATTTTATTTCGTTTTCCACTAATCTATACAGAAAGAATTCTATATGTTTAGTGATTTTATATATACTCAAAATATTTCCCGACATTATCCAAGTAAATGCTTTACTTTTGTTTATAAATTTTTATTTTACTTTAGCTTTTAAGGACCAAACGGTAAATCATGCAACTGAATATTTTAATATGTTAGTTCTTCAGGCAAATTTATGGGTAAAAATTCTCGATTTGATTGTATTAAATGTTTTTCATGTAACCCTGATGCTGGAAATGGATTCTTGCAACGCTTGTACAGATAAACAAAAGATTTTGTAGGTCTGAAAAGAGTTTGTTTTTAACGTTCGCATGGGACTACTGGCAGCGTTATCATAAAAATGAGGTATTTTTGAGTAATGTAGGACTTAAAGGATAATTTTAATGTAAATTCTATGAGTTTTAATAAAGAACAGACCTGTATATATAAGATAACATGCAGGTTGAAACATACTAAAACATTTCTTGATATAAGAAACGTATCCAAGTTCATCAACATCGACGACGACCGCCACTCCGCCACAACTAACCCGACTCGTCGCCGTCGAGAAGGATGTCAGTGTAGTTGTCGTTGTCGTTGTGATGGATTATGAATGGAAAGAGAAAAGGAACAATGAACGGGCCAAAGTCGAAGAATTGTTCGGATACGAAGGGTGCAAGGTGGGAAGAGGTACATACGGACACGTCTACAAAGCTAAAAGGAAAGATAGGTGAGCATTTTCTTCCGTTCCTGCCCCGATGGCAACCTAATACCCTATATGTTTCCCCAACCGTAGCCAATATTTATTTGGTTGTTCTGCAGAAATTACGTTTTCTTTTGACGACTAATTAGTATAGAGAAAAGAGGGGGAATTGTTAGGTATTGCGATATAATTTGGGTACAGTTTGCCAGCAGAATCGTCTCGTCCGCGGAAGTAGCGTAGGTCCGTCGAAGGTATTGACCGTGGTCGAATTGAAAGGGGCCATCGAAGAACCCCGTTCCCCTCTGGTTCCTACTCTATATTTAGATGAAAAAATAAGCGCATGGATAGATATACACGAAATGGATTCGTTTTCACCAACTGAAATAGCCAGAAGGGTTAAATTTTATAATTTGCCAATAAGACTCCAGCCAGCCATTTTTGCACGAAAAACCATTTTGGGTTTTTCATGCAGAAATGACTGGGAAATGATAGGGCACTTAAAGAACCTTAAAATTCCAATATAACTTAACCGACGGGTGTTTACTGGTTACAATTTTGCCATATTAGCCATGGAGGGCGAGTGGGCCCGTATTCTTACCTTATAAGTCGTAATTCTATTAATTTTTTATTTATCATTTACGCATAGTGTTTATGGGGGTTCAAAATAACGAGAATGAAGAGCCTGTTTAAAAAATGTAGGTTACAATTTCATGGCATGTATTGGCAACTTATAAAATAATACCATCAGAAGTACTTCGCTTAAAACAATGTAGCCTAACCCTTCATTCTAAAACTGATAAAATTTTTATTTGGTAATTTTCGTTGCCTGTCTAATCTTGCCAATTTTATTTCGCCATCCGTAGTTAATGATTGATTTACTCGGAAATTGGGCATATAGGTTAAACCGTCTGTGTCCATGCCTAAATTTGTTCGATGCTTGCTTAACCTTGACGGTGTTGAGCTGCCTCAAACACCTTGTTGCCACTGACGTTGAAGAAGCATCCAGGCTCTCAGTGATTTCTTAGATTAACTGCTAAAAAAGATACTGATCCATTTATATCTGCAGTCCTTCGGCTTTGAAAATCTTATGCTGTCAGTAGGTTGGAGAAGCTTTATTTTTTTTTATGAAGAATTTGGGGATAATTATGTTAAAAAATAAAGAATGTTTGTTTCATTTATATTATGTGGGTTTTGTATACAGTACTTTACTCCTCTGGTAAGTGTAAGTACAGTAGGTAAAGGTACATACACATTTTGTTAACAAAAATTTATTTTATAGTATATATCTGAACTCAAATAAGTAAATCAGTACTTTAAACTGAGTGATAATTACAAAATACTAGTTAGGATAGGTTCTTAGACATTTAATATGGAATTGCATTAGACTATAAGCTATGAGACTTAGCCCTAGTGTACCCTATTGAGTAGGTTATGTGCCATTCTTTTTTACATAGCTGATTTTGTTACCTACTGCAAGAGGGCAGACCCCCGATCTGTCCATTAAGTTGAGGTGATACTGTAACTCCAAATATACTTGAAAACTGGGTGTAGCAATGTCCTATGCTCGGGGAGAAGACATGTGAAATGACTCACAATTGTTGGTGGCTCTGGGATTCATTGATTGTGGGAGACAGGAGGCTGTTCTTAATCATATGATGTGTCTCTTGGAGTGGCCTTTATAAACTGGGATTGGTGGTAAAACATTCGGTTTAGTTTCTTGAACATACAATCCTTCAGATACAGTATAAAAACCCATTAGAGATCTTGAGCAGGTTTTTTTTTATGGTTAGTGACAGATACATCTTATGATTTTTATTTATACTGCTGAATATGAGGTGTTTTTATCTTTTTTCTTTTTTTAACTGATTAATCAATGACCATTATTGGTTAGGATTCTAGAAATTGATTCGATTGTACCTTATGCTTTTCAGTACGGATACAAAGGAGTATGCCCTCAAGCAGATAGAAGGCACTGGCTTATCTATGTCAGCATGCCGGGAAATTGCGGTAAGTAATTTTCTGTACTTTTGCTTTTATAGAAGGTAGTATTTGTTCCTATGAGGTTAAAAATCTTTGTCTTTTATATGGAGATACATTTGGTTGAAGGTGGCAGACAGGTGAGTTGTGGAGTATGGAGATACATTTGGTTAAAGGTGGCTGACAGGTGAGTAGTGGAGTAAGACCCGCTCACCTTTTGGTAACCCAGTCACTCTTTCTTAGGCGAACATTGATTGTATTCATCTACTCTGGTCATGGATCTCACCTTGGTTTTAAAGTTTAGTTTTGTATTTTGGTGTCGGGTTTTGCATAAGTGTTCAGTAATACAGGCAGTCCCCGGTTATTGGCAGGTGTTCCACTCCGACAGCATGATGATAAGCAAAAATCACCGATAACTGAAAACCAGCAATTTTTGGCACTTACTGGTGCTGATGAGCGGAGATCGGTGTCTCTGTTAGGTATGTATCGGCACCATTAAGCGGAAACAGCGATTTTCAGCGCTGAAAATCGCCGATTTTCATCACTAGACAAGTTCCGTAAAACCGGATCACCAATAACCGAGCCTACCAATAACTGGGGACTACCTGTACTGTACTTGAAGAGTGACTAATTATTTATCTTTTTTATTGCTTTTGTTGTGTTGTTCTTTATGTCCAGTAATACTAAAATAATTAATAATGTATTGTTCTGATCTTTGCAACATTCTTCATTTAACAGCATTGCTTTAAGGCTGCAGATTTTCCAATTAACAACTACTATCAAGAGTCATAAAATTTACCAACTCATCTTTACAGAATGAGTAGGGTTTGTGTATGAGAGAAACATTATCATTGACTGTTCTCATACGTTCTTCAACAAGTGTCGATTGTCAGAATTTTCCAGAGGAATGCTTGGGTTACAGTCTTCCCTCCTTCTCTACTTCCTTCTCAGTCTTTGCACTGGACTGCTGAAAAAAAGTGACGGTTGCTGGTGTCTCTCCTCGGGGTTATTCTTCGAGACTTCATGAGCATTCTCTTCTTTAAATGAAATGTTGGTCTTTGAACCCTTCTTGTGATCAAAGCTTCATGAGAGGCTGTTGATGGGTTGCAAGTTCATGACCAAATGTCAGATTCCTAGGAGGCTCAGTCTGGTTCTGTCTTTGACTGCCGTGTTATTCGTGACTGTGACCATCCCCATTGCTGATGTTTGTCCTTGGAGATGCTAAGGTGTTGACAGAAAGCTCAGTGACTCATCTTTCTCCAAGTAAGATCTTGTCTCCAGATAAACTCATCCCTCCCATGTTCCCAGTCTGATGGCACCTGGGAAGTTTTTGGAGATTTGAGTGAGCCCTTATGCACCTTGTGTCTTCCAGAGTGGTGACTGTGGCGCATGTAAATGCTCTCTTCACTTTGGTTTTTGTATTCCTTCACCAGCCATGATTCTGCTTTGCAATTCGTGGATTGTTCCAGTAGGAATGCCAACCATCACTTCTTATATAGGAGTATTCCTCAGCACAAGCTGGAATTGATCATTAAAACTTGGTAGTTAACTGGTGGTAGGTTAGTCAGGGTAAACACCAATCACTGCTGTCAGCTAGCACTTTCTCTTCGGCTGCTATCAAGTGAGGATGTCTTGCTGTGCTTCTGCTGTCTACCAAGTTTGAAATTTTTTTCCTTTCTGTATGTATGGTGATTTTCTTTGTGAATCATGGATGTTCCTAAGAAGAATGAACAGTGAAAATGTGAAGGACACAAGCAAATGTGTGGTTTTTTCATGACCTCTGTGGTTGTGGATCCCCACAGATTTTCCAAAGGGTAGGGCCTGCAGTCTTGATCATCTTTACAAGGAAGTTGAGGAAGATTAAAATCATTCACAGCCATTGGGAGACATACTCCCCCGTTTAACTCCTCCAAATCTTTTCTCCTCCCCTTACTTCTCCTTGTGCTTTGCAAGCATACACATATGGCCTGGTCCAAGGGAATTTATCCTGGAAGGTGGGTGATCAACTTTTTCATGGCTTGTCGATTGGTACTATCAGATCTGATCATGCACGTGCTCCCATGAGCAATCACAAGGGCCAGCTGATGTGTTGTCCCTTCTTGGGCTCTCAGGGGTTTGATAGGACCAGAGGGTTATGCTCTGTCAGAATCCTAGCAGGCTGAGTTGGAACAAGACTCTCAAGAGATCATTGAGCTCATTTGTGAACATGATCTTCGGTAGGTGGCCTGAATCTGATCGTATTGATTGAGCTCACCATTGTGTCTGCTCCTGGAGTAAGATAGTTTTTTAAATTGCCATGGTCATGGGCAATATGTGGTGTTTTAGACCAAGTACTCTGATATCCATAGCAGATCAACCAAGCCCCTTCCCCAGCTTTTGATATACCAAATGAAATTCTTTGTGCCAAAGAATGCCAAGACTACTCCCTTGCATTTAGACTCGTCCATCTGCAGACTTATAAACAACTTTCCCCTGGAGATCCTTTGGATAGGAAGGCATGGCCCTCTTGTCAACAGAGTTTGCTGCCAGGAGGCAGTTTTGTTGCTTGTCCTCTGTTTGACACACTAATTCTAAGACATTTGTGTCTCATATATGAGACTAAGTATCAGTCTGTGAACAAAGAGACAGGTGGATAACTCTTTAAAGATAGCAAAAATAAAGTTTGAAAAAGATCTTCCATTGCATATTAAAATTTTGTGAGAGAGGAAAGGCACAATGCAAAAATTTTATCTTGATATTATGTGCCAGTCTGAATTGTGGGCTAACTTTGTTTTGAGAAGATGTAACATAATGCTAAAAATCAGAAATAGAACTGTCTTCTTGAGAGTTCATTGTTCAGTTGAAATCCAGCAAAAAACTTGTGTCATTTGAACAAATAATATAGAGGATGGTTAGTTGAGAAAAGGTTTTGGGAACCCCATGTGACTCATTCCAAAGTGTAGAAAAATGAAGAAAACTGCCAAAATTGGCTCACCTTGAAAAGTGGAAAGATAAAAAAATATCTCCTCTGACAGCTGGGAGGGTGACCAAAATAAAAAAACAAAGAAAAAACTGATATTGGTCAACAAAAGATGCCATCAAATTCATCTTGGGTTGAATATTTAGAGATGTAATCAACCCATCACTGCTATTCACCACAACAAAAATCTGTGGGAAAACTTGAGAGAGAAGAACATGGTGACATGCCCATGTAATGTAGTAACATGCTTCATTGAATCCTGCAATGTAAACAATAATATAATAAAAGATAACCTAATCAATACAATTAGAAATTTTGTAAAGTTTCATTGAAATGTAGAAATATGTTGGATTCTTGCCCATGCAGCCATTAAAAGAAATGAAGAAGTGATAAAGTAGCCAAAGACTCAGCTACTGATAGTGATTATAAAACTTATTGTAAACTATGAATGCAGAATACTGTACAGTGTATGGAATGATGAACCTGATAGTAACAAAACAGGTCATAGCAAAAGGAAATAGAGACAAGTAATTTGACCTGTCCTAAATTGGTTACCCTTGTTTGACCCCTGGATATTTGATGAAAAGCCACATGATCCAGTCCCTATAGGTACAGAATGTCAAGTAATATTGACATTTAAAAATTTTTCGGGGAAGTTCCCAAAATATAATCAACAAAATGTCATGCTTTAGAAAATCATTTAATTTTTACTTAGTAAAAAAAAGTCTAACCTAAAAATGATCATGATGATAATGTATTTGTGGAATATGAAAATGTTAATAATTTTTAAATTTTGTTTTCTGATTTAGTTTTGTCCATTTGGTGTACTGTTAAGTATTTTCAAAATACTTGTGTGTTTGTGAGAGTTGTTAGTCTAAAACATAGTAACTTCTATTGTAAAACCTCATCAACTTAACATTCTGATAAGAATTCACGTGTTATCATGTTTGAGGTTAAATTTGAAGTTTACACGATGAATAGCTATTTTGTTTTCATTCAAACTTACAGAGTGGAGTGAAAGTGATTATGTGTGTTTTGAAGACTCATATTTTGTCTTTTGTGAATAAGATCTTGATAAAAGTGGTTTCAATTTGTTTTAATCATGTACTAATATTTCCCTTGCAGTTGCTGCGTGAACTCAAGCATCCCAATGTTATCAACCTTCAGAGAGTGTTCCTATCACATGCTGATCGTAAAGTCTGGCTGTTATTTGACTATGCAGAACATGATCTCTGGGTTAGTACTAGCTTTTAGTAAGAATCTCGCACATTTCATGAGCCATTGCATCGTAAGGTGTTCTGGTTTAGGTTTTGCAACATTAATTTACAATATGTGTAGTTTGGTGATTGCTCTTTCATTGGTAAATATTTAAAATTAATTTTTGAAATTAACCTTACCTCTCCATTATATAGCTTTTACTTCCACAACAGCGGTATTTCGACATAAAAAAAAAAAAAAAAGAGAACACTCGGTTTTCTATGAATGTCCGTTTTCTCTCCATCTACTTCCCCACCCTCACCAGGGAACCGATAGGTACAGTCCAACCTTTTAAGTCCAGGAACCTTGGGACCAGGCCACTGCTGGACCATAGAAAATTCCAATTAGTCTACTTCTATTGCAGGTTTTGGTAGGAGTTCGACAAAATGTACATGATTTTCTGTTGGTTTGTTCTTTATTGTTTTGAATATTCTTTCGGTAAGAACCTGTAAGGTACCAGTTGCCGTAATAGGCATGATTCCAGTTGTGTTGACCCTCATGATATGTTTTTGCTATATGAATCATAGTTGAATGAAATGTGGAAATTGATCGCAAACAGAAAGAGCTGGATAGGTTGTAGAAGCAACTATAGAGGATAATACTAGTAAGATTCAAGTTAAGGGATGCACGTCTTGTCTGCTTCTCCATTTAGTAACTGGTCAGGTCATCTGCTGCTTCTCTTCGATCTGTTACCCCATATAAGCTTCCCATTGATTCAGGGTATGAGACTTGATAGGATGGAGTAATTTTTTATTTACGTTCACTTGGTGTAAGTTTCATGGGTTATTATTATTGTTTTCTTTTCTGCACTGACCTCCCAAGAGTCTCGGTAAGTTTGGGTTGTCTACTGCGTTGGAGGAAGGGTCAACACCCTGGCTTTTTCTTGCCTTGTCCTTGGCATAATTTATCTTCCAACATTGTGGCTTGGAGTGACAGGGAACTGGGACATGTCAGAAAGTAGTGTGGATCTATGACCAATGTCCCCTTCCTCTGTTCAGTCTGGTAGGGAACCAGGTCCAGCATTATGTAGCGACACCAAGTCAAGCACCAGAATTCGTTCTCCGTTAGGATCGTTTGGGTAAGAATAAGAAGAGTCTCCTGATGTTTTTCCTTCTTTAATTTTACTGTATCAGATCGGCTTGGGAGCAGTATGCTTCATCTCTTTCTAGTAGTATTTTAAGAATGTTTAAGCTGCATTGTCGAGAAAAGTTACCTTTTCCTTTGATCAGTTTCGCTTCAGTCCCTTGTAGATAAGGATCTTCGCGGTTTAAGGCTATTATAAGTATCAGTTAGGTTCTAGTGAGACGCCTAGACTGTCTTTTTTTTTTTTTTTAATCTGTCGAACAACTGCTGATGCGGAAGTAAAAGCTATATTATGGAGAGGTAAGTACAGTATTTAAAAAATAAATATCAAATTCAGTATTTATATTTTTATTTCTAGGCAGGATATGTCACATATGTTATTTGCCTACTGATTTTGAAACTAGTCCAGATTGGCCTAGACAATGCAAGTTTTATATATGCTTTTAAATATGAAAATACATAGCTTACTTATGTTTTAGAATATGAAAACACATAGCTAAGTTTGTTATAACTAACTTTCTTTTTCTCTCCATAGCATATCATCAAATTCCACAGGGCTGCAAAGGCCAATAAGAAAACAGTCCAGGTTAACAAAGGAATGGTTAAAAGTCTCTTATATCAAATTTTAGATGGCATCCGTTATTTGCATTCCAACTGGGTACTACACAGAGACTTGGTAAGTGTTGGGTTATGTCATTGTTTTTAATTATAATGAGCTTTTTATGATTGTATGGAATTTATGTGGAAGAATACAAAAAGGGTTTAAGGAAGAGTTGTATAATATAAACTTTTATATAAGTAACTTACCAAGTAATTACAGTACATGGCTACAAGGTTTCCTAACGCAGCAGCATAAAAAATCAAAATTATCAGTAATGATTCAACTAGCTAGTGTAGGTGGTTAACCCTGCCCATTTTCGGGGTAAGAAGAGGTTCGATGTGGCAGAGAGCCTCATTCGTTTTTCTCCAGGATTTTGACCAACATCCTTCATTCCTACAGCCTGCCATCATCGTTGTTTGTGGTAGTCTTGGAATTTGCTGTAACTGAGAAGACATACCGGAGGTTGAAGGAAGGCCAGTAGAGTTTGCCCACGGGTAGTCTCCCCCTCAGTCGCACCTGTGTCCCCCCAGGTGTCGACATTATCCCAGTAGAAAGGTGTTAGAGTGCGTGCTCATCAGCTTTCCACCGACTCAAAAGACTCCAGCCCCAACAAGAGGCGCAGGTGGTGCTATCCTGCCTCCTCTCGCCTTCTTAACAGGCACTCCAATGGTGCAAATTTAAGCTCTCATGAATTCATTGTCATTGTTGCTGTTATCCGTCAGAGGCAGAGAGATAGAAGGGGAGGACACACACACACACAAATTGAGAACAAAGCTTATATGACATGGGTCATGACACACCTTCGTCAGTCACTGAAAATTGATGAACAAAACCGTATGTAATGACATGGTTGCATTTTAACTGATACTGTAACATTCATGAATACTCCCCACTCAGCTCTCCCAGCCCTCCCACCCTATAAACACTTTCCTTGGCCTACCCCCTACATTACTTGGCCATTCTAAAGTGAAAAATATTATGTGTAAGTGACGATGCTTTTGAGCTATATACGCATGCCTATATGAGTAAGAATATATGCATGCATACATGTCTCATTAGCAAAGCATTTTTCCTCTTAAATAGATAATTATCGTCTTGAGAACAAAGATTTAGTGAGTACATTTCAAATTGCTAAACAACATAAGGAATGTAGTGGGTGCTTTATTTTTAATGATTGAGACAAAATTACAAAGATTTTGCAACTGGTTCACTATAGCAGAGCTGCTAATTTAACATTTATCTTTTTTTTAGCATTACAACATTCTCAAATATCAATCAGTTACCTAAATATAAATAAAATTTGGTTCTCACAACAAAGTTCTGATTGTAACTGACTGACAAAAGCACTTGAGTAAGAAATGTCAAAATGATGGGCCACAGTGGCTTCACTTAATCTGGGTCTATGCATCTCTATAAATCTAACATCCTTGCTTCTAGCCCTCCCCACTCACCTCCCCCCCAACAGCTTACCCTGGCCTGTCACCCCACAATACTCCTTTCTCAGTGTGCTTACGACTGTAAACAGTGTTACCATAGAGTCTTTCTGTCTACACAGCTATTTATTGTATAAATATATATATTTTACTTATACACAGTATATACAGCAATCCTTCAGTTATCCAGATGGCCATTGTCTGGAACTCGACTTTATCTGACACACCTAAACCAGGGAACAAGCCCCCCAAAAATATAAAATTTTTAAATAAATGTGAGAAAACTACTCTATGATGGTTGGCAATGCTGCATGGCCTCAGGAAAATGCTGGTAACACTGCTTACACTCATAAACAGACTGAGAAAGGTTTTGGGAAGTGGGGAGACCTGGAGAATCTTCCAAGGTGGGGGAATGTGTTGGATGACTGGGTGCCATGGGAGAGCAGGAGAAATAAGGCTGTATAGATTTTTTATTTGCAACCAAAAAGATAAATGCAATGTTGTGCATATTTTGTAAATGTATTTTATTCTATTATGCACACATTTTTACTCATTTTCTAATTTTTTATTTTTGCAACCATTAGTAAACATAGGGCGTACATATGCACACATTGTTTGGTTTCATGATGTTACATTTAGGATTTTTTTATTTATATTGTACACCATTTTCATATATGTTTTTACGGTATTTTCTTATTTTTTATTTTTACAACCCAAAAGATAAATGTAATTGTGTGCGTTAGGGTATGTACGTATGTGCAGGCACATTCACTGGCATTGGTAAACTTGCTGGAGCCTGTTTTGTTTCAGGTTTGTACATGTATGATTTTCCACATTTTATTAAAGGATATGAACATACTGTGCTGTAACTTGTAATAAAGTATAAGCACAAAAAATGAGATAGATAGATAGATAGAGAACAACAGTGGATATGAAATATCGACAGTGATAAAAGATTCTCTTGTATATTATTATGATATGTGATGATCATAGAATCAACTGAACTTGGAATGAAATACTATGCAGTAAATGAAGCAAAGCAAAAAAGAAAGATGGCAAATGTGATACTGCGCTAAGAAACACACACATGCACACACACAAACTGTGGAGAGACAGTAAAATCATCACTGATGAAACATTATTCATTGAAAATGCTGGACGATCGGTTTTTAATAGACATTACAATGATGTTGTAACATGATGATAATGGAGCATAAATGGATTCAGTAAGTAAAACATCTGTTTCATTACCATTACTTTATCTTAAATGCAGCTATAATAGCCTACAGAATTTGACCTAAGCAAATGGATACTGTAAGTGTAACAACTATCCTAGGTCAGTAGTGTAGTTCACACATACACATTTTGTATCTCCTGTATGATAATGTGGTAACAACTGATAAGAAAGTTGCTGTATATAAAAACACATTAATGGTCATAAAGCCATGGCAGAAATTATTATTCCTTTATATTTTTTACAATTTTTTAAGTTAAAGTATATTTTCATAACCTAGTCAGTGTTATGATAGGATTTTCAATTGCCATAGAGGTAGCATGGCCTAATTGCTATATCTATGTCAGCATTTTGGACACATTTGCACCCCCCTTCTTGGATGCATTAATGCAAATAAAACAGGTGTTACTATGTAAACCTCTTATTGTATTTGAAATACCTCCAAGCCTCTCAAGCAGTTGTTTCCTGTTGCTGAAGTAGTAAGGAGGCTCCCTCTAGTGAAGCTACTGACCTTAAAGGGACATTCAAGACTTCTTTTTTTTTTTTACTGATGCTTACTAACATTTTACTGTATTATCTTTCCCAGTATAGCTTAAGTAAAATGTCTTTATTTGTGGGTTATATAAGTAATTTCAATGTTGATATCTTTTTGGATGCCTTCTCTCAAAAATTATTAAATGTGAAACAAATTTCTGTAAAAATTTTATATTGCAGAAACCAGCCAATATCTTGGTTATGGGCGAGGGAACGGAACGTGGTCGTGTGAAAATTGCTGACATGGGGTTTGCTCGATTGTTCAACTCTCCTCTGAAACCTCTCGCTGATTTGGATCCTGTCGTTGTTACTTTCTGGTACAGAGCCCCTGAACTTTTGCTTGGAGCGAGGCATTATACCAAGGCTATAGGTAAAGAATAGTTTTGTGTGGACATAAAATGTATTTCTGTTTGTACCACTGATTTTTTATGAGAAATAGTGTGTTTATCAACTTTTGTCATTACTGTTTTTTGTTTTTTTAAAGTCATCATTCATGTTCCAGATATCTGGGCTATTGGTTGTATATTTGCTGAATTGTTAACATCTGAGCCAATTTTCCATTGCCGTCAAGAGGACATCAAAACCAGTAATCCATACCACCATGATCAGTTAGACAGGTAAGTTCCCAACTTTATCATGGTTTTTGTGCTCTAACTTCTTTTAGTGCCTTTCCATCTAGATTTATGGCATCCAACCATTGCTGTTGGCCAGTAGGCCCTCATGATTTTGGCAGTGTTATACTGAACACCTGTATCTGCTGAACCACAGGGAAAAGGGTATATAGTACGTGACTTAAATTGCTCATGCCACGCCAAGTGAAAACATGATCAAAACAAAGCATTAGGCAAATTTTAATACCCATGCATGCAGCCATTTTCCTGTGCATTACTATCCTTTGTGCTGCTTCTTCCCATGCCAGTCATCATCATGCAACCTTGTTTCTCACCTTTCATGCTCTAAGTACTTGTCTCTTGTGTGCCACTAGCCTTTACACTGTTCCTTTTCTCATCGCTCTTGTTTGCACCACTATCCAGCACCTCGTTTTCTGTCTTCTCAGGAGGGTTTAAGTCACTTTTCTCCATCAGCTTTATGTTCACCATTGCGGAAACACCCTCGTGAGTCTTTGATTTCTCATTAGCTGGAGTTGATATCTGCGGAGTGTAAGGAGCCGTTATGTGCTCAGACTTCACTTTCCCCTGTATCTTCAACCCAATTTGTAGCAGTAATGCACAAACTTAAGGTTTTTTTGTAGTGTGCCTTGCTCTGTATGAGGATGTGAACCTGGATGATGTTGCAGCTCCTGCTTTGGTGCAACCTGTAAGTAGTGCAGTAACTGATCTGTTTGATCCTGCTTTCAGGTGATAGACAAGACCCTGCAGTGTTAGTGATCATCCTAGAGTTCCTCTTTGTTTTTGCAACCTTTCACAGGGAAGTGCAGAGCTGCATCTTAATGCTACAGACCAACTTTGCAAATTGGCTGTGGCTGTGGGAAGGGACTTCAGTCTTCTCTCTTTTAGAGCCACTCCATGGGAGAATAATTTCTTCTGGTAAAAATTTTCACTCAACAGGAGCTCAACTCCTTGACCAAGTCAGTTTTTCACTTTGTTTTAGGCCCTTTTTTTTTTTTATGAAGCTGTCAGTAGGTTTGATCAGCTTTTTGGTGCATGAGCTTGCTGCTTCAGTTTCTGCTTCATTTTCTTCTGCTGGCAAAGAGGTAGTTGATTGCTTAGGCAGTTTTGATTGGACAATTAAGGATGCCGTGGGAAAATGTTCTCACACGTTCTCCAGTCTTGTCCTTAAGAAGCAAGAACAACTCTGCAGTTGCTTGGCCAAGTCAATAAACGAAGCTTAGAAAGCTTCAGTTTTGTTTCAGCCGACTCTTGGTCGTGTTCCATATCCAGAGGTGTTCTCTGCTGTTGGGAGAAGTCAGGAAAGCTGAGATCAGATCTCTTCTCTGCGAGTTTGCACTCCTTCAGCTCTGCAGCAAGCTCTAGGCAGAACAGTATCAGTCAGTCCTTGTGAGGAGACTCCAGACACTTAGGTCTGCCCAAACATTGATGAGTTGAGCCCTCAGAATCAAATAGGAGGTAGACTGTCCCTGTTATGGACAGTATG
The DNA here is from genome assembly GCF_040412425.1 of Macrobrachium rosenbergii. Taxonomy (NCBI): domain Eukaryota; kingdom Metazoa; phylum Arthropoda; class Malacostraca; order Decapoda; family Palaemonidae; genus Macrobrachium; species Macrobrachium rosenbergii. The sequence continues at coordinate 53,833,222 of NC_089783.1, read as the reverse complement.
GAGGGATCTGAGAGTTGACCCTTGGGTTGTGGAGGTTCTGAGGGATGGGTATGTGATCGTGTTTGTGGGCCCTCCTCTTCTCTCTTTGTTGCATGCAATGCTTAAGACTGTACAGGACATGTGTATGGACAATTAAACTGCGAGTGAGGTCTGTATTTTATTGATGTGTTTATGTACAGAAAAAATACATTTTATACTAAACTAAATTTTTCAGAAGTTCTTTGCATGTAATTCATTGCAGTTTTTGTTTTATTTATTGCTCAATTTTCTTTCAGAATATTCAACGTCATGGGATTCCCTCAAGAGAAAGACTGGGTTGACATCAAGAAAATGCCAGAACATGGAACGCTTATGAAAGATTTCAAGAAAAATAAGTGAGTTCTTTTATGATTTTATTTTCTTACAATTAGATTAAATTGTTACCTGTATTAGAAATTTCTATGAGAACTACTTAACCACTGATCATACAAATGGAGAGTAACCTTTTGAGATTTTAGAGAGGATCCAAAAAATTGTCCATGGTAATACACACACTGTTCTTGCTTAGTGTTCATGAGCTTAGAGGTAACTTTCTTTTATCATTTGCTATGAATTTTTTTTAAATAATAGAGTTCTGGTTTTTGCTGCACTCTAATTTGGTATCTTTAAGGATGTAAAAATGAAATTATATAGTCAAAATTATGCTTTGAAGTTGGAATTTCTCCACTTTTTGTGAACTGATATTAGAAGTATTATGGAGATTTATAAATTTTTTGCACCTTGAAAAAATGGGATAAATATCTTTTCTAGTGATATACAGTATTATTATTGCCATTTACCATATTTTTTGGTGTGTTATAAAAGGGTGCATTAGATGCACCCCTACCCCTATTATTTAAGGGTATTTTGAAGAAAATAACATATTTTATGATGTAGGCAGTGAGTGCGAAAAAAAGAGTTCGGCTGACCTAGTCCCATGTTCTTTAGCATAGGCTATGACTTCTAGCTTGATTTTAATGTTGTAGCAATGTCATCAGTCCTTCTGTGGCACGGATTTAAACTATGAGGAAATTTATGGTAAGAATTTCCAGGGATAAATTAACAGCTTAGGTTTGTTGTTGGTTACACCTTTCTACTCCATGGACTTCGATAGTTGCAGAAATTGCCACCAGTCTGTAAAATGATCTCTCTCACCCGGGGGAGGACACATAAGATCCACTCAGATTTTATTATATATGATAAAGACTCCAGATTAAAATAGAAGGTAAAGTTGGAAAGTGACACAAAACAAAATAAATGCAATAAAAGAAATAATTATACATAAAATCAGGAGGATAAACACCCATGGCAGGATTCAAACCCACACCTGATATGGTTGCTTGATGTTAACCTTAACCATTTGACTGCAAGGAACGATGTTAGCTCATTCCTGTCTGCTTACACATCTCATACATATATCTGTCAAATTCAGGTACATTTAACTAGTGCTGAAATAGACCCATCATGGCCATCACTCCAGAATTTAGAAGTATTTAATGCTTTTTGGGCTGAAGTATATGTAGAGAATCTACTGGTTGTGTTTACGAGAGACTGATATATTTATAAATATTTGTAATACAACAATGACCTTACTAACAATAGTACATAAAGAATATTATTTATGAAAAGGTGAGAAAGTATTATAATATTAAAATGATGATGGTAACTAAATTTTAGCAGTGTGGGCTTTCTTGTTGTCCCATATGCATTGTTACCCAAGCCTCACCCTGTGAATGGTATATTGGTTGAAACCTGTATGATTAGAATTTACCTTACTTAATGGATTAATTCTCATCCCAACATTCATGTGTCTATCTTGCATGGAAAATTTTGTAATACTCAATTAAATAAAAAAATTTTTTAGGATTTTTGGATGTCCACAGAAAGGTTATTGGTTCTTGATTGGGTTTTCAGGTACAGTATTTGATCATGTTAAAAAGTAAAGTAAGCTCTGCACTATGATATGAAAATCTCAAAACTCAAAGTTGTACTGTATTCAACACCTCTTGCACAGGAAGAGATAAATAATGTTGAAATTCTTAGAATGACAAAAATCAGTTGTAAATATAAGGGAGTTTTTCTTGTTCAGAGCCACTGCTCATATTGGAAGATAGCTATTGCCCTAGGAATTTTTTAGCCAACATATGAAAATGCAGTTGACTGATGTGTAAGTCAAGTAAAGAAGTAGGTCATGCAACATCTGTTGATTGGTATGCTAACACAGTATTTGATGTATAACTGTTTGATTCTTTCTTTCTTTATTTTACAGTTACTCCAGCTGTTCATTGATCAAGTACATGGACAGACACAAAATAAAACCAGAAGGGAAAGCTTTCATGCTGGTAAGTGGTAGAGAGTTTTTATGTTATTCATCTTGTGCTAGCTTGTTTTCCGTAGCTCATAATTACAGAGTATTTCCAGGCAGGAGTGAAATACAAGGTAGAAGACTTGTTGAGAGTAATTAAAACCTCATTGTTCCTGCACAATATACAAGTCATTGGTCCTTTACATTAGGAATTACTTACAGTGGAGCTGGAAATGGCCATTGAACTTTCAAACAAGGTGGTTAGGCAGTTAACTACCATCCGGCAGGGGGTGGTTCCTGCCCACCCAGATGTAAACATTCCAATTTGCCTTCGGCCATCATGCGGTGCAGATGTGTGTTCTCCCTTTCTGCCCTGATTGTTGTTGAGCTGTTTTTTCCCGGTGGGATCTTTCTTTCTTTGTTTTTGCCCCTGATGTATGTGTGTTTGTGTTTTATAATGCAAACCCACAAATCTGACAAGTGCTCGCAAGGCAACCTTCCCTCAGCATGTGTCCTGGGGTTGGCGGCAAGAAATGTGGTAGCTTTAGACCTTATGTTGAAGTTGATCCTCGGTTTCCGCTCCCGTCGCCAGTCTTAAGAAGCCCTCTTCTAAGACTGGTGCTGTGTCGGGTGCTCATTTGCGAGACACTCTGAGTACTCAAGTCTCCAAGGAGTCTCGAGTATCCCGAACCGGTGTCAGAGAGACCTCTCACTGTCTTGGTTCAGGCACAGGATGGGAGAAAGAGCTGAGTCATGCAGGTGTCTCTGTTCTTCCTGCTGGCACTACCATCAGTGCTCGGCCAGGCTCCCAGCCTGGTGTCTTGGTCCTGAGGGTCCGAACACCTGGAGAGACAGAGAGGAGGTCCCCTGTCCAGTCTTCTTCTCACAAGGTTTCGGCCTTCAAAGAAAACTGGGGCATATCAAGAGGACAGCGCAAGTTCTCGCCAGCCAGCCGCGCATTTGACCCCACCCAGCCCCTGATCGCGTTCCTGCGATTGGCTCGGCTCAGCTCATGCGAACCTCTACACACTCCTCGGGACTGCGGTTCACCGGGCTTAAGCACTCTCTTGGACCCGTGTTGCCATCACCACCATGGGTTGATGATTGCATGTGGCCTGCCCCTCCTGCTGGTTCTGCTAGCAGGACTGGTAGGAGTGCCTGATCTTCCTCTCCTGTCCCCTTAACCTCTTGGGGGTTTTACTGGGAGGCACGACTACAGAGGTCTACGTTCCAAAGACACAAGAAGATGATTAGGTATTGTATTTGAATATTGTCTGCTGTTCATTCACTTGTAACCGATGAAAAACTGCACACACACACACACACACACACACACACACACACACACACACACACACACACTCTCTCTCTCTCTCTCTCTCTCTCTCTCTCTCTCTCTCTCTCTCTCTCTCTCTCTCTCTCTCTCTCTCTCTCTCTCTCAAAAGATAATGATGTACAATAAAATTTAAAACTAGTATACAAAACAAATAAACATACCGTTAAATATGTATAAAAAAACAGGCACTCTCACAAATGATCTTCATCTTGGCGGCTGGGTTGTGCAGTTATTTTTATGTCTGTTTCCATCATATAAATGTAAAAGACTTGAATTTGGATGATGTATATATCAGTCATCAGTAGCGAAATGGTTAATGTGGAGATAGCAAATTGCACAATAAAATGTTAACTATTTGTTCAGAATAAAATCAGCGTGTGTATATGTACATGTTTGTGTGCATGTGCTGAAGTAAACTGTAATGCACACTTACTCTGCTCAGAAGGGAGTGAGTGCCATTGTTGCCCTGGAGATGATTTATTCACAAAGGACGAGGTGGAGGTGGTAAGTGCACTGGTACCAACTGACCAAAGCATTGGGAAATTACACCATGGAGGAAGTTTGCTTATTCTATAGTGCCTGTTCGTAAGGAAGGAGGAGGGTGGAACCACCTATGAAGAGGCTATTGAAATTTTAAGTCTGGATCTAATTGGAATTTTATCAGTGTTTCAATAAGCCTTTCATTTTCTCATACCCATAAGTTATTGTAACTGTGTCTGTGATAAGTTGTTATGGTAACAGTTGCAGTTTGAGTTCATGTTTATGTATTTTGTGTTGTACACTATGTATAGTAACACAGGTGGTAGTGATGATTTCATGTATGAAGCTGGATTTTTTTTTTTACATAATATTCACATTCTGGGTGTGCTCAGCACTCAGTGAATTAAGTTTTGCATTATGGAACTTGGAATTTTTATATATATACATATTTTCCCAGCAAGTGTTTACAAATTCATCTAAGTGAATTCCAGGTAAACCGAAGGCTACTTACAATATATCCACTTGTAATTACATATCTAAACATTATTGTTGGGAACTATTGAGTAACATCATAGTTGGGAGCAATGGATAGATATAAGATTAATATTGTTCAAAAGTTTTTATCAAAGTCAGTGTGCATCAACTTGACTCATAGAGAGTCATGGTTTTTTTTTTAGTTAAGTAATAGCAATAACTTGTGATTTTTTGTCGTTGCTGTTGTCCTTAATGTTCAATTAAGGTTGTTAATGGAGATGTACTCTTTTCAGCTGCAAAAACTACTGACAATGGACCCCACGAAACGTATAACTTCAGAGCTTGCAATGCAGGATCCGTATTTCTTAGAAGATCCAGTTCCCACTCAAGAGTTAGTATAAGTAAACTGTTTGTAGTTGATGTTACTGTTAGGGTTGATGGCATGTTGAAGGATAGTATTATTAAAATCTTGAAGCACTTGGTTCTTTTAAACAAACTTTGTTGTTCATGCTTCTTTAATTAGAAACATGGCATTATATCATGATTATCTGCAAAGATCTAGAATTACTGTTTTAAGATTACTTCTAAGCTCTTTTATTTGAGATGAATCCCTCCCGCTATTAAAGATAGCTTACATCCTGTGCCGGTAGATGAGTCAGCATTGAAACAGAAGAATATAGAATGGCTGACCACATGTGTTTCAAATATTTTAGTTTTTGTCAGAATTCTCTTTGCGACCATTGTGTATACTGTAGGTGCTCGTTGGTATTTCATGGTTTTTGGCTGTTTTCTGCTTTCACGCTACTGTAAATGTATTTTTCCCAGGATTCCTAGGAATCAAGGCTAAGAACACCAGGTTATGTAGGAATGATTACTGTGTTAGCAGGTTGTCAGTATTTAAGTAGATGGACACACTGTGCCAGCTGCAGGGGTATAGAGTGTGATCTTGAGAATAGATGTGAGGAATCTGAGGATTGTCGTCACTAGACAAGTGCCGTAAAACTGGATACCCAATGACAGAGGCTGCCAATAACCAGGAACTGCCTGTAGTTAGTCAGGGCATAAACCTGCCATTTCTCCCTTTCTCTAGGTCCTTTGTCTGCAGTTTTCCTTACTTGGTCTGTGGCTTTTTCCTCTGCTAATGCTGTATCTAGTACTGAGATTTCCTCTTTAGCTCTACCTTCCACTACCATTTCAGTTCAGGAAAAGCGAATTGAGAACAGGATGTAAACCTGTTAGTCTGAATTTAAGTTAGGGAACCGTTCCAGGTCCCTCCATAGTGTGCGAACATTTTGCATTCCTTTATAAAAGGTAAGGTGTCAGTGTCCTTTCCCACCTGTAGCCCAAACCTAGGACTGCCCTGCAACAGGTGGAAGAGTCTGCTGCCAGGAAACTGGGTCGGTTCTTGGGGCGATGTGGTTCTGTGCCCTTTATCACTTGCCTCTCATTTTTCACACACTGATTATTGTTTATTGCATTGGTCGAAAGAGCGTTTTGGTAAACATAATCTTCGCACCATGTACGACTTCTGTTGTCATCAGCATTTAGTAATTATGCTGTTAGCACCGATAGAACTGATGACTGGTACTATTAATAATATGTCTGTAGTGAGTTGTACTTATTCTGATGTATTGACTCAGTCGATTGTTACACCAATCTCTTCTACATATACTTCTCATTCTAAACCATTTTCTGCTATTTCTCTTCCTCCTCGAAATGCACGTTTATTCTTTACATGCTGTTTCGTTGGCTATTGGCAAGTCTCTTCCTTCTGCATCTGTTAATGTTTGTCTTTCCGATGCTACTAACAGCATCATGTGTTGTTTCCAGGTTAGATGTTATCCTAGCTGCTCTGCTTTCTATGGATGTGTCGATGGGAATGCTCTTAAGTCTGTTGAATCGCTTTCAGGTGAAGCTGGTGTGTTGGTAGTTGCTGTCGCTCCGCTTCTCTGCAACCCAACATTTCTTGTTTTCTTTTGCTCAGTCGACTTGTGTCAATTCAGGTGAGCCACTTCAGACAGCGTTTCCCTCAGCTCCCTTTCATTGAGTTGCAATTTCACTACAAGTAGTCAGCTGTTGTAGCCTCTATTGACCCACCTCCTCGTCTGGCAGAAGAAGAGTTTGAATTAGAGGAATCTCCTAGGGTTTATCAACATTTGCTGGATTGTTGTGCATTCAGTGGAAAGGAAGGAAGCCATGTAGAGAACAGGTCTCTTGTTATCTTCGAGTATTTCAGCATTATTAAATATTTAAAGAAATCCAAGCTTTCCTCTTCAGTTAGAGTGTGTTTTGTAAGTTTTCTTGTACTCAGGCACACAAAAGCTGTTGTTTATTTTTTTGTAAGTTATGGAGGGCCACCTCCTAAGATGCAGACACTTTACCGGCTCTTCTTTCTACTGATCTTTAATCCTCTGTCTTCCAGTACCTTCCTCCTCTACTCTAATTTTGACTCCACTACCCCTCTGTTGGTACTGCGTAACACGATGTCATCATCTCTCTCAACTATAACTAAAACATTATATATTGTAGCATTACTTCTTGGGCCATCACTGGGTGAGTGGGTTCCGTTCTCAGCTACCACTCTGTTGGTCGCGAGTTTGAATCTCCAACCAGCCAGTGAAGAACAAGAGGAATTTGTTTCTGGTGATAGAAATTCATTTCTCGCTATAATCTGGTTCGGATTCCACAATAAGCTATAGGTCCTGTTGCTAGGTAACCAGTTGGTTCTTAGCCACTTAAAAATAAATCTAATCCTTCGGGCCAGTCCTAGGAGAGCTATTAATCAGCTCAGTGGTCTGGTTAAACTAAGATATACTTAACTTAATTTTTTTTATTTCAGTAGTGTTGCATATAAGACCCACTTTCATTAACATCTTTATGACATATTTTTGCTTGTTTCTTTTTTCCTACAACTTTCTTTTGCTTATCATGGCTTTATTAAGCATCAAACAGTGAAGTGCTACTCAGTTTGCCTTTTTCAGGTGTTGAATGTATGTCATTATGTCAGTATAGAAACCTGCAAATAGTCTCCACTATACAGAATGTATTAAAAGTAGAAGTATGTGATGAGAACATAGCACTCTTAAGGATGAAGACATTCAGTCCTCGTGCATATACTAGTTCAAAAGTGTTAATGTAATTTAAAGTTTGTGTAAACTACTAACAAAATATGGTGTGGTAATTTTTTTCTTAGTTTCATTCATTCAGGTAAGATTGCCTTAATGATTCTCAATACTGTATAATATAATATTGAAATTTAATAGACTTTTTGTTCTCTCTCTCTCTTTTTTTAGCGTCTTTGCTGGTGGTCCCATTCCTTACCCAAAACGTGAGTTCTTGTCTGATGAAGAACAGGACGACAAATCGGAAAATAAGGTGAGATACTCCTTCAGGTTTTATATTCTGCAGCTACTGGGATTAACATTCCAATGGCCTGTTGTTTGAAAAACCATTGTTTCTTAAGGCTCAGTTGACCATCTCTGAATTTTTTGTTATTCAGACTTGAAAGTAAACCAGTAATTTGTTGTTTATTTCACATAAGTTAATTGTTAGGTTTTTGCATAGCTTTCCCATTTTATTACAAGGGAATGTGTTTTATTGTTTAATTGCATTAAATTGCTTTAAGAGACTTTGTTTACACAGGGCTATATTTATTAGAAGATGGGATTTTTTCTACAGTATGCAACCTGTCATTACTCTGATTCTTAATGTTGTTGGATGATTGAGTATACTGCACATTATATGGCCATTGTGGAAGACATTATTTTTATGTACTGCTGACTTGCTTAGTTTTGTTAAATGATTTTATGAATTTTATAAGTTTTCAATTATGTAATTTTCCTTACAGATTGTAAGTAGTTGCAGTGGAAAGAGTACATACACAGAAACATTTGTGTACATATACGTAAACACATACACAACATAAACATATACACAAACCATTGCCTGTTGTATAAGAGTATCTTTCAGCACAAGCTAGAAACCGATTGAAACTTTGTAACAAGGTGGTTAACAGGTGGAGGCAGGGGATGCATGACAGACTATCACATTCACTGTTCTTTCGACTGCAGTAGGAAACTCTGCTGCATTGATTACCAGTGAGAACTTGGATTTTTGGATGAGTATTCGGTATTTTCCTGTTCTCTTGTGTCGTCGCCTTGCTTCTTTTATTTTATTCTTAGGTGATAAAAACTTGAATGCCATTTTTGCTGAGACATGGCTGCCTTTGTGGGCTGTTTATTTCTCTGGTAATGACTTTGCTTTTCTAGTTATATTCGTTGCAGTGGAATTTCCTATTTTAGACCTCTCCTTGCTGGAAGCTCATTGTCTGAGATTTGCCAGGGATGTAGGAGCTTCTGAAGAAGGGTTTTACCAGCAACTGTGTCATTCTTTGACATATATACTTATATACTAATAATATTGATTTTCAGGTCTCCATATGACTTGGTAATTATGAAAGTTCCTGCGAGAGTTTGGCCTACCGTAGATTTAGTAATCCTTCCGTCATGGCCTACCTAATTTAACCTAGCGGAGGAAGAAGTCCATTACAATCTCGTGAGGTAGTTACTGATGGTTACTGTGATCTCAGCCTTGTTGCCAGCTGTATTGGAAAAGGATTTTCTGGTTGCAGTATTCCTGCCTGGGAGATTCCTCTGATGGGTGTGACTTAGTCTTTGGTTCAGGACCAACCAGTCCTGTGGTGCAAGGCAATTAAGGACATTGAAGGAAAGATTAGAAGAGCTCTTTTGTCTTGGTTTTATACTTCATTGTCTACCTCCACATTAACCCAGTTCTCCTTCCCCATGCACGTGGGTATATATTGAGAAAGGGGAGGTCTATACCTCATGTAAAAGGTCTTGATAGGCTTTTATGGCAAGCTCCCACTTGGGATAGTGTTGGGATGCACAGTCGCTGATGATGATCGGCTTTCCTAAGCTAGGGTCGGCACCAGGGTGTAAGTCCACTTATATTCAAAGTCTGTGGGTCAGGAATTAACTTCGTCTCCAGTGGATCTTGCGAATCTCTTCCCTGCTGCTTTCATACTAGAAGAGTTGTTCATAATTGAAATGGCAGAGGTGACTCCTTTGGCTCTTTGAACCAGCTTTCAGAACAGTTTATGTTCACCACAGTAATAATTGCTGTGTTGGAGATTGTCTCTACGACTTTCCTCTAGCCCGTTTAGTGGTTTGACCTATGGTTTTCGTGCTAATTGTCTATTCCATTTAAGGCATCTTATGTAGCACAGGGTGGCGAGTATGGAGATGATTGGAGCGAAGGGGTGGGGTGGTCCCCATTGGCCCTCCTAAATGCCATTTTACAGGGTGAACTTTGTTCTCCATAAGAAAGATACTTAGGTTCCGAGATATTAGGAACCCAACCTTTTTTTTTAGTACGTTTTATGATACAATTTATGACGTCAATGTGTTGCAAACTGAAAAGGTTTGAGGATGCTCTCTCTCTCTCTCTCTCTCTCTCTCTCTCTCTCTCTCTCTCTCTCTCTCTCTCTCTCTCTCTCTCTCTCTCTCTCTCTCTCTCTCTCTCTCTCTCTCTCTCTCTCTCTCTCTCTCTCTCTCTCTCTCTCTCTCTCTCTCTCTCTCTCTCTAAACCCGGATTTCTTTTCTCTAGCTAATTCTCATGCAGTCTGTGAGAATTACATAAGGTCCATGAGAATTTTAAGTTTATAGTGTATTCACTATGAACTAACATTTTATGATGAAAGTAAATGTATGGTACAACTTGGAATACATGTTAAGTGCTTACTTATATACAGTACATTAATGTGTTTCCATATGTTGTGAGTTTCCATGAATTTAAAAAGAGATAGGATGTGAACAGTAGTTTAGCATCAGATAAGATTCAGAGATGATGGCATCCACTTTTGTATTCAGAGGTAACTTTTATTTATTGTTTTCACATAGTTTCCTAATTAGAATATCAAATAATTATATCGTGGCACCAAAGTATGTCCCAAAGAAATGTTGGTGATATCTGCAAAAAAACATACAGAAGCATCATTTTGACTTAAAGAGAAGGTAATAGGACTACATGATTGAGGAAAACATGCAATAGTTTGATGTTTCAAATGTCAGATTAAAAGAAAGTATAGTAAATTGTTCTGTGAATGTAAATGAATTTAGTTGATTAATGTCATTAAACATTCATTTTTGGTACCAAGTTTTAATATACCATATATCTTCTTTGTTTTACATAATTGTTAAAAAGAAAAATATACACCCAAAACTGAAAATTTAAGAAAACATGCAATATGTGCAGTTGAGCTTTCCCAAGCTTTAGGTAAATGTTATATGGTACCAAAAGTTTATTGTTATTATTATTCAGTAGATGAAACGTTTTCATATGCAACAAGCCCACGGGGACCATTGACTTGAAATTCAAGCTTCCAAAGAATGTTGTGTTCATTAGGAAGAAATAAGAGGAAGTAAAGGGAAATGCAGAAAGAAGAGATCCCACTTATTAAAAAAGAAAGAATAAATTAATAAATAAATAAAATATCTAAAAATGTATTAAAATGCAAGAAGAAGAGTATTAGGGTAGTAATGTATTGCATTTTCGCTTGAACTTCTGGAGTTCCAACTGCACAACATCCTCTGGGAGGCTGTTCCACAGCCCAACAGTGTGAGGAATAAGGACCTCTGGAACTGAGAAGTTCAACAACGAGGCACATATATTGCATATTGGTGCTGCAGTTCAGCGAATCTGGTTGCTCTTGGCAGGTAAAGGGGATCAGGGATCAGTTGTGAATCTGACAGGTCTCTGTTGAAATACAACTTATGAAAAAGTGACAAACAAGAGACCATCTGTCGATGGTCCAAGTCATAACGGCTACTTTTAGGAAACAGAAATCTGCCACCACAAACCACTCTATCTAAAAGAGATAAAACTCTGGCAGAAGCAGACATCCACACCGGAGAACAGTATTCCAGTAAAGGAAGTACAAATGACCTAAAACAGGCTGTATTGATTTTATCACTTGTTATAAATATATGAGGCCTTATGAACAATACCTAACTTTGTCTCATGCCATTAGAGTAACTCGGCCCTCTTTCCTTGCCAGTCGCTCTCCCATTTTCATTGAGCAGTACACTTCGTGCAACTTTGAGCGGGAATTTTCCAGCAACTCCTGAGAGAACTAGTTTTCTTGCAGGATGGCAAGGAATATATTATTGTATCTTTTAAGATTTTGGTGAATGTGTATCAAGGAGAGGAGCTTTTTCTGTGGTCAGTATCAAAGAAGAGGTTATCTTATCAGATCATAGACTTTCCTGTTTGACCTAGCTGTGTCAGGTAAAGGCTAGTGTTTGCCTTTACAGTTGTTTATTGTATTGGGTTAGACTTCACCTCTTTGAGGTGTTATCTATACTTTTAAGTGTTAAACAGTCTTTGTCACTTTGGAACTTTGGTCTGAGTGACTTGTGTTCTTAATACTTAAGTATTACTAGAGCATCTTTCAAGACTCTGTTCTGGTGTTGAGCAGAGTCTTTATGCTCGGACTGTTCTTTCCTGGCTTTGGCATATACTGTAATTGGGAAAATCTTTAGGACTGATGTATAGCATTCGTCTTATGGTAGGACAGAGATTGCTCTCATTCCATTGGTCCTCAGCATGAATGGTGGCTTAGGACTTCTGTTTTGACGAGAGATTGAGTTTCCTCAATTCTTCCCTTCGAATCAAAGTGGAGCCCTGAATGAGTTACTGCTTTGCTGGCCTGCAATTTTCCATACTATTTGAAGTTATTCACTCCTGGAATTTGGACTGTTTTTTCTTTTATTAGTACTGGAGTAACTGGATTTCATTTATCCTTATTCCCGCTTTCAAGAGAAGCATATGGGCTGAAGTAAATGCTGGAGTCAGGCAAGGTACAGGTGATTGAGTTATGGCAATCTTCTCCCAGTTGGTGACTTGGAGGCACCTCCCCCATCCTCTCATATAACAAAGGGGAGTGGTACAAAGTAGAGTTTTGTCTGGCACCCAATTCTGGGTTTTACCGGGATCAAATTACCTTCTGACATGGAAGTCTCCTAGGGGAAACATCATGGTTCTCTGAATGGATCCTCACTTGAGTAACACCTTGCCTTAGGAGGGGCACTCAGTATGGCCAACCATTTTGCCAGACCAGTAGGAGATTCAGGAGTCATGACCTGCTTTGCTTGCAAGGCAACCAGGATCATGGCACTTTTGTGGTCGTTCTCAATTCCAGCCAATTGAAGGGAACTAACCTCCCACCTAGGAGCCAGTCTCTTACATAATAGGTGATGGTTTGTGTAACGGGCGGTGAGTACCCCCTATCTCCGCCTGCTAACCACCTTGTTATTGAGTTGCTGATTGTGCTGAAAGATATACCCATACAAAAGGCTTCTGGTCGTGTACCTCGGAAAAATACAAATTTATATGTATATATATACATATATATGTATACATAATATATATATGTATGTATACATATATATATATATATATATATATATATATATATATATATATATATATATATATATATATATATATATATATATATATATATATATATATATATATATATATATATATATATATATATTGCATACATTGCCAACTTCACAGTTTCTTCAAACTTTCTGGATATGCTTATCACTATGAAGCTAAGATCCAAATAAAGAACCAAATAAGTTAATGTATTTTGTAGGTAATTTTTGGTGCAGTTTAAAAACTCAACTTCATTTTTTATTTCCATTGTTTTGGTCAGATGATCTTGTTGTTGACTGCTATCAAGCTGTCAAGAATATGCACATATTGCTCACATTTATAGAGACAGTTTTGTAAATTAGCTAGAAGTTGTAAGAAAGTGCTTTGAAAAAAAGTTTGTGTATTGTTCATTCAATTATGCCTTGTTTTTTAACAATCGTTTACTCGAAGCATGGGCTCCAGCATGATGCTAAATGGCAGATGCATGAACCCACTTTACATGCTGTCACCAGAATTTGAAATTCAATCAAGTTTGAATTTTGCACTTATTTAAACAGGTGTGAAACAAATTGACACTGCCGTTCATTTCTTTGAAAGTTTGTAAGTTGAAGGTTTGTATGTAGAGGAATTATAGTATTTAATTTTTTGAGGATATTTGTCAGTTTATCTGCTTTCGAAGAACCTTGGGAATATAGTTTGATGGTGTTCAAAGGAAGTACAGATTAAGGATAGCAGTGTTCATTCATTATGTGCTTTTTATTAACAAAGAGAAACTTGGAGTTCTCAGGAGGGATAGAATCCATAGTATGTTATATGCTCCTGTATCTGAGAAACGTTTGGAAAGTAACACTTAAAATGTGTGAGACAGGACAGGACTGTGCTTTTAAGCTGTGAATTCTAGAGGCAAGATTGGTGCAGAATTTTAATATTTTGTTTCCATAAACCGTTTGAGATTGTGGGAAGTCCAAAATATTGTGTAGGAAGCATACAATGGCCATTTGAGGACCTAGCAATGTATTTTCTTTCATTGCTCATGAATTTTATTTTTATTTAGATGATTTAGTGTCATTTTGAAGCTAAATACCTCTTCATTGTAGTATGTTCAAGATAGAAAACAACTAAGTGATGCCAAAATTTCAAAAAAATGCTTGGCTGGAATCCCAAGGGTTAATGTTTACATTGTGGTGTTGGTTATAATTTTCCCTGAAATTTTGGAGGCTTTAGATATTTAATGAAGTTCTGTTGTTATTATTATTTGATAAATTGAATATTGTAACTTCAAATATCATCGTAGTTGCAAATTATTTTTTTATATACTAAACGGTGGCTTGTGTATAATTGTGTGGTGTTCAGTGGGTTTTTCAAGATATCCAGTACTGTATTATTAAGAATTTTTTTATATAATCAGATACATTTTGCATGAAACCTCTATGAAATTTTATGTAACCAAGCCTCTTCAAGATTGCCCACTGTAAACATTAGCACTGCATGATTTTCTACTTGGTTTTCATTCTTATTTTGCTAATCTGTTTAATTTTAATTTTTTTTTTTTTTTTTTTTTGCAAAAAAAAATTTAGACAGTGAAAGAAGTGGAAATAGAGAAAGTTGATTGAAAACTTTTAAATATTTAAAATTGACACAAAATCATTTCAGTTGGTACATATTGTAAAATGTGAAAGATAGCAAGCAAATTTAATTTTTCGTATTTGTTTTAATATTTTCATAACTGTATTTTACATATAAAATATAGATTATTACCTCTAGGAAGGTTTATGGAAAAGGTTTGATTGGACAGTGGAGAAATGACAGTATGGTTTAGAGGGTTTGGATGGTGCTGAGATAGTTGTTTCAGAAATTTGAGAAAAGCCAAAATATATTGAGTGCAGATTGAATTAAATAGAAATTGGATACAGTTGGTGTAATAGAAAGCATATTTGTTTTAGGAAAAGAGCGAAACCTGCAAAGTGTTAGGTTAATGGTGTTAAAGTCCTAAAATTAAAGGGTACATCTTGAAAGTTTAAGATTGTACATAAGGTAGAGGTGAATGGCTCTGTTTATGTAAAGATGGCTGAAAAGCAGTTGGTGGGATTTTTGTGTTCTGGGTGTAAAATAGCTGTGAAGCAGGGGAAATAGTTTTAGTTTTGTCTGTGATTCAGGGCTGAGAAGGTATGACAGTGCTTTTAGTGCTTTTTTTATTACGAACCTTTCCCATAGAAAAACTGCTAATTTGGTTGGTAAAATACTAATCAGAAAACTATCAATGCTATTTGTAGATGACAAGGCATACCATTCTTGGTCTTTGTTCATTTTGATGAGCTGTGTTTGTACCATAAAGCTAATTCAATGTTATTTTTTTTGTAAGCACATTTGAAACTAATTTTTTTGGATAATAAAGTATTGAAAGTTCTTTCAGATGTAAACAAAAATCTCATACATATTTCATACCAATTCAAGTCAAGTTTTGTCCTGCTTATACAGTATACACTCTGAGCTCAAATCACAGGCATACCAAATCGCTGTGTGCGATTACTAAAAAGACACCATTAGTTCCACATTATAAGCAGCTGAAGAGGACCTGTGGTCAGGCTGTACAGCACAGTATTTCCATATATTTGTGTTGGTGTGCAGAGAAAGTATCACTTGTAATCAAGGACATTCATTAAATAGTTCTAAGTCCAACAAATAGCAAAGTCCTTTCAGTTTGGATCTGCTACAGAAAGGTGCCGCTGTCAAAAGTGACAATCGGAATTAACTAAAATGACACAAGGAGGTAGATAGTGCTTATCATTTTATCAGGTAAGTTTTTCTCCTGGCTTCCTTGGTAATAAGCACGTGAATTAAACTTTTTGCATATAAGTTAGAAAATTTCCATGGCCATTTAGTAACTAACTATCATGGACGTCTGTCATCTGTTAGTTATTAATGGGTCTGTGCTTGGTTCTGTATCCTTTTGAAAAGTGTTGTGACTGTGTTTGAATGAGTCTGTTCGCATCCTGGTTTTTGCGTTGCCAGTGAAGTTGTTGCCTGAATTTATCTTGGGTAGAATTTGACAACATGATACTTTATTGGCATTGGGTAGAATTTGACAACATGATACTTTATTGGCATTTCATTCACTTGGGAGATATATATTTAAATAATGGTCTAATGCATTGATTATCATTGTATGTCATATGTAAGGACAAAACTGTTCTACAGTACACTGTAGTTGTTTTTAGCCATGTGTCAAGAAAGCCAGTGTTCGGTCACATGATACCAAAATGATTATAATGATTTGGACAAATAGTGAAATAATTTGGCCTTTGGAGAGTTCACTGTATCTGTTGTGAACACAGCACATTTAGACTTGCAAAGCTTTTTTTTTTTTTTAGTTGAAAAGTGAAAATTGAAGCAATTTCAAGTAAGAGGTTTAACATGTATGAAAGAATTAATAAAAAGGAAATGACAGAAAGTAAATCAGCTAGCCCAAGGGAACATAACAAAGACATTTTTGTACATCCGATAAAGTGCCAAGCAGTGCACATTGCAGCTAGTATTTCAGTGTAGATTTTCATAACTGAAGAAATTAGTAAAGTGAAAAGACAACATGTAAATGTCAACACCTTTAAATGCCTGGCTATATCAATGTGTAAATGTTCTTAAAATCTCTGGTGGATCAGTTGGCTGAAAAACAATGAAATGGAAAAACTTTTTGAATTTCTGAAAACATTTCTGTAGCTTTGTAGGGCATTCACAAATCTTTATACAAATTATTTTATCAGAATTTTACTTATTTGTATAATTATGGGGTACAGGTATTGTTCTACTTAGGATGAGGTTAGGTTCCAAAAAACCCATTGTTTGTCGGAAAAAAAATCGTAGTTTTAGCCTATCTATACATATATGGTAGCCTAGCCTACACTACAAAGTATACTCCATACATATACAGTATAGTAATTATTAATATCAGCTAATTCTGGAGATTCATGCAGATTGACTTATGATAATTCAATACAAAGAGAAATTGAATAACAAACAAGAATTAGCTCAGCCTACGCTATGGAATATCGCATACATACACGGTAGCCTAGCCTACATTATATTGTACTCTATATTCGCATATTAATATCATATTATACAAGCATCAACATAATGAACATGCATCTTTTCCATGGATCTTTTTCAAAAGTTATGCTTTACTACACTGTATCCAATAATATTGTATGTATTCTCATATTGCTTTTGTATTATTAATTGCTTGTGATCATAACGATCAATGTTTTAGTTTGGAAATTGATTACGCGGTAAGTTTATTTCGCCGTATTTAACTCGGTTTAGAGCGCTTTTCTTGCTTCTGGTTAGCGTAAATGAATCTCTAGATACTTTATGTATATGGGACAATGTTATTTTTCATTATATGAAGTGTTTTTAAGCCAAAATATAACTTAAATACATCTTCTTGTAAAATTAATTTAGCTATTTTTTTCATTAATAGATGACATTGGCCATTTGGCGGCATGTTTGTTTTGTGTAAAAAATCAAGATTCTGTTCACTATTTTCACTTGATTTCATCATTATACGAGCTTTACATATTTATCTTTTATTGGCGGGAAAACAGCAGTAATATGTATTCTTTCATGCCCAGTAGTTTTGATTAAAATACTTTTTTCTCCAATTTTATTTACGGTTGAGTTTCATCTATGTTGCTGATGCACGATAATTTATAGTCATTAGCAGCTTGAGCATAGTTTTCTCAGCTTCATCTACAACTTACTGCTTAAATTTAGCAATATATTTCCTTGCAGATCTTTTATCCGTACCGAATAAGGGTATAATGTAAAAATATATCAGTCGTATTCTACTTTATAGCAAAAAAGAAAATGGAACGGCTTCAATACTATGAGGAAAATAACTAACTCCATTAGTTGTCACACTTCTGTAAAACATTTATTTAATTTGTATTAAAGATTTTGTAGGTAGTTTGCTATGTTTATATTAATATTATTAGTAATTGATTGTTATAAGTCCATTATGCACAGGGAGGCATACACGGTATAAATTTAGCCAGTTGTGTTTGTTCTGAACTTGTATGCAGTCATCTTGTTTCAGCCTTCGGTCAGTGCTCTAGCCCTGTTCTTTCAGTTAGCTTTGCCATAGAGTGCAGTTCTTTACAAGCTTTGTGATATCAGTTACAGTGTCAGTTGGCAGTGTAATTAGAACTTTATTGCGTACAGTCACTCCCTGACTTATGAACAAGTTATGTTCCGGATGGCCGTTCGTGTCTTGAATTGTTTTGTGAATTGGTTAATATGCAGTTCATAATTTTTGTTGATGTTTACGTTCTCGAGTTAACTCTTGAATCATAGACTATACTGCTGTCACTGTATTTTTAAATCATAAAATTATTAAAAAGAATTTCTTTGGATGTTAGAAAGATAAAAAGAAGAAAATAAAATTTTGAATAATGCAACATTTAAAATTTGGTATTTTTTCCATGCTTTGCAAGTTCTGAACGAGGAGAGAATTTCGTAGGAGCAGTGTCTGACATTGGAAGTTCACAAATTAAGCAATGCACACCACCATCTATTGACAAAAATACATACTAAATATTTCCTATAGGGAGAGGAAATATGGAAAATGAGAATTCATCAAAAAACGAGTTAAATCAGGAGGATAGAAATAAGTAGGAATATTTTACGAGCACAGTATGAATGAGTATTCTCATGTAAGAAAAATACATGTTGGTTAATCATGAAAGTACTCAGGATAATCAGGAAGGGGTTAAAAGAACAGGTTCTTCTTCATCCTCGTGTTTTTCTGGTTTTTCCAAAAATTCTTACCAGAGGAATAGGTGCTCAGAGCAAAATTTGAATTGATGGGTGGCAAAGGGTAGCGCTCCAAACACAATTTTAATGTGACCTGTCTGTTCGTATCTGAATGTTCGTAACATGAATGTTCGTAAGTAGGGGTCTAACCACCAGGGCTCTATCCATTAAAAACATGAAATATAGCTCTTGACAAAGGGATGGTTCTTACCCAGGTATTGGTATGATGTACTAATAGACAAGATGGGTTTCATTCTACTGCAGTTGTGCTAATCAACAAGATGGTTATCATTCTACTGCAGTCTTATTTACTATTGAACTGAAGCTCAACAGAAGTAAAAACAGTCTTATGAAACATTTGCATAAGTAACTTTCTTTTAATAAGTTGGGCTTTCTTAATTTTGGTAGAAAGTAGATGGAGGTTATAAATGTGTGGACTACCATCAGTGTGCTTAGGTGACAAAGAATGTTTTTTGTGATTGTGATGTAGAAGGATTTCAGATCCAATTATTTGCATGGACAGTGCTTCCATACACTTTTTCCAGAAGCATATACCTGCAGTATTTGTATATGCTGCTCTCGTCTGTGGGCATTTTTATGATAATGTTGGGAAGAGAATATGATTTCATTTGAGTCATGGGTTTCCTTGATTATTTTTCTTGAGTAATTGGATGTAATGTGATAATCTTTGTAGGTTTTTGAGAGAATAGTTCTCAGCAAACACATATTTTTCAGAACTTTCCTTCTGTTCACTTTCTCCTTATCCTAAGAATTTCAAATGTAATTTTCATTTGGCTTTGTCGAGAGTCGTATGCTAAAATTAAAGACTTTTGAGTCCTGAAATAGTCTACTTTTGGCATGTATATCAATCAGTACACTAGACAAAACTTAAAAACCCAGTCCCCATGTTGGCTGAGTATGGGAGCTATTTCATAGGATGACCATGAATCTAACGTTATATTGTTTATCAATGGTTAATATTGTTAACATTTCCTTTGGTTAACTATCTGTTTTCTGATAGAAGATTAACTAGCATGTTGTTAATGTTATAGTTGTAATATTGTAGCCATTTTACTTGTGTGATATTATGCTAAGAACAGTCTGTTGCAGGACTCCAAGTTCTTTTATTATAACAAATGCATTTTTTTATTTGAGTTCATGACTTATCCAAAATAACATGAATGAGTTATATAAAAACATTATGTGAAATAGTAATATATTTGCTCTCAGTAATCCTAATAGGTACGATGTGGGGTTGATGACATGTCAGGCCTACTTCTTCCTGAGGTTACAGTATGTTTGCAGGGAGTTTGTTAATAGTATTTTACATCACATGGTTGCTCCCATTACATATACTTAAACTGCCCTTCATGGTAAAATTTTCCTGGTGTATGTAAGGTGCTTTAGCAGATAACCAGATTGAATCTTCATTCAGGCATTAGAGGAATTTGGTCTTAAAATAGACTTAGCTGATTTCTTTACTACATAGTTTTCATGAATTCTAAAGGGAAATTTGGAATAGGTTAGCATTAATTATATTATTTAAAAATCTGTGGAATCGGAATTTGTTTCACCGCAAATGCATTATTTACTTCAGCCCATATTCATGGTCTTCATGAATCTTAGAGACATTATTCACAATTCAACAGATCATCTGCTGGCTGGATGGCCTCACCTTTCCTGCATTTTATGGACCCTGGGAGTATGTCCAGATAGGTCCTTACTTTTCATGTGTGTAGCTTGTTGACAAGCTCTGTAATCAGATTGTATCGTAACAATTTCATTAATTGACATTATACTGTATTTCCTGCTTTGATCTTTTTTATTTTTTCTGCTTTGTCTTATGAAAAAGAAAAAACTTGACTTCAAGTACAGGCAGCAACTCAAAATTGTTAGATTTCGGTTTTAGGGGCTTGTCTAGCGATGATTGGGTATTGGCAATTTTGCCAAAAATTACAGAATTTTGCTTATTGGCTCCGAAACATACCTGACAAACATACCTAACAACCGAAAATCGGCAATTTTCAGTGCCGATAAGCCCCAGAAAGCTGTAATTTTCGGTTATCGTTGCGCCGTCAAAACGGAATCCCCACCGATAACCAAGGACTGCCTGTATAAGACCTCACCTATAACAGGTGGGGTTTTAGCTGGCTTCCTCCACCATGTTCAGTACTATAGCATTTCACAAAGGAAGAGAATTTTAGTGGGCTGACATTCTGCTGAAGAGAAGGGAATCCCTGCTTTCTTTAGCTCAGGGACAGATCTCTTCTGACAGTTGGCTGAATCTCAGAAATAGTCTCTTATCTAGTGGGTCAAGTTACTTCTTCCTGGAGCCTCTGAACCAAGCAGTTGTGGACAGGAGGAGGCCAGGGACATTCTCTCCTCTCGACCTGTTAAGTCAAGCTCCTAGAAGAGAATCTTCATTGCCAACCCTCAAAGCAGACAGGCGAGGTCCTCAAGATAAACTTTTCAGCAGAAATTTCATCAACAGGGCTCTTAGTCTTACAGAGGAAGGACGCGTGAAGAAGGAAGATAACCTTACTGTTCCTCTTTCCCCATCCACTTAGGCAGATGCACAGGAATAGCAAAGAGAGGAGGTAACAGATACTGTATGAGAGACAGGCTCCCCATCCACTACAACAGACTGAAGTGGGTGGCTGTATGGGGACCAAGTGGGTAGAGTGGCAGAGGACAGTAGCAGAGGATTGGACTGTACAAACTTTCAGGAAAGGATACATCCTCCCCTTCAGTCAAAAACCACTCTCGACTTTCATCCCATTCAAGTTCCCCTCTTACGAGAAAGACTATTCCAAGCAGAGAGCACTTTTACAAGAGTTCTAGACATGCTAAACTAGGGCACTGTAGAAATAGTGAAAGACAACATTCCAGGTTTCCTGCTGGCTCGACTTGTTGCTAAGGAGCAAAGACATGGGAAGTTGTGGTCCGCAAGCAGGTGCGAGACAGGTGGCGACAGACTGTCAGCGAAGCTTGGGAAACTTCCGTGGCACAAATCTCAGTCTTGTACAGTAGCTTTAAATTGGCCTTTAATTTCAGTCGGCTAATTTTAAGGGTCTTCTCAAGTATCTCATTTCTCTTACCATGGGTTTATTGTGAATTGGTTTTCTTTAAAAATGTAGTTTTTTTTCAGTTCAGGCCCATTAATATCAAATATGTCGCCCAACTTGATTGATTACTTAGACCTACTATAGCCTTGTCTACATGAGAAGTGAAGCTCTTACCTGCCTGGAAACCAGGACCCATTGGGATGCATAAAGAGTGAAAGTTGTCCAGCCATCAGATGATCATTATCTTCATGATAAGCAACAGTGTTTCTAAGTTTTGTGAAAACTACAAATATTGGCTAATGTAAATGATGGGTTTGTGTTGGAAAAATTCTTGTAAAAAAAAAAAACTACATATGATATAGTTAATGAGTGAATGATGTCAGTTGAAATTAAAATTTTTCTGTGCAGTGTTAGGAGATGAAATTGGGTATAGGACAAGTATGTAACACTTAAAGTAGACTGCTGCCTATAAAAAGCATTTGAATGATCATATTATATTGGCTTGCTACTTTATGAACTATTTCTCAGAATTTTTAAGCTGTTTTATTGTGTAGAAGTTCTTGTTCTAATATTTTGTGCAAACAAATGAATAAAACAGAAGATGACGTATATTGAGAGGATGGTGCAATATCTTTATTCCTTTTTGTTTATGTTATATTACCATAGCCATGATTCAGTCAGGGAAGTCTTAATTGAATTTTGTTCAGTAGTTATGATTTTAAGGTGGATGGATTATATTTACGAGTTAGTTTGCTTATAGCCACTTTCTTAGAGAATTACATATATTTTGGACTCTGTAACCAATTTCAGCAAGAACATTATGTAATGGGAACAACGAAACCACTTTTATAACTGAACTATACCAACTTAGGATCTTATAAACTTGTATGTATACATGTTGGAGCAGATTATCTCAAACCCCATGTCATATATTTTATTCAATAGAGTTGGTTTCTCGGAAGTTCAGAAAATTTGAGTAGAAACATTGAAGTGGCTTTGTCACCTGGTGATCATGACTTTTTCTCATTCACATTTTGTTATGTGTGAAATGAACTGTAGTGTTTGGTGGCCATGGCCTAGTGATGGACACTGTTTCTCTTGGTTATTACAGAAGAAGGTTTTCATGGAGCAAGCCTGGACAAATCAGCAGAGAGCAGCAGCAGCAAAGGTTAGACAGAGTTTTTGGCAGGGGGGGTTTTTTCATTCACTCATCCAAAATATGCAGAATAATTCATGGGAATTTGTGTGTGAGACTAAAATCCTATTGTTGATATTGAGCTCATCTACTGTTGGTTATTATTGTACTATGTTTTTCTCACTCTTTTTAGCTTCATTACAGTACAGTATATGTCTGCAGCAACCAACTGTTCAGTATTTCATTTTCTTGTAGATTTCTTTCTGAGTATTTTTATTTGCTAATTTGTATGCTACAAAGCACAGAAAATTATCATAGACTTGGAGGCTATGGTTACTATAGCTTATTTTGAAGTTTAAACCCATATTTCAATCTTTGCATCACTTAGATTCTGTAATTTTACCTTAGAAGTGTGGTTGTTTGCTACAGTAGTTTAACAAAAGTTGACTTTTTTCTATTTGAAATTCGGTGTTTGTAATTGCAGATGTGATTGAGGATGCATATTATTTTGGTTTTTAGGTAGGATTTCAAGTATGTAATGTGGATGATGCAGTGCTTAGTACCCATCATCGATTACCTATATGTTTAAAAGTTCATGCGATGCTTTTTCAGTACATGCAATTTTTTTGCCATTGCTTGATGTCCTCTGTTGTTTAGCAACAATAGGAAGGCTTCCTAATTTAAAAAAAAAAAAAAAGCCTATATCAAGTACTTTCCTCAAGTTTCAAGATCAAATTATTTTAAACGCTGCTGAAAATATTGCATTGTGTCATTTTCTGCTTGTGCGTTGTGCCCAAGCTGTAAAATTAGTAGAGTCTTTATTGGATTTTTGAAATTTCACTCTTGAACATTACCAATTTGAGAGCTATAGTGCCTATGTGTGTGTGGTTAAGTTTCCAATTTCCTGCTTTGCAGAAATTTAAATTAAACTACAGTACAGTATTTGTATCGGGGACATGCTAGTTGTATCATGAATATTAATAGGGTACATATGAAATTCGGAAGATATCATGAACATTTTTGAAGGGTTAAGCAAATGTCAATCTGTTAAGGTTTTCAAGATAAGTTGCTATGAACATGAAAACAATTCTGAAAGAAATCATAGTTAGAAATCTAGCTAGGCATTAACTAGTACTGTAAAATCTTTCATATGTATAAGAGGATTTATATTTTTATATGAAAATTAGCCTTTGAAGACTTTTTCTTTACTCTTTTTACTGGTAATATAAAGTAGACATATATATATATATATATATAAATATATATATATATATATATATATATATATATATATATATATATATATATATATATATATATATATATATATATATATGTATATATATATATATACAGGCAGTCCCAGTTAATGGCGGGGTTCCATCCCAGGCCAAGCGCCACTAACCAAAAAACCCCGGTTAATGGTGCTGTTAATCGGAGATCACACCGAAAGCCCCACTCAACGGCACTGTTAACCGGAGATCGCGCCGAAAGCCCCTCTGAACAGCACTGTTAACCGGAGATCGGTGCCAAAATCCCCACTTAACGGCGCTGTGAACTGGAGATCGGCGCCGAAAGCCCCACTTACCGCACTGTTAACCGGAAAACGGCGCCGTTAACCAGATAGGAGCCGTTAACTGCGGATCAGCGCCGAGAATCTGGTTATGCCATGGCCGCTAACCAAGTGCACTTAACATATAAATATATATATATAATGCCATATATATATAGCTAGGACTGCCTGTATATATATATATATATATATATATATATATATATATATATATATATATATATATATATATATATATATATATATATATATATATATTGTAGCTTTATGAGTAATAATGAGCAGCTAAGATTAAAGAATTTCTTTCAGTGAATAAGAGGTCTCCACATTCTAGATGGCTTTTGGATAATATTTACAAAATTGACAATCCTAAAAGTTGCAGTAAATGAGACTACAAACACATACTAATAGTCTTTACAGAAAGTAGGTGTAATTGAGAAATAGATGGCGTATTGTTGAGGAAATTGCAGAAAGGTTAAATGGTGACAGTCCTTGCAAGATAAGGCAAAAGTTTGAGTTTATTGTCGGCAGTTTTAGGACATGCAAGAATTTTATCTTGAGATTATTGATGTTTTCTTTAAGAATGTTTAGAGTATATGCAGTTTGTGTCATTAGTGTACACATTTAATAGTCGTGGAGATGAAAGTGAGCGTGAGTGGTACTGTTGCAAATTGGAAATTTTATATTGGGTAACTGTTTCATTATTTAATCTATTGTTAATTATTTTTTTAATTTGATTGTACTTCAGTGTAGATATTACCTTATTCAGCTTTCAGCTTGACATTTAGGAAATTAAGAGTTTTCTTTAAAGTACAGAAATTGTCTGTAGGTGTAGGGTCGGTAATGATGATTAATAGGATCTGAGCGCTGAAAGAAAAGCACCATTTTGTCCCTGGAACTGAACAATGAATTTGCAGATGTGTGTCATCAGAACTTGAAATCTAGAATTAGAAACCTAAATTGAATGAATATCTCTTATAGAGAGACCTTTTCATTTTTAAATACAGCATTATTTTGTTCTCCAGAAATCTTTTGTTACGAGCAGTGTAACTGTTAATAAGACTAGTAACACATTGGTTTGTTAAGTAGATTTAAGAGGGCTTTTGAAGTTTCTTACTGATGTTATTAGCTTACAGTTTACAGCTTAATGTTTTAGAAATAATAGTGGCCAGGGTACAAGTTATGTATAGTACAGTATCAATGTAAATCTTGTAAGGTTTTTTAGGATTTTCGACATTGCTGTGTGAGCTATGGTCTTTATTGTCTTGATTATAAGAAAGGCTAGGGAATGACCCATTGATTGTTCTAGAATGAGGTGGATATAATATCCTTGTATTTGTGTGTCCTCTTTGGCAAGGTTTGACTTTAATATTGGAGTATTTTCATAAAAGGTCTTAAAATATAAACATTAAAGTATGAGAGTGATTACTGTGCTATGTTCTTATATTTTAAGTTGTTTGTCTTTTCAAATACTCATTACCTGGATTTCATGCACATTCAGATGTAATTTTGAAGAAGTGTACTGTACAGGAAAATGGAAGCTACATTCTGGAAAATGGCCTTGTGGATGCTGCTTAAGAGAATGGTGAATGCAACACCTTATATCAAATGTAATGAATAGTGTTGCAGATACTTGTGACTGTAAGAATGAAGTAAAATAAGGGATTTTCAATACCCGTCATCATCTGTAGGAAGAGGTAATGGTGCACATTTGCTGTGGTTGAGCGGTAGAATTTTTTTTAACTTGGACATTATACGGGACTTTGAGGTCACTAAAAACTAAAAAAAAAAAAAAAAAAAAGGGACAAGATTGATCAGTCAGATGAAAAGAGCATTCTATTTGTAAACAGGATAAGACCTATAGGCAGCCGAGACACGAGTATTTTCAAGGAAAGTTGGAGATTATGAAGTTAGAAATACTGAGATTCATGACTGAAATTAGCAGAGATGTGGTATTGAAAAGCTGGTAATGTAAGTGTGGTGGCATGGATGCTTTGATAACTAGGAGGATAGTAGATATGTAAGTAGCAGAATGTACAATGGTAGAAAGGCCCTGAAGAGATTGCAGAACAAGCACTGGTGGAAACTGAATCAGATGGGCTTTTAGGCAGAGAATGTACAAGGTAGAAGAGAGTTGAGCTCATCAAGACATCTAGTTAGATGTGTAAAACCAAGTATAAAACGTTACTGATGTTGTGTACTTTAATTTTTGTAATGTTCATTGGTAGTGGATTGCACTTACTTGTAAAATTTAATTTTAAGTTTTACTACACTGTAAAACAGTGATTTAGTGGTGTCTTTGAGGGCGATGTTATTCTCATATGTCTGTCCAATCCTGTCACTTTTTTTGTCACTTTTTTGTTGCTCTTTTTCTTCTTTTCAGCACTTACTTTTCAAAGTTATTTGAATTACAACCACATTTTAGAAGGAAAGCGTGACTCGATTTTTTCAACCATTTTTCTTTACCCATTCCAATTGGCTAGAAATGTGGCACCCATTTCATTGAGTAACCTATTGCACGTAGAATTGTCATATTAGACTACCTGTACACTCCAGTTAGAATTTGGAGATGATTGGCAATTAGGCTTTGAGAGCTGTCATTAGCTGTTACAGGGTATGGTTAATAGATTGGAACAATTTTTGTTGTTGTTACTGTGCTGGAGTTATGTTTTATTAAGGCCATTTTGTCAGTGGATGCAGCGTTTCATTACAGGGTACATATAACGTGCACGATAATCTGAATTAGTTTGAATTTAATGATAAGGAGCATAATAATTCTTCAGAGGTTTTGCAGAACAATTTCATTAAACACAGTTGAGTGTAATGTTGCAAGGTGAAGAGTTTGACAAGTTTGAAAATTGCTTTTGAAGATAATTAGCATGTGTTATAAGTGTGATGAATTCTTTCTGTGTAGTAATGGTTATATTAATTGTACATTGTAAGTGCTTTATTTCAGAAGAATGTTGGAACTTTTTTGCATTTTTTTCCAGTTTACTCAGGCAAGGAAGATAGTGTGTATACTGCAGATTTGCTTCCTATTTCTTGTTTGCAGCTTAAAGGTTAACCTTTCCTTAAATACCTTTAATAAAAATCATTCGTTTCCAACAAACACATTACTTATAATTGTCCCATATTCATGGTGGGAGAAAGATGATAGTCACCACTGTACATGTATGAATGGATTTCCACATCCGTGGCAGTTATAACTAGTCAGTGACTGCCTGTGTCTAGTGGCAAACACTGGGTTAATTGTTAGTATAGTATTATCTTATTTTTTTTTTCAAGAATGTTATGCTTTTGTTTTTTTTTTTTCAAGAATGTTGTGCTTTTCTGTTCTGTTGTATTTTTGACACCTCCTTTTGTGTGTATCTTTGCGTATGTTTTAAGCAGTTGACAAAATAGCCTTTTTAAATGGATAAGAAAAGATACTGCTTAATGATCATAGAGCAGGTGATTATTGTTCAGCAGGCATCAAGGATATTTGAGCTCCAACCAGATCAAATTCCCAAGAATGGGTAAGTATGCCTTTAGTGTGATTTTGAGAAATGTTACTTTTATCATATAATCTTGAACACTTTTATATTGTTCGTTAACTAATTGGCAGTAAACTTAACATAAGCTCATGTCCTTGTATTTATCACTTGTGGGACCCATGGATATATGATGAATATTCCACATGATGTAATCCCAGAATGCAGAGACGGCAGACCACTGACAATCAGTGATTTGACAATACTTGATCGTCCAACTTTCAATCAACAATGTTTATCATGCATTGGAAACCTATATTTGAAAGAAATTGTCATAATCCTTAGTATTTCAGGTATCCAGCTATAGAATTTTCAATGTTACAATATATTAAATAAGATCTAATGTAGCTCATGAAAAAACAAACCCTTCAGGCCACCTTAAGAAGACAGAGTTATTTTCAGTTGTCTTGTTATTTCAGTCATAATTATGATTGTTAAAACGATTTCTGTTAGTTTGTTTTGTTATTACCCATCATTACAAGAGCCTCAAATACACATTGGCTGATTTTCCATACCTGCTCAGAAATGGAAGAAGGGTTCTACTTTGCATCTGCACACTTGGGCTCCAGTGTCCCCTCAGATGGCAGTAAATTATTCTAGTTTTGTTGTCACCTTCAGCAAATGTATTTTGTGCGCTCCCAGAATTTTCCAATTTTCCCATTTATTTTCACTTTGAAAATTCTTCTTAGTATTGTAATTTAAATTTCACTCTGGTGGTGGGTTTTGGTAATGTTTCTAAAGAAAAACATTAAACAGTTATAGTTAAGTTTGATATGGGGACAGTTACTTGCTGGTAAGCTTCTGTAAAAGTAAGAGGCTCTTTTACTTCTTAATATCAGCTATCCTAGCTTTTCCATACCAAGGCACAACTTTTACCCAGCTTGGGTCGATGGTTGTTCCACCTAACTATGACAGAGGACAGATGCCACCAGTTCTTTTCACACACGATTTTATTGAAATTTTTACTGGTTCCAACTTTTGCGCTAGAAGATTTGTCTCAATGTTAAGACTGCAGGTTTGTTAGTTATGAAAAATACAAATTATTTTTAAAATATATGATCTTTCCTGCTTTGCATTTTTTCGCAAGTGTTCTGTGCAAACTGCTTCATTAAGTAATGCTTCACAACTTAGTGTTTCACTGGTTTGTAGCAAATTTAATGCTCGAGATTAAGGCTTATGAAATGATTAATGGTTTTCCACATTTTTCATAAGCTTCTCATAATTGAGTGCCTAGTATTTTTTTGCAATTTGTTTATGAGTACAGTGCCACATAATGTTTGATGAGGTTAACCTTTGTCAATCTTTATGATTTTTCATTGGAGCTTAGTGGGCAGAGAAGATTTATTAAAGTGGCTGGTAAACATTACATATTTAGTATTGAGCAAGATTGTTGTTTGAAATGTAGGGTTTATAGAGGCCTTTGGATAGCACTCTTCCATGGATGGAGGCACATCCTGTGCATTAAAGTCTTCGAAGAGTCTCTAAGTCCATCTCATGGTGGTCATTGCCAAATCACACTTTTGGGATGAAAAGAACAGAAATTTGTAATTATAATAATTAAGTAACTTTTTTACTCGGCACAAGCAGAATTTTTTATCTTCATTTTGGGATATGGATGACAAAGCCCCACCTCTTCTTACTGAAGCAAATCACTTCATTTGAGGGAATTAGAAATCTGCTACAAGTGTGGAGGTGCATCCCAGCCACTTGTTTGCATGAGCATGTAACAAGAACTAGCTCATAGAGAGCAAGCAGTCTTTAAGGTTTGTTGTCTGTTGAACAGGTGGATGTTCCTGCTGGTGGTGTTTCCCAAGTCACTGGCTCTATTACACATTAACTTACGACTCCAAAAGTTAGCACTTCCATTTGGAAAATAAGTTTTTTTAACAGATCCTAAGGGAAGAACTGATGTCAGTTATAACTACAGTTATCTGCAGGAAATTCTCTTGCAGGTAGTACTCATGCAAGGATTCGTTTCTAAAACTCCTTCGTTTAGATCTTAAATCCAAACCTTGGCTCCATAGCTGGATGAAAAAAAAGTTTAGTTTAGGGTCTCCAGACACTGTGATCTTATGGAAACAACAGCATCCTTAAGATTTATTAATTTTTTGTAGGGAAACCATCATTCCCCTGCTATTTCTAACAGGTGCAGAATTAATGCAGGATTGAGCTGTGTCATGGGAACCTTAGAATTCCACCTACTGTTCCAGTTAAGGAACCCAGTACTGCTCTAGTCCAGCAGCTTCACATTTATCATACAAAACAAGTAAACATACCATAGAAATTCGCTCATCTCAGCAAGAGAAAGAGAGTGCGAGAGAACTGAGATAGGAAGAGAGAAAAGAGAGAGAGAGGATTATTATTTTTATTTAATATTATTTAATCCTATTAAACTTAATATTAATATTTGAAAATTAGTACTGTAAATCATTATTTTATCATAAAATGTACCATCTAAAAATGCTTATACAACAGGGTTCACTTTATTGAGGTTCCCCTCCATGCTGTAAAGGGGTCTCCTGAATGGAGGGGAGGAAACCAGTTTTTTACCATCTGTTTCTCTGTGTCTTTGAGTTAGTATTGTTTCATCTTATTATTTATTATTTAATCTTACAGTATTATTATTATTATTATTATTATTAATCTTAATAATATTATTTGAAAGTTAGTAAGTAATTTTTTTATCATAAAAAATTTAGTCATGAAAATAACACTGAAATACACTAATTAGTGAATATTTCTTGACGAAAAGGCCCGCGAAGTACCAAATTTTTTGCTAATAATTTATAGATATGTTCCACAGAAAATCCCGCTAATCATGAGAAAGCAAATACAGGGGGTTCACTACTGCTTCTTTTGTTCATTGAGAGGTTTATACTGCCTATGCTTCATTTGGCATTACAGCAGTTTGCCATTTTCACATTTTTATGGTATTTGGTAGTTTAGTGTCAGCAGCTCTAAGCAGTTGCAAGTTAGACAGTTAGTTACTTGAAATTTGTTCAGTTTACCAGAGGCCAAGTGAGGTTGGCAAAGGCTGTGAACTTTAGCTTGCATTTTGATCTGAGTAGATGCACCCAGCGAAGGCAAATGTCTACATTGTGGAGCTAGAGAAGACTCATCCTCTCCAAAACCAAGGAGGAAGGGGATGAGTGGGCTAAATGTTCATTATTGGTTGTTGAAGGGTTTCGTGCATCTGCTCTGGAGCAGAAGCAGTAAGACTGCTTGAGCTAGTTCCAGACTACTTCCTTCTCTGATGAGGCATCTGCTAAGGAGTGGCACTTGAGCAAGCTTCGTAGTACAGGCAGGCCCCATTTATCGGCGGCCTTGGTTAACAGCGATCTGGTTTTATGGCACTTGTCTAGCGACAGTAACTGGATTTTCGGTTATTGGCGCTGATAACCAAAGACAACGCCGATACCCACCTAACAGAGGCGCCGATATTCGTCAGTTTTCTGTTATCGTCACGCCGTTGGGAACAGAACCCCCGCCGATAACTGGGGACTGCCTGCACTAATGGAAGACAAGTGGCACTCGGCACAAGAGGGAAGCTCCTTAAAAAATGTGATGGAATGATTTACTTAAAACACAAAAACAAAAGTATGAAATTAACTACTGTATAGAATAAAAATTTTACCAACATGTCTGAAGCCATAAATAATGAATGGGCAAAAAATACAAATATCCCCTCCCCATAGCCTTTTTAGAAATTCTAGATATTTAGATGAAAAACTGACAAGCACTCAGGCCTTCAATATATGACTAGGCTAGTTTATTAATAAGACTAGAGGTTCTTTCTCAAAATAACTTTGACTGGTAGAAATTGGCATCATACCTCAGGCAACCTTAGGACTCACAACTTTTATTGTTAGGTATGGGACATCAGGCTCATAGAAGTGTTTGTTGCAATGAAACAAGATACAGTATATGGACTACCGTATCTGTAATTTTTAAAACAGGTGGGAGGTTGGTAAGATAACTAATTCCTGTGACTAGTTCTTCACTTATTTTTCATACAAAATCTAAGCTATGGGTGGTGGGATATTACTGCTCTATGTCTCCTCAGAAACCAAAAGGGTTAGCTCTGCACTTTTGAGATTCTCCAGCAATGTCTTTGACTAAAATATTTTGACAATTTCTGCAGGGATAATCAACAGGCTGTAAATGTCCACCCTTTCCAAATGGAAGGGACCACCTTACATGCCGCCCCTACATCCTTAGCTGCTCATTTATCACTGCTTTATACAAAAGAATAAATAACTCTTTATCCTTGGGATATCAGGTCAATGTTCATTTTGTGTCATTGTAGCTTCGTGTTCTCCCCAGCTTCAAGAAATATTCATTCATTTCTGATACTTTGCTGAAGTGGCATTGCACCTTTATATTTTGCAGGCTTTATAGAGCTGTTCGTCGTCCCATAAAAAAACATTCATTAGGCTCTTGAGCATGAGATTTTCTTTCTTGCACTCTGCTTCTTTCAAAGCAACTTTTTTTTTTTGTCCCGAGTAAAACCCACATACTTGACTAAAAATCAACAAGTCTTTTCTTTGTTCCTTATACCACAAGGCAATAATATTTCTCAGATTCTGCAAGCCAGTAGGTTCAAGCAATCTCTTGATGAGGTTATTACTCTATTTTTTCGTACTGTTTAAACACCTGCAAAGAAACTTGTTCAGTATTAAGTTTTCCTTTTTAAACAGCTGTTTTAATTAACTGTAGGTCTTTTGCCATGGAATACTAGTTTCTGTAAACTTTAACTTTGCACAAAAGAATGTTTGCATATCCCACATCAGTACAGTAATGGGTTCAAGAGAAGTATTATGGTTTGTGTTTTTATTAAAACATTTAATTTTTTTATAGATAATTCCCAGCATACCAGTCCAGATTTTATCAGGAAGCTCTCTTCTTTATATTAGAGATAGGAATGATATTCTCCTCATAGGAATGGCTCTTTTTCTCGTGGTGCAAATGCTGTTGTTGTAATGTAGTATTATATGTTATTTTAGTTTTTAAGGGGTCAAATTCTTCACCGCTGCCAGATTATGCAGTTGTATGCCAGAAAACATTAAAAGTGTTGCAGAGTTGGAT
The DNA here is from genome assembly GCF_040412425.1 of Macrobrachium rosenbergii. Lineage (NCBI taxonomy): Eukaryota > Metazoa > Arthropoda > Malacostraca > Decapoda > Palaemonidae > Macrobrachium > Macrobrachium rosenbergii. Next base: position 53,799,953 of record NC_089783.1, on the reverse strand, counting down.
CACTTTTAAAGGTCCTCTTTATTACCTCAGTGAACTAGTTAAACTAAATAATTGATAGTAATAATAATAATAATAATAATAGAACACTATCTTGAAAACAAACTGAGGATGCAGTGTTATTTCAATCTTTGAGTTTGTTTCTAATCTATTCTTTGTTCAGAAGATAATCCTAAATCATTGATTTGTTTCATCATGAAATCTATTACTTTACAATAGTCTGTTACTTTACAATGGCCTTTTAAGCGCCCAACCAAACTTTCAGACACTCCACAGAACCAGAAGGAAGAGATCCTCCAGTTTCGCCAGTTACTTCATACACATGGGCTGCATTGGCCCTCTAGTGATGGACTTCATTTGCGTATGCCATCACAAATCTATTACTTTACACTAGTCTGTTATTTTACAATGGCCTTTTAAGCTTCCAATCAAACTTTCAGACACTCCAAAGAGGCAGAAGAGACCATCCAGTTCCAGCTGTTACCTCATACATCTGTGCCACATTGGCCCTCTAGTGATGGACTTGACCACATGTTTACTATGCCATACTGTATTGTAAATGCATAGCAAACTGTGCTCCCATATTAATCACCATTTTTCACCCTCCCGTCATAAATTTGTATCCTTCTGCAATCATATTTTTTGTCATTTAAAGTGCCTTCATTTGTCCTAAGAATGAAGTTTCTTCACTGGTCTTGGTTTCAGTGACTACTATATAAATTCCTGGCTAATGTAAGTGTGAAGACTGGCTTTGGATCAGCTGTGTTGTTTCTTGCCTTATGGTCTATTGTAAGTTTGGCATAGATATTTGTATTTTTTGGCTATTCACTATTTATGGCCTAAGATGTGTTGGTAAAATTCTTATTCTATATACTACTTAATTTTATACTTCTGTTTTTGTGTTTTAAAGTAAATCATTCCATCACATTTTTTAACCAGTATATTCTTGATTGTATTATCTTTCCATATAAACTTAATATCCTACGATGATTTTGTGTATTGAACAAGTAAGTTTTTCCGTCCGTTACTTTTTTGTGAGATATCCTATGTTGTATAGTTTCTGATTTGCTTTTTTGAGTATATTCCTGTTAAGGCAGTTATATCCTTACTTTGCAGTTTTATATGTACAGTACACATTTACTATGTTCCCATTGTAGTGTTTTGCTACCAATAATTTTACAAATATTTTTAAATTACTTGAATATTTTTGTTATTTTTATAGTACAATGCAAGTGCATCCTTCAAAGAATCTCATTCAGTATTGCCTGTTTTTTTTTTTTTAAACAGCTGTGTTAATAAGCAGTAGATCTTTTACCTTAGAATATTCCTCTTTCTATAATTATATATTCAGTAGAGGGCTACTGTTCTTCTCAAGGTTGTTGTTGCCTATGCTATAAAGTACAATTTCTTACCTGGAGTTGAGGATTTATGATCAAATTTGTATATTGATCAGTTCACCAAAAATTCTTTGATTCTAAAATGGCAATACTCAGAAAATTTATTATTATTATTATTATTATTATTATTATTATTATTAAAGAGAATGGTGGCATCAGTGGATTTGATTTTATATATGGTCTTTTCAACTCTTCTTATTATTTTCTTCTCATCAGGACTGATATTTGCTAATAACTGGCCGATGTTCATAGTATGGGTAAGGAAATGGTTTTTTGTAGGTTAATTTTAGTATTATCACATATGAAGTTAAAATTGGTGTGTGGTCGCCGTAGAGTTTCTGGGACTCGCAAATTAAATTTGGGAACCTCCTTTGCCATGTTTCTAAGGGCATAGTGGAATTCCAACATTTCTAACCACATCATCAGTTCATTCTTGAGGAAGGGTGGGCTTGTTCTGGTTGGAATGGGGTGGTTACCGGTATTTATAGCATCCCAGGTACTTTGTGTTGTGAAAACTGATTTTTCATTGGCTGGTTCAGGGGATTAAGTTCCTGAGTGAGAATCTCAGAGATTGATGCTCGCAGTGATCTTCACATGCGGATGTTGGAGACTTGGGGGTTAGTATTGGAAAGGTCACTGCCAGTAGATGGGGGCATCACCTGATTGGTCCATTCGTTTGGCTCAGGGGTGCCGCAGGCGGGGCCCTACGCACCACCGTCGGGAGGAGGGAAGTCTCTTGAGTGGTGTTAAGACTAGGTCTCTCCTTTCCGACATGTAGGGCCTGCAGGAGACAAAAGCGGTGGTGGTCTCCTGCCATATCTATAATTCTGATGTTAGGAATTATATCCTTCCATGTTATTCTTATATTATGGGTGTTCTTCGCATGGTTATGGATGGCGCCTTCCAGAGCATGGCAGGAGATCCTTTTGGAAAATCTCATCGTGGTCATACCAGTGTAGGTGCCAAGGCATTCCCGGACAGGGCATTTGTACTGGTAGACCACGTTGGTTCTCTTCAGAGGATCCTTCACTGGGAGTTGGGTTATTTTGCATTATCAGGCCACTGGTCTTTTTGCTTTTGTAATAAATTACCAGTTGAAACTTTTTTCCCGGGTCCGTAGGGGGGTACGTTTCCTTCAGTGATATTACGAAGGGCGCGCTCGTCCTCTTTGTATTTCTTGTGGAACACTCCCTTGTAGAAGAGAGGGACGTCTTCAAGGGCGGCAGGCCGAGGCTCCTGTTGATAGTATTTATCAGTGGTTTTACCTATGCATCTCGCGATGTCCTGGTTGGCATACCCATTGTTAATTAAAACCTGGGCAACACGCTCTAATTCGGTGTGAGTGTCTTTAACAAGACTTGCTTGAAAGAAGGTGTGCTATCTTCATATGTTATTATTATTATTATTATTATTATTATTATTATTATTATTATTATTTATTCACATAATGAATAAATTTTTAGGGTAACTTTTGGTGTCTTTGATGTTCTGTACATTATAAGGGCTGAGTTGTTCTCTTGACCTGTAATGCAACAGATCCTGTATTAATAGATGTGGCTTATTATTCTTCGACTGCATTTTAATCAAGTCTCTCTCTCTCTCTCTCTCTCTCTCTCTGTTTACCCAAAGGATTCTAGTAGAATGTGGGAGATGGATGAATAGATAGATAGATAGAGAGGGCTGGAAGTAGGAATCACACTGCAGTGTATGTTACCTTGATGCTGATTGGCGTGCAACACGACACGCTATTGGTTGGAAAAGATAGTAGCAACCAATCACACAGCCAGATACCAGCTTTGCTGGTTGCTGATTGGCTTGTAACTCTGATGCTTTGTGAGGGTGTGTTCCCTCTTTTTTTTATGATTGATTTTAGTTTAATGTTTGCTGATACTCTATATTCTTACAACTAGATTTTGTGAATTAATCTTTATTTACCTTTGTGTATGTCCTGTCACTGGTGTATTAAATATTTTTAATGTGCAAATGTATTTCTCTCTCTCTCTCTCTCTCTCTCTCTCTCTCTCTCTCTCTCTCTCTCTCTCTCTCTCTCTCTCTCTCTCTCTCTCTCTCTCTCTCTCTCTCTCTGTGGGGTAACATCACACACAGCCATATGTTTTTAAGGGTAATGTTGTAAAATGACTTGGAAATTATATTGAAGGGGTATTAGGATGATGGTTCAATGTATATTTGGTGTTTGAACTATTAAAATAGGCAGTTATAAGTGTTTTTAGAGGGGGGTCTTTGATGTTTGAACTATTAAAGCAGGCAGTTATAAGCGTTTTTAGAGGTGTGTTCCAACTTACCACAGATTTTCACTTAACGCTGTCAGGGTGTGGTCCCTAACCCCCTGCAATTACTGGGGACCCACTGTATAAATAAGTCATGTAATCATATAAACAGGGTTCTGAGTACAACTCCAAAGGTTAACCCTTGGAGTGCACAGTTAATCATGGAAAAAGGAAAGAGGTATTTTTTTTTTCCTACCACCATTCTCTAGAAATACCCGAGTCCCATTGTTGCTGGTTTTCTTGGAGTCCCATTATTGCTGGTTTTCTTGGAAGTAAGCATAATGTTCTTTCTAAAAAATAGGAAAAACTGAAAACTGATGATTATTTCACATTGGTAGAAAACGTGAAAATGATGTTTTAAAGTCTAGACTATTTAAACTGTCGCTAGCAACCCATGGGTTAAGGAAGAACCAAGAGGCTTGATGGGTCAAAATCTATAACAGGTTGTAAATGTGGTTCCTCCGATTAGTGAAGTTATCTAACAAACAGTCTTGTCAAGACATGAATAAGTGATTGCTTGTAACACTGGATTCTGTTGCCACATCTTTCTACAGTAGCAGTGACAGAATTTAGATATCAGCCCACAATCCCTACTAGTCCATATATCCAGCAAACACATACACTACCCATCTCCCACGTGTTACCAGAATCAGAATCAAAGTAGTTCCACAGCCACTGCAGGAGAGGATGGGGTGCTTAGTCTCCTGTTGGCCAGTCATTTTGTTAGGTCCCATTTGCAGACTCATCAGATCTTCACGCAAGACATGAGTGCAGATCTAGAAGAGATCATAGCATGGAAGAATGATGCAGGCCTACCATGGCTTATGAACCAGCCTCATCACAGATTTCTGCAAGGGTCACAGAGCTTCCTTGTGAGAAACACTAACATAGGGTTGATGTAGTATATCAGGTCCACAATAATATTCAGTGGTGAATTATGTTGATTTTATAAAGAACGTTACAAGGGTTGATGGTTAAGTATTTTCTTTTAGCCCTGCAAGCCTTCCTTCATCATCTAAAAGACAAAGGTAGAGGCTCATATTGACCAATTTAACTACATTGACTTACTAAGATTGGTCATTGGCACCCAATAAGCTCCCTTGAGCAGTGCAGAACAGTGTGACTATGGTATCCAGATATCTGCTAGGGAAATTTAACATGGAAACCATATGCCTTTTCTTCTTGGCCCCATTCATTCAGTCAGCAACGTGAGTTCTCCAGTTACACTGTGTAGTGGTGATACCAATGCTTGTATTATGGCCTGAGTAGTAGTGGTTTCTAGTCCTATGGTGTACAGTGTTGTATTAATTTTGTGCTGCAAGACATTGCTATGCAAGCTGCTTCAAAACATTGCCTCCAGAAGCTGGCCCTCAACTTGAGTTTTGGAGGCCATGAGATGAGATTATATCAACAGAGGCTATCCAGCTAGAGAAATTAACCAAGGTCATTGCTAACCAGGAAAGACAGTCATCTTCCCATCTACACCAATAAAATCTGCTCGGCTGAAATTAGTTGAATGGAGAAGTCATCAGTCACCTCTGAACCAGGGTGCTGAAGATAGCAGACTACCATTCTTACATCCTGGTAAGCTGCCACGTCAGCTATTAAGATAATGTATGTATCACCCCCCAGAATAAGTGCTCACTGAACACCATGAATAGAGGAGAAAGTCTTAGCAGGCATTGCTGAGCCACCTGGTTGGGATTGTTCTTTTGTCTTGGAACATCAGATTACCTCAGCTTTTGAATCAATGGAATGTTCTTCATTAGAGAACCTGACCTTCTAGGGCAGTGTCTTGTTCCAGAGGCTCCTTTGCTTTTGCCTGGAAAGGCTAAATAAAAGATGATCTTTTATGTCCATTCAAAGCTCTGATTATTTGTCCTTGGATGATGAACATTGTGGACAAGGGATTCAGTACTGTCCACGTCCACTGTCAGGTCCTTGATAGAAATAAGAATGAGATCTATTTTAAGTTCAGATTGGTATGTGAGTTGCTAGTGATGTTCCTGTAGATCCTGATTGTAGACAAAGTTTCATTAAATTATTGCTGTTTCAGCCTCTTTGGATTTTAGCAGTGTTGTAGCATTTCCATTTTCAGAGCTGCCCTACGAGAATCTTCAAAACCCGCTTTGCTATCTTGTACTGTATTCTGAACCATTAAGCTTATTTGGTGCTTTGGGGGTATAAGCAAAGTGTTTTCAGTAAAAAAAAAAATCTTTGGAGGCTATAAGCTCATTGACCTGTTTAATCAGTCTAAACCATGTATCCGTGACTTACAAAAATATTTCTGTCCAGTTTCTGACCCATTCTTAGTTCCTAGAACTTCCTCCCGAAGTTCTTTGGCTCCACCAGCCCCTGTCTTTTTCCTAAATAGGTTTTCATGCTGTTGTAAAGTAATGGGTTTGTTATGAAGCAAGGACAGTCTTATACAAGCAAAATTTTTGTCATATACAAACTCATTACTTTGCAGGGCTGCCCTCCTCCCAACACCTCCGTACCTTGCAGCTGGTCAAGACAACAAACAGTGATAGTCTGTTGCTAGAAGGCAGGTGGAGCCCAGATGTATGGATAGCCATCTGAAAGTGGATGATTTCTTCTCCTGTGAAATGTCATAAAGTTTGTGTAGATGCACATGGGGCATATTGTAAAGTAATGGATTTGTACATGAAAAAATTAAATTTTTTCCTTGAAAATATTTTTATTCTGCTACTGAAGCCTTTTTCGTGAAGGAAAGCACAAGATGTTTATTTAGATGTAATTGTCTCATGTTCTTATCATTGTAGGACAGGCCTGGCTCTCAGATATGTTTTTCAGTGAGTTTTGTCCATAGTGATCCATTGCAGTTTTCTAAAAGGAAAACTTCAGAATGTAAGTCGCCTTTATTTACAAAGTTATGTTTCTTTTCTTCGTATTTCAGAAGAAGGTATTTATGGATCAGACATGGACAAACCAACAAAGAATTCATGCAGCTTCAAAGGTTAGGAAATCACTGTCATTATGATTAACATCTTTTTCCTGTTTTGGGCATACTTTTATCATGTGATCTGAGACCCCTAATTTAACCCCATCCTTTGGTTAACCCTTTCTTGTATCTCCTAATACCCATTATGTTGTATTTTTTTGTAAAAGTGTATTTGAAGTTTGGATTGTAACTTTGGCCGGATGCTCAGCACAGCAATTGGAGTTGTTAAAAGCAAACTGTTGATGATCTTTGCTAGCTGCGTATTTGTATAGCTTCTTATTTTGTTTGCTCTGATAACTAAAATGACATTCTGCCAGTCTTAAGTTGACCATGGTTACTCATGCATAGTTTTGGCTGTTTATTTGCCTTTTAGTAGGTAGTGCAGTCAGTTTTTTGTGTGGAGTGTTTTGGAGTTCATTGAAATTAGTGGTAGGTAATATGCATATGCATGAGCAATCTCTATATTCTAAAATATGAAAATACAAAATGGAAAGACATTACTACAGTACAACTATGCAGCCGTGTTTATCAGTGTGCTCTTCATGTTCAGTAAATATATATATATATACATATATATACATACATACATATATATATATATACAGTATATATATAATATATGTATATATACATACATACATATATATATATATATATATATATATATATATATATATATATATATATATATATATATATATATATATATATATATATATTAATTAATATGTACAGGCAGTCCCTAGTTATCGGGGATCTGGTTTTATCGACAACGATAACTGGATTTTCTGCGCTGATCTCCGGAACCGGAGATCAGCACTAATATCGCCGATTTTCGGTTATCGTCACACGTTGGGAACAGAACCCCGGAACCCCCGCCAATAACCGTGGACTGCCTGTATAGTATATATATGTTATATACATATATACAATAGAACCCCGGTCCTCGACCATATTAGAACTCGACATAATCGAATTTCAAAACGAAATTTCAAGTAAATTTTGGATTGGAGCTCGAACGACAAACCAGAATCCAATCCGATGAATCATGTGATGTTTGTAAACAAAAGTGTTACAGTCAGCCGCCACTAGTTGGCTTTGCTGGTGGTGTTGTTCCATTTAAAGCCAGCTCACTCAGCTGTTGTTGTTTTGAAAGATATTTTAAAGTGATTTTGTATACACTACTCCAGTAGACTGTATGAAATTTGCCATATTACTGTAATAGGCCGCTAGAGTGGCACTTTGGTTTGTTTACTTTCGCTCATGCCACAAGCTGCCGTAACTTAAGCAGTTTTTCTCAAGTTTATAATAACAGACATAATTTGGGTTATTTTTAATATTTTATTAGTTTACTTAAATAATTAGGCTTGTTTTTCAATGTTTTATTATTAGCAACAGTTTTTGTGCCTATCCGTCACAGTACGTATTGGTGCCTAGCCTAGCCTGTGGCGCTTGGTCAACCATTGGCAATACAGCCACATTGGACGTATGCCAGTGTTTTTGATACAGTATTCATTTAAAAATGAAAAAAAGGTGTGTCTAATACGGTAAGTTGTTTAACTCTGAACTTGTTTCATTGTAATTTATATATATAATGTTGTGTATAAAATGGCAAAGTTAGGGTAATGACTGGTGGTCAAGAATGGATTAATCCATTTTCATTTATTTCTTATGGGAAAAATTGATTCGGATCTCGACGGAATTGAATGTCAACGCTTCTTCTGGAATGGATTAGCGTCGAGGACCGGGTTTCTACTGTATAATATATATATATATATATATATATATATATATATATATATATATATATATATATATATATATATATATATATATATATATATATATATATATATATATATATATATATATATATATATATATATATATATATATATATATATATATATATATATATATATATATATATATATATATATATATATATATATATATATATATATATATATATATATATATATATATATATATATACATATACATAATATACATACACACACAAACATTGTCACCTCAGGTTAGCAGATTTCATTCCTAAAGGAGTCACCCGAATCTGATAAAAATATTTTGTACTTGCAAGAGAAGTGCAGTAAGTATGTGATAAGGTTATCGGACAGTAGACCAAGGCCTTTCAAGTTTGTGCCTCTGAGGATGGAGGGTGAATGAATGAACAAATGCATTCGTGATGCCTGGCACTCTCTTGGCTGTGCCCATGTAGGTGGGTAGCAGACAAATGCACGCGCACCACAAAAGCTTTCCTCTTTGTTCATCATGTTAGGAAACGGCACACTCTTACCGTGGGCCCAACCTCTCTCTCTCTCTCTCTCTCTCTCTCTCTCTCTCTCTCTCTCTCTCTCTCTCTCTCTCTCTCTCTCTCTCTCCCTAATACAGTACTGTATTTCATACAGTACATGAATTCAGTGTTGAATATTTTTCAGTATGTGTTCATGTGTACAAAGATAAACACACACACAGGCATCATGTTAGGATAAACTATACACTTAGAATATGTTTACTTTCATATCTCTCTCTCTCTCTCTCTCTCTCTCTCTCTCTCTCTCTCTCTCTCTCTCTCTCTCTCTCTCTCTCTCTCTCAGTATACATATCTTTATTGAGCAAACACAACAAAATATTTATAACACATTATTTCACTTACAGAATCCACTTATATCTTATCACTGTAAAAATATTTAAAATCAGAGTTTCACATGTAGGCTCCAGTAGCAGTTTTCTGTTATGATCTCTCTCTCTCTCTCTCTCTCTCTCTCTCTCTCTCTCTCTCTCTCTCTCTCTCTCTCTCTCTCTCTCTCTCTCTCTCTCTCATATATCAGTACTGTACTGTACATATCCTTTAATGGAAATATCAATTTTACCATAAACATAAAAAACATGAAAATAAACAAATCTAGCAAGTTCACAACAAATCGACGGAGGTATTGTTGCCATATTTTTTGGTTTGTCTGATTTATTGTATTTCATTACAGGTTTAGTTGACTATGATTATCACACATACTATAACAGTACACAAGAGAACATTTTATCACTTGATATTTCATCTCTAATCACCTTAAAAATATATAAAATCCGAATTTCATACATAGGCAACACTCGACACTCCTCCCCTCTCTCTCCTTTAATGAAAAAGGAATATCAATAAAAACGCTATTTCACTTACAGAACTCTTAGACTTTGACTCTCTCTCTCTCTCTCTCTCTCTCAGTATACATATATTTTAATAAAAAAATACAGGAATCAGTGAATTAATAATGTTGCTCTACAAAAAAAGCGAATTAGTGGCAGTTTTAGAGATGCACCGACACAGAAAAATTCACGAATTAGTGAAAGTTCCTTCGGGAAAAGTGAATGACGTGTTCCACAAAAGTCCACAACAAAGCGGAGCGTGAAAAAGTGGGGTAGCACTGTATATATAGGGTGTCCCATAAGTTTCCATACATAGGAAAAATAAATGTTTTCTGTGAAAAACCATATTTATTTATATAATTTGCTCTACATGACTGCCAGTGTGTTGAAAACACATTTCAGTGCATGTCCTCCACTGCTGAAGAACATGTTCAAGCACAGCTGGAGTTACGCTTGTAATGGCATTTGTGATACGTTGCTGGAGATGATTTATGTATTGTATCTTTTCCTGATACACTGTGGCCTTCCAATGCCCCCAAAAGTAAAAATTAAGTAGGGTAAGGTCTGGGGATCTGGGAGGCCATTCCACAGGACCACGCTGACCAATCCACGCACCTGGAAACTGCTGATGTAACCACTGACGTACATGAATACCAAAATGAGATGGAGCTCCATCTTGCTGAAAGTAAACTGGGAAGTTGCCATCCTCGTATAGCAGGGATGGAAAAATCTCTTGCGACATGTTAAGATACTTATCAGCATTAAGATTCCCATCATCAAAAAATGGTCCAGTAATTCTGTCACCCAATATCTCGGCCCACACCATCCCTTTACCAGCACTTTGCATCTTCATCGGACTCATCCAGTGAGGGTTACCATTACTCCAATAAAGTAGGGTTCGGAGATTAACCTCTCCATTGACATAAAAATTCGCTTCATCAGTAAACAGTATCTTAGCTGAAATGTTTGCATCCTCTCTCAGCTTGCTTAATACCCATTCACAGAATTCCATTCATCTATCTGGGTCGTCTTGACCCATATGCTGTGCCATTTGCAATTTGTATGGATGCCATTTTTTCGTTCTCAAAATGCATCTGGTACTCGATTTGCTGACACCAGTTTCTGCAAACAACCATCATATACTTTTCTGGGGACTCCGTGTAAGCGCTGAGAGTATCGTAGCTGTTGTACCTTCGTCGGTGGCTGTACGTCTTCAACCACATCTCACTTGATCTGTAACACTTTGTGTTTTTTTAAACTTTAAAGTAAGTTTTGCCATGGTTTTGTATTTGATGTTCATTCCATTTTTTCTGTTAAATGCATTTGCAACCATGCAACTGCTTCCTGAACCTGCCCTCAGGATGGTTTCAATTTGTTGCTCTATTCAAACGCATTTTCTAGGATATCTGAAATATGAAAAAATACGCTTCATTCCCATCCCCCTCCCAGCCAGGGGAAACTTCGTTCCTCCGCCACCCACCTTCCAAAACAACCCTATCTCTGGCGGAATCTTTGTCTAAAGAGCCGTACTGCCCCTCCTCTCCAATGGTGCCCATCCATCCTCTCCCCACCCCACCTTGGAAACTTCTCCAGGCTTCCCACACCCTCTAAACCCTTTCTCAGTCACTTCATGAGTGTAAGTGGTGTTACCAGTATTTCCTTAGGCTACACAGCATTGCCAACCATTGGAGAATTGTTTTATCAAATTTCTTTAAATTTGTATATACAGTACTGTATTATATATCTTTGGTCCCTGGTCTGATGTTGCTGTATAATGAAGACTGGATAGTCAAGATATATATATATATATATATATATATATATATATAATGTATATATAATAGGCATTTTTATGGCATCCTTTTATTAGATGGAATTCTGCTTTAACAGAAAATATTTGTCATATATATATGTAGCAATCCCTTGATTATTTCGATCCTCATTATACGGAACTCAACATTATCCGACACACCCAGTCCAGGGACCAAGGCCTGAAGGTATATGATATAGAATTTTTTAAAATTATGAAAAAACCTCTTCAATGGTTGGCAATGCTGCCCAGCCTCAAGAAAGTATTGGTAATGCTGCTTACACATAAACAGGCTGAGAAAGGCTTTGGGGGATTGGGGAGGCCTAGAGAAGTTTACAAGATAAGGGGTGGGTTGGATGGCTGAGTTCCATAGGAGAGAAAGGGCAGAAAGGCTGTGTAGAGGAACTCTATCATTATGTCTCTGTTACCTGGCATATTTCATTACCTACCAGAAAAGGCAGACCCTGAACAATCTGCTAAGTTGAGGTGACACACACACACACAATATATATATATATATATATATATATATATATATGATATAAATTTATATATATTATATATATATATGTGTGTGTATATATGTATATATATGTATACATATATATATAATAAATATGTATATACATGTATAATATACATACACATTTATATACAAATGTACATATATACAGTATATATGTTTGTCTGTATATTATATATGTATATATATATATTATATATGTATAAATACAAGGAAAATTTTTTATGCAACATTGTTTAAGATAGGGTAAAGTTCCGTTGTATGTATTATAATTAGAAATGTTTGTATTTCAAGTTTGATGTAATAAGATGCATATCAAGCTGAATAAAGGGGGAATTAAGTGATTGTCTCAACCATCTGGCAATGAGATCTGTATTTTTAACCATTAGAGGTTACTATGAAGAGTCTCATAAAGTCTCTTCTTCTAGCGCATTGGAAATTAAAAGGCATAATGCTGTCTTAGTGGGAAGGGCTTTTACAGTGGGAGCCTGTGACAGCATTCATTTTTCCCATCTATCCTTAAGATGAATTCATCCGTTGATGAATTTCTGGGGATCAGGATGATAAGTGAATAGTTCTGAAAATTAGAATCATTAAAAAATGCATGACAATGATAGAAAATGAGATTACAGAAATGCTTGATTATTTTTAAAATTATATCTAAACCACTTCAGCTGGATGTTGAATAATGCTATAGAGATAAATGGAATTTTGAATGAAGATTTAAATGAAAGTTGTGGATTTTTCAACATTTTGGGTGTTTTGCTTATTCACAATAAAATTTCTTCCGACTATTGGATAATGTCAGAAACAGTTATGCTTTCCAGTATCATCCAGGCTTAGTAATTTGAAAATCCTATTCCTTGCTCCAGTATTGTGTTTGTTATTTTTTATTAGGGTGGTAATTGTTCAAGGTGTACAAAATATTCTTTGGCATTTTTAAATGAAATTTTTTTAACATTACTGTAACAGGTTAAGAACAAAAAAGTGAAGTTACTGGAGTTTAAAATCTTTCCTTTTATATATCCTCAATCTCCTCATAATTATGGCTTTGTAATTATTGTTTTTAGATATTCAAAAGTTTTGTATCAGTTTTCTGTAATTGTTTATTGACATTATCGGAATCTCAAGGGTTGAAATTTTCATTTTATCAGTGGATAGCATCAGAATCTAAAAGATTTAAATATAAATTTAAGAATAAACAATCAAGAATGGTCTTAAAGTGTTCTTATGTTTCTTAATTTTAATACATAATGGATTTGGTTTTATATTTTGAGCAAAAATGTATTGATGAATGTCCATGGTTTTAGATTTTGGACAATTGTATTGACAAGTATCCCTTGATTGTTGTATAGTTAAGAAGATATAACTTGTAGTTTCCCTGATGGAAACACTTACCTTAAAATATCCTGTCTGCCCCAGTGTCTTTAATTGTGCCACATTTGTTAAAGATGTATTGTTAAAGAATGTGACGTAGCTTCCTTTTGTTTGTGGAAATGTGTTTCGGGAAATTTTCGTAAGCAGACATATATAGAATAAAATGCAAAGTTTTCACGGTATAGTGCAAGTGTTTTTGTACTAATCTACTAATCATGAGTAGTTTCATTTCATTTCTGTAGACAAGGAAATGCCCAGTCACTTACGCTTGTGCTATTCAAGACCGATAGACCTGTGCTGCGAATGCCCAAACCAATGTTTTAAAGTTCCCTGTACTCCTCAGTATTTCATTTAACAAGAAATGCACATCCAGACCATAGGAAAGGAAAGAGGGCATTCTTTCTTATGTTAATGGGTTAGTATGAAAAAAAAGCCATGATTGGTTTAACAAAACGAATGGTTGTTTCATCACAGTCACTTAATCCTATATTATGTGTGCTGGAAATTAGGAGGGAGAATGAAGGAGAAAAAACTAATGGAACTTTGGTAAATGTCTTCAGGAAAGCCATGTTTGAGACCATGGAAATACTAAGAATTTTGTTGTACTTGCTAAGAAAGTTGCACATTTGCCCGACAGCGTGAGGCACTAAGGTAGGTAACTCTTGAGAGTCTTACTTTGAAGTGCACCTCATTAATCTGACTCAACAAGAAGACATCTTTATGTTTGAGTTGCAACTCTTCAGTGCAGTTATTAAAGGTAGAATACATCTTCACATTTCTGTTCAAAGTATGGTAGCAAGCCCCAAATTATGGTACAGAAAATTTAAAAATTTATTTTCCTTGTACCATGTGCATTTGCATATCATCCTCTTTCCGGTGATAGTTTTTTTTCAATTGGTCTTGAGATATTGTTAATGTATATTTAGCCTGGCCTGTAAGTGGTAAATTGGCTCCTCTTTGACAATTGTACTGACTGTCCATCTTTCTAAGGATGTCACAAATGGATGCAGACTGATTCTGCCCTTAGGTCTCAAGTTGATATTAAGATGATGATCTTCCTGAAACAAGCTCCCTTTCATTGGAGAATCCAGAGTTGAGCACCCTTAACCCTGAGACAACCTTTCTAAAACACAAGAACTTAAGGTCTGAAAGGACTGATGGAATGCTCTGTTGTTGGCAGTGGTCCTGTCACTGTTGAAGTTCATGCAGCACCTAGTCTGTCACAGGCTTTGGAAAGTTCACTGCTGGTGTTTTCCAACAGTTTGTAAACAGAAGCAGTTGCTAGACAACGCCTTATGCAACATCAAGTGATTGTCCACTACCTGCCAAGATGGGTGTCAGCTGTGAATTTCAGTGAAACTCTTGGATGGAAGTGGTTAGGCAGTTTATCATGTCTTTAAAAGAACAATCACACTCCATTCCCATGATGTTGGATTAAGTTGCTACATTGGAGGCAGTCAGGTCAGACTTCTTCCAATTCACCTGCAGCTCCAAAGAGCAACATTAACAAAAGAGGTGACAAGAAGTGAAGTGTCTCTTGCCTTGATAAGACCATAGTCAAGTTAATGATAGAGACAGATTTTGAGACCAAGCACCAGCAATTGCTAGCATTATTACAAAATTTGTGGGGCCTCCAGCAGGCCAAAGTAAAGGAAAATGCTAAACATTTCCTTCTCACATAGCTGGATCATGGAAAATCATACTAAAAATATTATAGGTTCTAGGAACTTTTTGTCAGCTACTTTTGAGTACATTTCATACTTGCTGCTTGACAAATGTTTTTCAGTTCATTGCAGCATTGTATGATCAGAGTTTCATTTTAGATTTAGAAATATGTTTTAACCATGAGAAAGTAATTGCTTACAAATTTAACAGTAAATAAAATTTATTTTTGTTTTAGGGATATTTATACCTAAATTTATTATAATGAAGTATAGTATATAGATAGATCTTATGGGTGTTCTCTGTAGTCCTAATGTTACCCAGTTGTATTTACATTTTTGGAAGCTAAATTATTAGCTTATAGTCATATTAATGATAGATGATGGTAGATTAGAACACTTTGTAGTTACACCTGTAGATATATTGATGATTTGCTTAAAAGTAAGTGGATTTGCTAATGTTTGTATGAAAGGCAAGGACTCTGTTAACTGTTAAATTTTTATTAGTAACCATATTCATAATAGATTTCCCTCTTGGGTATCCAAAAAAAAAAAACTTGCTTACAAATAAATGTGACTATAAAAAGTTACTTATATAAATATTTAAACTGTAATAGAGGTTTTTATAGATTTTAGATGAGCTCTTACTATAATACCAAGATTTATGAAATTTGCATATTGGTTTTGTAAATATGAAAATATTACTTGGAAGTTGTGTCTCGTTGTCCATCAGGTAGTCTACTATATACAGTGTTGTAAATGTGATGGGTATTGTTGCTTACCCAACTGATGAAAGATATTGGTGTTTAAAAATAATTTTAGTAACTGTAATTTATATTTTACAGCATATTTTGCATACTTGTAGTTAGTCGTATTAAGTAGTGTTTTTTTTTTCCTTTTGTGCTTTTTGGAATTCAAAGATGGTTGATAAGGTTTATTATTCATAATAAGAGCTTCAACCCAGTACCTCACTGCCTGGTTTCAAGTCCAGGTCTGCATGCATTTATGAAATTCTGATTGCTTAATTTATTCATGTGCTTGTAATTTATTTGGATATATTAAATGTAATGTTATTCTTCCTTTTTTTCTTTCTTATCTCTACATTTCTTAGTTTCTTTTATACAACCTAGGTCTAATTAAAATTATCTTTTGTCTAATTATTGAATTACTATTAACATAGTCATGTTCAACATAATTAATCCATTTTTTAATTAATATTTTAACAGTTTTCAAGATTGTCAGCTGTTTGTTAGAAAGTGTAATATTGAGTGGTATTAAGAACAATGACTTCCTCTTGATTCCGTAAGCATCTTTGTAACAAACCCCTTGGTACCCATAAGTTCCCCCCCCCCAATCTTCAGGCTATGTATTACCATGTGCACCTTGACAGCAACACGATGTCCAGACAATACCTTAACTCTTTAATTGTACAAGCTAAGACTAGACTAGTTTGGTCCTCACTCACTGCTTTGTTAAGATCCTGAGTAAAAAGTCCATTGGAGTACAGTGCTAAACGTGGAATCTTTTCGATACAGAAATGTAGTTTGTGGATATAGAGTAATGGAGAAATGAGAGTCTAAAGTCCCCACAACTTTAGTCTCATCCATTGGCCTTGTTTGTAAATTCATTGATCTTTGTGCTGTCCAGTACTCCCTAAGATCATTATTGTACAGTATCCTTGTTGTATTCATTCCTCTGTTATATGATTAATCAGTAGTGAAGTTGATTTTAATAGTTATTTATTGACCAGAGTATTCCTTTTAATGTTAACATTTAAAATCGTGTGACATTCAGTAATTTATCATTTTATTTTTAATAACAATAATACAGGATAATATTGAGGGTGACATTGTGCCTATTGTCTGAGATTCTGCTCATGAATTTTTATGCCTTACTCTGTTGCAGGCTGATATCTGGTTGAAAATATAGTTAGCTGCTGTTTTTATGCAAGTAGGGAAATTGTCAATTGGTAGTGTGATTTTAATTAGGTTGTTTTCTTTGCCCCATGATTATCTTCTTTTTTTTTTCACTATACTAGCCACAATCAGTAAGTAAGATAAAGAGAGAAGAAAAGGACAGTGATAATGCTTGTGTTGTATTTTTAAGAAACTTAATCTTCAAGTAGCCTTCAATATCTATGTAGTGATTATTTTATTGCTGTATGGTTTGGAGTTTTTAGATTTTTATTATTTTGAAATTATTATATGCAGTAGTCTTTTTGTCTGAAACCACAAAATTAATTGCATTTGTATTTGTAGAGAATACGGCAGTCTCTATTAGGAAAGAATTTCATTGTCATGAAGACATTCTATGCAGTGATAATTTTCAATGACTACTTCATAAAGAATATAATGAAACTTTTTTTCACCAATAAGCTGTTTATTTGGGATGAATTCATAGAAAAATAATAGTTAATTCCAGATTTATCCTCTACTGCATATGTATGCTAGATGAAAGACCAACCTCGGTAAAAGAATTCAATTATATCAGTTGTTCTTGCATCTGCGCTTTGAGTTCATCAGTATCATATTAACACACACTCATCTTGCAAGTGTAATGTACTATTTCGCCTTCTATCTTGTATGCTGTCTTTCATTTCCTGAACATTGCAGATATTTCTTCCTAGTACTTTTGCCATTGTACCAAAGTAGAACTTCCAGGTCTTTATCACATTTTCTAACCAAGTTTTCTTTTAATTATACACCTTTTTACCAACCACTCTTTGTGACCAGAGTGCCTTAAAGTACTGATGCATCATTTTTGATTTATACTACACCTTTTTCACTAACCTGTCCTCATGACTCTTGGACCCCAAAACGCTTGTCCAGCACCTCAGAATTAGTTATACATCTTTTTGCCAACCCCTCTTCTTGACTCAAGGATCCCAAAGCACTTATCTATTGTTTCTGAATTACATACACCTTTGTCACCAACCTGGTTTCATGACCAAAGCACCTCAAAGCATTAAGTCATCATAGCTGAATTATACACCTTTTATACATTAACACACACACTCACATATCCATCTTATAAGTGTAATATACTATTCACCTCATATTTTGTATGCTCTGGTACATTTCCTGAATATTACAGATCTTTCATCCCGGTACCTCAGTCATTGTGCCAAAGTAGAACTCTCCAGGTCTTTCTCAGATCTTTCCAACCTAGGTTATACACCATTTTACCAACTTGTCTTTGTGACCGATGCACCTCAAAGCACTGATCCTTCATTTCTAAATTATACATTTTTCACAACCCACCTTCATGACCCAACGACCCCAGAGCACTGATCCATCATCTCTCAGTGATACACCTTTGTCACCAACCTATCTTCATAACCAAAACACCTTAAACCATTAATCCTCATTGTTGAATTGTACACCTTATCCACTAACCTGTCTCTGTAAACCAAGAACTTCAAAGTGCTGATCCATTATTCTGAATTTCAAACACCATTGTTATCAACCTGTCTCCGTGACCAAGGCACCCCGAGAAACTGTTCTGCCACTTGCAACCAAAGCACCAGACAACATTGATCCATCATTTCACCTTTAAACTGTTAAATGCATTGTCTTTTACCCCAACATGATGGTTTAGTGTTAAAATAGCAGATGTTCGTTTGAAAAAATTTAGCATTCCCCAAGTATTTAATGATAATAAAAAATTTTGTTTACATTTTATGAAAGAAGTGAGTGAGTGGTTTTTGATCATCACAGTCAGTTTTATTACTTTAATTCATATGACTATCAATTAGTTCTTTTTATTTTTTTTACTTTTAGCCCAGATCTTTTTATTAGTTGGGCAAAGATCCCTTTGTGTTTTCTGTGGGATATAATGCCATCTCTTGGAAAGTTGAGCACAGGTGCCTCTTGAGGTTTGGAAGACCTATAGTAAAGCAAAAATAGTGGAAGTTAAAAATAACCTTTATGTCAAGGGGGGTAGCCATTTTGTTGCTTCAGTATTTTCAGTATGATTATATATGCATTACAATAAAGGTAGAGAAATGAAATTACATTGGAATTGTTGGAACTCGAAATATTAAAAGAAAAACCTTAATTTTCTAAAAAGTTAAAAAAAAATTTTAAATGAAAATGCCAAGAATGTACTTATTTTATTATTTTTACATTAAGCAACCTACTGTAAAAACTTAAAAATTACAGTACATAATTATACAGACAGTCCCTGGTTTATAACGGGTTCCGTTCTGACGCCGCGTTGTAAGCCAAAGATCGTTATAACTAGAAATATCGTCGAAAATTGTAAGAAAACCTTATTTGTTCCTACACAAATACAAACCCTTCGTCTTCACATATGGATAACTTTCGGCGAAGCTGGAAAGTCTGGCTGTTAAACTTTCACAAGGCAGTTATGGTAACAGTTAGCTATGGTAGAGGCGGAAGTACCACCCACCCAACCAGTATGCATTCAATCTCTTCAGTTTGCTTTTGGCTGCACTCGACAAGACGTGCTTTTCTTCTCTGTCTTGCTGTTCGGCCTTTTTCCTCTTGTTGTATATTTTACATTTGTAATTTGAAATATTGATTTGGATATATTGGAACATTTGTGTATTTTGATAAATTAAGACATTTCAAAATGTTTTATTCTATGTCTTCAATGATATATTTACTTACTCATACTGCGTAGTACTCTTAGGTGGGGAGTTTTTCTCTCCTTATATCATTGTTGTTGTTTCTCAAACACCTTCATCTAGGAGTGTGTTCAATTTTTTCTCTTTTAGACACAATGTTTTGATTCAAACTACACAATTTCTGGGAATGTGGTAATGTTTTAGTCTTTCAGATGTTGTGTAGATCGAGACGTTATGGGTTCGTGTTGCAACCAAGGGTTTTGTTCGAGGATTCATCTTAACTTAACGTAGCAAGTTTTCCTCCACTCCCTCAACATGCATGTTAATGGCGCAAGTTCTACGGTTGCGTTAATCCCAACTACATGCTCGAGGCAACATCTCTAGCCACAGTCATCTATCAATCAATGTCATTCAGGAAGAACCCGTCGATCTGGTACTAGGATAGAATGTAATTGTGCAGCTCACATTCTTATCCTTTTACCTTGGGTCCTTGGATCCTTGGTGGATGCTCAATAAGTCACGTACAGTACCTAGATCTCAAGGACAGGTTGCATCTCGTCTAATATGTGCGGCTACAGAGAGAAGGTGTTGGGGAGGGGACTGGCCTCCTACCTTCCTCCTGTTTTTCGTCCTCTTCCAGCGGACAGAGGAAGAGTGAACAAGCCATAAAAAGCTGGACTGGCGTGCAAGCTGGTGATCTGCATGTCCGAGTATCCTGTCTATAATCCAGTTTTGTTTGGATTAGTAGATTCATTTCTTACCTTCTCTCTAGCAAGGTGAGAGAAGGACTGACTATGGGCAAGCCAGTTGGTTATTTTTAGCTACATAGTCTTCGACATTGTGGGTTCATCCATACCTTTTGAATCAAGGGTTTTCATGCTTTCCTTTTATTTGAGGTGCCCAGAAGTGTGTCAATTGAACACCCCTTGTTCAGTAGATCAGAAGTTATGGTGTTCTTCCTTTGCTGTCTCGTGACCAGGAAGAGAATACCAGGTCAGCCGAAGTGCCAGTCAGTTCAGAGAATTACTTGGAATCCTCCCTCCAATAGTAAGTCCCCATATGTAAAGATGAAGGGTTTGTGTTCGTGCAGGAACAAATGAAAAATTTTTAATTAATTTGTATTTTTCCTAACATACAAACCTGAGGTCTTTACATGGAAAGCCCACCTCTTACCACCCCTCATTCTTTTACCTGCTCCCCTACCATAGGCAACTTACCATAACCCCCTTGCAAAAGTTTAACAGCTGGACTTTCCAGCTTCGCTGAAAGTTATCCATATGTAAAGACCTCAGGTTTGTATGTTAGGAAAGGTACAAATTAATTAAAAATGTGTCACTTTTCATCCTTTGGGTGTCTTGAAAATGATGTAACTTGTATTTTTATTGAGTTTCAAAAAATTCTAAATTTTGACCATTCTGCAATTTTGGAGTCATATTTCTTCCGTTGCCGGCATCGTAACCCCAGAACGTGCATTGTAACCCGGGAAATATATTTTGATGAATATATTTGAAGAGCGACGTAAGCCGAGCCCGTCGTAACCCAGGGACTGCCTGTATACAGTGGACCCTCGCCTATTCACTGCTTCACCAATTTGCGGATTTCCCTGTGGAACATGTATACACAATATTTGCAGAAAATTGACCATTCACTGTATTTTTCATAGAGAAATATTCACAAATTACTGTAATTTCATATTTTCATGACTAAATGCACTTTTTGTGATAAAACTATTAAAATATCCAGGTATAAGCATTTTTAGAGGGTTTTTTGGTGTTTTGAACTATCAAAATGGGCAATGAAAAGCTTTTTTAGAGGGTTGTCAAGTACTCGCAGGTTTTAGCTGTTTGTGGGGGTTAGTGGTACGCATCCCCCACGAATATCAGGACTGACTGTATATGTTTCTTAGCACATTCCATTTCCACTCAGGAAAGTGAATGCTGTAGCCTAGGCTAACACTGAAAATCTTGCACTCAAAGAAATGAAAACTATCTGTTCTTCATATATTCAGTAACATAGACACACCATGATACTGTAATGTATTTTTAGCTATTTATTCGTGAAAGTAAAATTCTTAAAAAAAATTTTCACCATTCTCAGTGAATTTTAGAGGGAATAACATTTTTATTCGTTTCTTTAAGAATGATTTTTCAGTTTATTGCAGTATAGTATTTAATTAACAATGAATAGCACACACAGATGATGTAACATATAATTCTTGATAGAAACATTCCTTTATAAAAAAAAATGTATGCTTAAATATAAGCAGTGCAGAATGACCATAAAAATTATTTTAAATCTGAGATTCCTGATTGACTTGACTTAAGCGTGTTACTGTCCATGTCAGTGTTTAGTGCAGACTTATTGTGCTCATTTTGTTATTTTACGTTGAATGTAATAATGTACAGTAATTATGTAATCATATGATTTGTGAGAACACGGTTAAATAACCAAAAATCTTTTAGAGTTCATTCCATTTCCACTAATGGCGACCATGGAAAAAAATATGCTCTCAAATTAATGAAAAACATTAATGATGTACTCCAAATGTAATAATTCTGTTCTTCATATACTATACTGTATTCAATAATGCACACACTTTAATAAAAGTACATAATCATAGCTACAGTATTCCTAAAATAACTGTAAGTTACATGCAAATTTTCATAACCTTGGCACATTCCTGTGAGTAGAACATTTGAATTTATTTCGTTAAGAATAAATTTTCAACTTATTGTACCGTGGTTCTTAATGATGAATGGTGTGCTTACAGTTGCTCTACAGTATAATTCTTAATATAAACATTACTATATGTAAAAATCAATGTACTGTACTCATAAATAATGCATCTACAGGACAAAAACAAAAAAGGGACTAAAAATTATTTTAATCTTATGATTCTTAATGGACTCAAACTTAAGCTTGGTACTATCTGTTTCAATGTCAAGTGGAAGCTTTATGGATTTAAGTGTTAGTTTATTGTGTACAAAAATGTGATTAATATAGGGTATTCTAAAGTGTTCCAATAATACAATACTTAACAAAGTCCAACGTAAAACATCCAAACAATATCAACACTTTTGGACAGTTACACTGTCTGTTACTGTATTTCGGTGTTTGCTACTGCCAATAGATGTTTTATAAATGCACAGTATATTTGGATTGTAGATTTTTTATGATTTTCTTGAATGAGGAATGTTGAAATAGTTGTTAAATGAGTGCTGCATGTATGCAGGTTCATCAGCATGTTCTTAATTTGCTTCTCATCCTTTAAAATGGTCAAGATCATCGATTGTGGAGGCCTTAGTTCCTGTGTGATATTGATAGACATTATGGGTATTTCATCATTCTTCCCAGTCATGAGCAGTGGCCTTCTTACCATTAGCAGGAGATACATAGGGCATTACGTTGACATGATAGAGGCTTAAAATCACAACGTAACATAGAGTATAAAGAGAAAAGCAACACGGAAGACTGTAGCGAGGGGTGTGCAGTACTGTGTACACTAGCAACCACATGATAGACTGAGAACAAAAGATGCTGCTGCTGCCTGGCTGGCCCATGTTCACGGGAGAATATTGTGCCAAGCACCGCTAGGCTGGAAAAAAATAACTCAAAATTTGGAGTACAGGTTTTGCAGATGCATATTTCTGCTAATGCCATCATAAAATAAAAATGTAAAGCAAATAATCTTGAGGGCTTTGCTGTGTACTATATGGTGATAAATATTTTTTTGTTGGCTACCAGTTTTCTTGGTACTGTAGTATGCGTTTAAAAACTAATGGACAGTAAAACCAGAAAAGCAGTATTCATGTGGACCAATTATAAGACTAATCGACAGATATACAGTTTCTTTTATGTGGGTAAATATCCGTTTGAAATAACAGCAGGTATTGTTATAACCTTAGCTTTTAGCAGTTGAACATAGTTTTTAGTAGGCGTTATGGGTAGCATCCAGCCTCTAGAGCAATGATGTGTTCTTTTTGTTATAGTCCCCTATCATTACAGTACTGTACTTTGTGTATCAGTTGTGAGAGAGAGAGAGAGTGAGTTTTTTTAGCTTGATTGATTGACATAACTTTGATTCAGTATTTAAAAGAAATTAACTAGGATTAGTAATATGCATAGGTTGGGTTAAATTTTATACCTTGGGACAAAGCTTTAGTTTTTACAGATACCATGATAATAATAACAACTGTTATCTTTTTAATTTGTTATTTTGTTCCTGCAATAAATAGCTGCCAGGTGGTTGTAATTACAAAACAGACATAATGCAATTGAATGTTTAATTGTACATCACTGCTTTCTAGTACAAAAGTTTCAACTAAACGTTCGTGGTTTTTGGAATATTTATTTTTCATACTGCTGTATCTTGTCTGATTGAAAAATTCACAGATTTATGAAATCGTAAAGTTGTTCACAAAGCAAACTTTTGTACTCATGAAGACTTCATTCTATGTAACTTAAAGTCAATCAAAACATTTTTAGTGTGTAAAATAATGCATATTTATTTAATATTTGGTTGTATGACATGTGTTCTGTGGTTGTGAATATTTGAATAATGCTGGACTGACTACTGATACTACAAGAAATTTCCTATTGATTGAAACCTCCAATTACTGATGATGTTTGTCGATACTGTAGTAGCATTAATATGCTTGAGCTGTGACCGTATGGGTCAAGCTTTTTTATGGTATTGTGTTTGAAGTTACATATTGAAGAGCATTATGCTTTGTAGCATTACAGTACATTTTTTGGAGTTGGCTGAAATTTCTTCTATGTTAGACATACCAAGTTTTATGCTTTTACTTCTTCAGTCACCATGTACGTAGTTAATTTACAAATTGAAATTTGGTGGTATTCCAGTTATTTTTCATATTTACATTTTATCAGTGTTTTTGCTTCATAGAATTTACAAAGATGCCTGTTAATACTAAATTTCAGTGAATACAGCTTAAGTGTTGTTTTTATTCACAGTATTAAGATAATGGTAAAGCATTGACATTTTTGTTATCCCTTTTTAAATGAAATTTAAGGTATAAAATAACCATTGTTTTGTTTCAAAGAGATAATGTATGAGACTTACAAAAGAGAATATTTGAAAGCACCCCTTCCAACTCACACGAGTTCTGGTACAGTTTCAGTAGTTATGAAGTAATTGTAATGCCATTTTGGTGTTTGAAGGCAGAAGCAAATTTTTTGTCCTTTGAACGGGATTTAACCTGTACAGAATAGTGTCATCAAAACACACATCTGTGTCAAAGAATTCATTAAAGGGAGGATGAAATGGTATGTGAAAGAGGGAGACTTGTAAGTAATAAGGAGAGTGAGGTAAGATAGTTTTTTCCCTTAAATTTGTGAGGCTTGGACTTTGTTTGTGCACTGATATGTCACTGGTTCATTTACAGCACTTGACAGGGTTTTATTTTGGCATGGGACTGATTATTGTGGAGTGCTTTTGATTAAGATCTGAGTTGGGGAATGGTGCACAGAAAGGAAATTTTGCTTGGATAGGCAACAGCTTTTGAATTCTGTAAGGTATTCATTTTATGAGGTGCTAACCAGTATTATTTTAACAGCCTTACCATATTTAGCAGTGAAAGTATTACGGTGTTCAAAGTTTGCATTAAATTTTCTACAAGGGTTGAGGGGTTAATGGACATGAATTTCTAAATGGATGTTTTACAAAGAAATTTGGCACAAAGGATTTCAATTTTGTGAGTGTACATCATATAGTATTTTGGTTGGATTAAGTCTTAGGTTTTGTAGCTTGCTGAAAAGAAACAGTGAATTCTGTTTTTGTCATCTCTTCTCTTTTTTATGTTATCAGTGCTTTGGAGTTTGTTTGCTTTTGGCTAATTGTTGCCAGGTGAGTATAGCATCATTAAAGCTTTAAGATGTTAATTTTTTAAATTGCATATTGTCACCGTTGTCTTTTCAGGCTGGGGGTGGTGGAGAACCAGCTGCAAAGAGAGTTCGCTTGGGAGGTCATCACCAAGGGAGCATGGGTGGTCAGCAGAGCTTCTCCCACATGACACAGCGAAGTCATCCCAATCAGGCAAGTGTAGGTGAAATTTTGATTCAGTAAACTCTCAGTAGTATTCGTTGTTTTCAGCCATATAAATTTGTATTATAACCCTAAGTGAAATGTCTAGGGAATTCTGTTTGGAAAATCTTGTTGGAAGTTTTAATATTAGTATAAAGCTTTACACCTTTACATTTGAATGTCATTTCTGTATGAGAAAGTAAATACTGCAGTCAGTCCCATGTTTCTAATACAGTATTTGTGGCTGATAGGCTTCTGTGTACTGTAAAGAAATATTTTTTAATCATTACTTATATTACCTGTAAGATTTACATGGGTTTTTGCTACTCCAACCCCATCAGTCATGAAATTTCATATCCCTGTGAAGAAAATTCCTTGTTGCATCAGCCTGCTACAACAAAAAGGATGCGTCAGTTGTAGTGTTCATCCACCCTACATCACACTCAGAATCCCACCTTGTTCTTTTGTTTAACTTATGGCATTCACAGGTTTCCAAAATTTCATCAGCTGTGTTTGCATAATTCAGCCACCTTTTTTTATTCTCATTATTACTATTTTTTCCTTCTAATTTTTCTAATAACTGCATTATAATCATTCAGTGCATTTTTGTGATAAGAGGTCTTCTGTGTACAAACTGATAATGATATCATTGGCATTCTGTATGCTATTGAGCTTATACGTATTGCGCTTTCTCAACTTAGCGTACAATTCCTGTCATTTCAGCAGGTAAATTATAAAACAACTGTCCAAAGTTCATTTATTATCGTGATGCTTCGGTAGTCCTCGCTACCATTTATAAAGGGTGATTGGCACCAAGGGTATATGCAGGGAATATATATACTGTACCCAAAAACAGGTTTACAAAGATGGACAATTTTCATTTGGTTGGTCATATTTAGGGAGCTCTCCTGTTGGCTGTGAGTCTGGCTAACCATGGAGGCACTGATTGGTTAGCACTGGGGACCTCTGCTCATGGCTTGAGGAGGAGGGCAGCTGTAGTGTTGTCTCAGGCATGCCTCTTTGTTCTCCTGACGGTGGTCAGTAGGAGGAGGTTTTCCTGAGTAATGTTGAGAGTAGGTTTCCACTGAAGAATGGCAAGGGCCTCCTTTTAGCGGAGGCAGCATTGGCCCATGTTGCTGTCAAGGATTGTGGTATTCCTTATGATCTGCTGGCGTTGGGGAGCATTGCCATGTTTCCCGCATGCAACGTAGGTATATCACCTCTTCATTTAGATGGATGGCAGTCCTTGTAGAGAGGTGGGTCGTTGTCATGCCAATGTACCACTCCTCTCCCCTTGGTGGGATTGTTGCTGATGGAGGGGCTCTTCTTCATGAGGCACTAGGCAGTCCTTTGATCTTTATAAGAGATTGTAAGGTTGACCACTGTGTCTACTTCAGCAGGGGTTGTATGAACCCAAATGATGTTCTTCAGGGCTGCCTCATCCTCCTCCTACTCTGCATTCAGCTGTTCCCTTTGAATAATTTTATGGTCCTTGTGCCCTCCAGGGGGACACGGCTCTCCTGTCAGTACCACCTATCGACACCATTCCTTGACACCCTTGTGACTTGGGTGTCAAGGCACTCGGTGAAATTAAACAACACATCATTTACTGATGGAGAGGAGAGAGAGAGAGAGAGATGTCCAGACAGTTACTGCATGATGAAACATGGGATCTCATATACTCAGTAGAGAAAGACAAGGCCATTTATGAATGTGATAGCTAATTGTAATCACCATGAAGAGAAAGCTGCCATATCACAACTCGCCACTCTTAGACCCAGGTGCTAGGAAGATGCTCATGTGCATATTTGAGTGTTGCTCAACAAATTTATATTATATAACTAAAGGACTGAAATTAACCATAGTACAGTAGTACTATTGCAGCTTCAGTTGGAAAGATTTACTGTATATATCAGAAAAACTTGAAATGTGGCTCAGTCTGCAGGCAACATTTACAACTATAAGTTACTGTGCAGGTTTTCAGAATACTGTACTAAGAACCAGCAATATGTGATCAGAATTGGACTTTTACTAAGTAGGACGGACCACCTGCAGTAATTGGTGCATAGAAAGTGATTCTGTTGTCACAATCACTTTGCATTTAAGCAAACTTCTGTTTCTTCATTTGTGAAGAAAAGGCCCTATCTGTATCCACCATGAAGTGCAGTATTTAGAAACTCCAACATGTATATAAAAATTGTTGAACTGTTTGGGAAAACAATAAGGTTAATTTCAACAGTGCCTGAGGCTTTTAAGGGGAAGTTGTTCCAAGCCTATGAAGTTTTAAGTTTCATGGTTTCCCGATAACCCCGTAAGCTCATTTGGCAGTGTGGCAGTTTGTGTTAATGAGGCGGATCTTTTTCTGTTAAATCTTACAGCTTCTCACAGTAGTTTCATACATATGAGGAACTGTATATAAGGCATTTCAATTTCAGTTTTTTGTGTAACTATTTTTTCTGTAAATTGTTGGTAAAGTCTAGTTATAATATCTTTAACAGATTACACTATTGTATGTGATGGCATATAAGAATCCCCCCCCATTTTCAGAAGGGAATATTAAGGAAAACATTGTGTTTATTCAAAACCATTTAACGGTATTGAAGTATATAGCTATAGTATGGCAGAAAAAACTTGGACAAAGCATTCAGCTATGACAGAAGGAAAGTTCTGTATTACATGATGATTCTACTGCAATATACAAGAAAAAATAAAAGAGAAAAAAGCAGTGAAGGTAAAACAAGCCTGTACTGTATCCCCCCCTCCCCTCATTGGTATGGTATTTTTATTCGCATTTATTGAATACAGTACAATACCATACAGGCAGTCCTCGCTTATCGGCAGCGCCAGTTAATGGCATTCCGGTTTTACGGCGCTTGGCTAATGACATCATAAAGCAGATTTTCGGCGACAGTAAGTGATCTTCAGTGTCGGTAAGAGGTTTATCGACATTGGTAGGCAGTTTATTGCTGTTGGTAAGAGGTTTAGCAGCGCCGATAAGCGGTTTATTGGTGCTTACGACGTCGTAAATGCCATTTGCCACCATAATTATCGCTGATTTTCCGTTAGCGGCACTAAAAGGAAACGGAACCCTGCCGTTAACCGGGGACTGCCTGTACTCAATGAAGTAATCTAGCATCAGATATATTTTTAGTTTATATATATGTGCATGTGTTCATGCATGCATTGCATTAAAGTTAAAGATGCACAATGTGCATTTGTTCTTCTTTCTGTGGACTTTAATAAAGTAATTTCAGATTATGAAAAAAATAGATGAGAGAGAGAGCAAAGTAAGTGCTTTGTTTCAGTGTGTTTGCGTCAGTTTGTATGCATGTTTGCTTGTGTCAGTCTGTTGTATTTATGCATGAATGAAAGTACTCCACACTATGGTCAGATTTAGGTGGGCATAGGATAATTTTCAATTGTAAGATTGTTTATTGATGATGAATGATGAAGTGACATTTCAGGATACTTGTATGGCATTTTAGAAGGGTATCTCATTCAAACAAAATTCAAATAACCAGCAACCCTTTGGTCCCAAGGGTGCCAGTTTTGAGGGATTTTACTGTAATACAGTAATAATAATGTTATTTGAGTCAATACTGGTAATATTACAGTATTAAGGAGTTAGACTAGGCACCATTGTTGGTAGTGCACAGTGTCTGGGTTTAGCATAACTAGTGAAGACCTCAACTTCCCATATATGACCCTGTCGATGTATTTTGAGCCACTTTTGGAGGAAAAAGGGGGGTCTTATATGCAATCAAAGACATAAAGTACTTTATAATTTGTGAATCCTTTTTATTTTATTTCTTATTATACATAAATTTTCTTAGATCTTTTCACTTATTCTTACAGCAACATCCTGCCCACGTTCAGCAAGGTGGGATCATGAATTACACGAGTGCACAACAGAGCAGCAATTTCAACCAGCGATACTAATCTTGCAACGGACACTCAGTTGCAAATGGATTCAGCAGATACTGGGTCTTCCACTGGTTGTTGGGTAGCCTCGTTTCTTGTCTCTTAAAGAGACAGCTATTTTTCCTTTTAGCTTTGTAGACAGATGTGTTGTTTTAAAACATTATTTATGTACGTGATACAGCTGCCATACAAACATGAGTATCACAAACAACAAATTTAGAAAATTGGTGTTGCCAGTTTTGAAAGTGTGAAAAAAAAATGTAAGTAGAAATAACAGTTTGTATTTCTGCTGTTGTAAGTAAAGGTAGGTATATCAGTCTTGTATTTTTTTTCCATAATCATCAAAGTTATGTAGGGTACTTTGTGTGTATAGACTATAAAATAATAAATCCTGTACATGTTATAAGTTATGAATTTAGAGTAGTTTGCCCTCCATGAGTTTTTGAGAAGTTGTAAATGTGGGAGATCCTTCCTTATAATGTCAGTGAAATTGTTACAGTAGTTCAATACAGTATACATGATCATCCTTATCAATTTTCTTTAGAATTGGAAGTTATTAAAGTGGATGTCTTTAACTAGTTTAAGAACATTGTATGAAAGATGAATTTGATAAATTTTGGTCATTTTGTTAACCAGTACAAAATCAAAATGCTTTTTGAATTATGTAGTTGTCACATGAGATTAAATTGTAAGATAGTTTTCAGTATATCTTGAACCTTTGTATGCAGATTTAATTATGTTTGTTTTGTTACAGGACTTGATCATAAATATTCCCAATATAAAATGAACAACAGGCAGGAGAATTTGAAAAACTAAGCTTCAATTCTTGTCTTGTTATGATAATCTTCAATTCTTGTCTTATGAGCCTATTGTGGTGGAAATTAGAATCAGTATATCAAATTGACTTTTATAGGCAGTTAGTTTTCATGGTCCAATTTGTTTGGTGAGATATGTCATAAGATTGAAGTGTTAGTTGAAATCCTCATTACTTTAGTATAATTTGTTCTTTCATATATGAAGTATGCACTTTGAGCCCGAGTGGTTGGTGAATCTTGGTAATAAGTAGTTGAAATAGTGATGTTGGAAAAAAGGTGGGTGACCCTTTCCTGTTGTACACTTTCCACTTCATTTTTTCTTTGGCTGCCATTGATAGAGGATCCATCTGCTGTCTTTTAAGCGCTCATTGGATTTTTGATGAGTAGCCTGCTACCATTATTCCTTTTACCTTGTTCCTTGCCCTGTGCATTGTGTGATTAGTTTTTGCTTGTTTGCTGTGTCCTTTGGTCCTGTTTTTCTCGGTCATGAAGAATAAGAAAGACCAATCGTGCTACTTGTAGTGGCATTCCCTTCTGTGTGATGAATGTGCTGTTTAGATTTCACATCAGTGGGTTTAGTATGGGGAGGAAGCCTAGAAAGGTTTCACCAGGTTCAATCAAAGGGTATCACTGTTAATAACACCACCAGATCTTTTTAGGACCTTCTTGACTCCCATCCCTCTTCATCCTACCCCTGGGTTATCCCTCCTCAGAAGGGTTATGTTGCAAATGAACTACAAACCTGTTCATCTCTCATCAAAAGTGAGGACACTAAGGAGCTGTCCTCCTTTGACTGCCTCAGAAAAACGCGACCAATTTTGAATATTACGGGTATTCTCTCTGCATTCTTGGACATGCTCACAGGAAGAAAAATTGACTAAATAACCAGTCATGTCAGAACAAGTTGATATTGTGACTTCTCCTGCAGCCTTGATCTCCCCTCAAGAGAAGTGTGAATAGTGTTCTTTTCTCCTCTTCACCCTCTGATTCTCATAATTGGCCTAGGAAGAAGGGGAAGTTCAGTAGGAAGAAGTCCAGACAGACTTGCCCTTATTGCTCTCCGTCATGGCAGAAGAGCGGAGGTGCCAGTTCACCACCTGTTGAATATTGTGCTTCTAGCAGGGCTAGTGCTTCAGCCAATGCTCACTTGGACTTGAGGACCAACCCCATGCCTTTCCACTATGTGCTGTGGGGCTTGTACCAGGACAGCGTTGTCCTCCCTCTACCAGTGGAGGTTCTACACACCAGAGAATGGGCAGGCTTTGCCTATCTGGTTGGATGCATCAGCCTGCCAACTGACAAACAACCTACCTTTTTAGACTCCATGAGGAGGGCTTCTTCTTCACTACTGTGGCCAGTGCTTTGGAATCTGTAGTGATGGCTTCAGTGCAAGCAGTGTCTTGGCCAAAAATCTGTGCCATGGGTGCCGTCACTGACAATGTCATCACAGGTATTTTGTCTGAAGATGAAAGGGCACCATTTAGGTATCCAACCAGCACATAATTGTGGTCTTGCAAAGGAGAGATGATGATACTTCATTGTTTTCCCACCAGGTATCCCATGAGCACAGCCTCCTCTGCAGAATAGTTCAGGATTGGGTTTGCCTTTGTACTTTCTTCTGGAAGTGGTAGAGGCAGAAGTTTAACTTTGTTGGGAGGACTCTGACTTACTGTTCACCCTTCCATGGGACAAAGGTACCTGGTGCTAAATATTCAGGTTTGGAAAACACTTATGTCTCGTGTGCAGAAGAAACCCCAGCTTCAGAAGCCCAGACAGGACTAGCAGCCTCCTCCCCCTGCTACAGAGCTTTTTAAGCCCTTTCATCTCCCTTTTCTCTAGCCAGTCCAAGATGGGGAGAGAGGGAAGAAGAAAGGTGGTTGCTGGAAGTGGCAGTCCCCCTTCCTCCACTGCAATGGGGGGTTTGCCAGTCACACTGTTGGTAAAGGGCAGCAACAAGGAGTGGAGCTTTGGGGTTGTACGAGTCCTTTGGGACAAATACAGGATTCCACTAAAGACCTTCATCCTTTCCTCTCCATAGTGGATTCTATTCCCAATTTATTCTCCAGATTCAAGGAAATTTCAATCCTTATTGGAAGTGATGATGGAGAAAGGCACAGTTTTAGTTGCAAATAGTTGGTCTCAAGGGTTTTGCAGCCACGTTTTCTTTAGAGAAGGTACCTGGGCCTAGAGACCAGTCATTGACTGCTAAGCATTGATTGGAGTATGCTCAACTAACTCCATTCACAATGGAAACTGCATGTTCGGTGTTAGATGTCATCAGAAAGGGCAACTTCATAACTTCAGATTTCATGAGAGAGGGCAATTTTGTGATTTCAATACACTTTCAGAATACATACTTCAAATGCCCATTCATCAGGACTTGGGAGTACCTCTTATTTTGTCTCCAACAAGACAGTATTCTAGTTCTAGGCTCTGTGCTTGAGACTGGTGACAGCTCCTGAGGTTTAACTTGGGTATTCACCTTCTGTGGTACCTGAGTGATTGGTTATTCCTGGCCTCCTCCAAGGGTAGTCTTCTGCAGGACAAGGATTGTCTGTTAGCTTCTCACAATTTAGAGATTGTGATCAACTGGCAGAAATCAGATCTCATCCTCAAGCAGCAGATTAAGTATCTGGGTATGCTTCTGGACACAACAGTAATAAGAACCTTCCAATGGGCTGTTGCCCAGAAAACTTCAGTTAGATAGCAGCACAGCCCATGTTGTGACACAACAAACCACTCGGCGGCGGCACCTGTTGTCATTGGAAAAGCTTGGTCCCCATGGACAGAGCCACCTTTGGTTACTTTAGAAGCAACAGAAGTGTGTTTTCCTCTCAGGATCCTGCCACTCAACAGATGCCCATGAGTGGTTAGATGACGAACACCTTACACGAGGAATTCCAGTTGGACTGCACACCTAAGAGGAGGATTTGTCAGGTTTGCAGTTGGAGACTTGCTGCATCTGCACATCAACTTGTTGGTTAGCAGATACCTCTTACCTCATATGCCAGGCATTCCACTGAGTTCCCCTCCTATGGAAATATTTCTGTTTTTGGAGTCATCGAAGGAGGGATGGGTCACACACACGAGAGGAGTTTTTTTTTTCTGGTGTGTAAATGGATGACTTGCTGCACTGTACATCAGCTTCTTGAAAATGCAAGCATTCTGGTTAATGTTGCAAGCATTTCAAAATGGTTTGAGAGGGCAACAACACTTAGTTGCCTAGTAAACAAGTGGGAAGGGAAAAGTCTTGAACCCCATGCCAGTGGATTGCAGATTCATGAGTGGGCAGCTAGAATGTTCTGACAGTTAATCTGAGTCAACGGAGTCAGGTAGTGAGGACAGTGTCCCTGGGTCCCCAGGTAGCGGAGAGGTTCTTTGATTTATGGGGGTCCCCCATGATCAATCTGTTTGCAACCAGACTGAACATGAAATGTCCTGTCTACCATTCCCCATGAGGTTATCAAAAGGGCCTATGATTCTTCGCCAGAGGAACCTGGCCTCCCTTCCTGCTCCAGAGCACACACAGCCAGGGGTATGGGACCATCTCTTGCCGTTCAGAAAAACTTTTTGGCATTTCATGTGACAAGGGCAGGTGCCTGGTGTAGCCAGATTACCTCATTCTGCTTGAAGGATGTCACCCACAGATCCCTGGATACATTCTTGGTACTGGTGGTAGCTACTCCTGCTTGAAGGATGTCACCCGCAGGTCCCTGGGTACATTCTTCTTGGTACTGGTGGTAGCTACTCAAGGTGTGTAGTTACTGGGTCCCAGTGGAGTACTCCACCCCTCATCCACGTGCATAAGCTTAGTAGTATGTCTCTGCAAGAAGAGTGAATGAATATTAAATGGTTATTCCTTCCTGAGTGTTGGGTCAAAGTAGACACGAATCAAATGAGGTTAAAGAAAGTACACAGCAGCGCTTGTTCAAAGTAGCTTAAAATGCTTTGCCCTCTGTCTTTTGCTTTCAACAAAGGGTGGTAGAGTTCTCGCATAGCCTATTATTTAATAGCTAGAAAATGCTGCCTACTGGTCTTCTTTTCACCAGCCAAGTAGGAGGTTACAGGCTTCATTGCATCCCTTGCTTGTGCAAGCAACCGGGTGCACGACCCTGTGTGTGGAATTCAGCTCCCTTCCCTTCTGCAGGGACAATCTTCTACCTTCCCAAAGCAATGGTTGCATCTTGTAGGACAAAAAACAAATTTTTTTATGCAATTTGTATTTTTCATAGGTATACAAACCTTTGATTGAGTTGGATCCATCTCAACTACCCTGCTTTGTCCCTATGGCCAAAGGAGAGAATGAAGTAGCAAGTGCGAGACAGGCTAGTGGGGTCACTCTCCCCCACCCTCTCCCTCCACCTTTTCAACTACAGTACCTTGTTACAAAGATTCAACAGCTTTTCCGACTCACAAACCAGAGCCTTTCATGTGTGGAGTACCCTTCAGTGTATGTATTTGGAGAAAACAGAAATTACAGTGTTATTTTTCATTCAGGTAAACAGTACTGAATAATGCTGGCATGTTGTAAAATATTGAGATTAATTGTTGCCAGATAATGGGTCCATGACTTATGGTCTTAGTATAGCTTTTTTTTTTTCTCTCTCATGTTAAATTTTAAGATTTTTTCTAGTATCCATGGTTATATTTTTAAATTTAAAGTTGTGATTTCAGTAACTGGCTTATTTATAGTGTTATTAACATCATTTTAGTGTTGTAATGTATAAAATTGGTAGTGTTTTTCAATACAGACTTGATATAGCAGTTTCAGCTTTCTTAATAACAGTATGCATATTGCCCTTGACAAGTCAGTTGATTTTTTCATTATAATGATATAATTTGACATTTCATGTAATTTATCTTTTTGATATGTTATACATCATTGTGATATGTCATGAATGTAAACTGAATGAAATAAAGAACTATTTTTATTACAATAAAAGTTTTCATAACCTATGGACATAAGTGAATTGAAAAATTTTTAATACAGTTTTAGGAACATTGTCAAGAGATTTTTGTTCTGCTTAATGTGACATAAGTACAAAGTTCTTTAAATTTCAAATGTTTCTATTGTCATGAGATTTTTGTGACATAAATAAGTACAAAGTTCTTTAAATTTTAAATGTTTCTATAACCAAGTAGAGAGAGGAGCTTGTAAAATGCTCACTTGCCTTCATCTGGGCTGGATATTTAAAAATTATACATATTTCCCAGAACATCATCAACAGCATGTAGTATTTACACAGGTTCAAACTGGGAAATACACACTGATGGGTAGAAATTCTTATCAAGCATAGGATTTGCAGCCATGTTACCCAACAAAACGTAACAATTTTCATTGCCTAACGATGGTAGTCTTTATAACAGAATTATGTGAAACAGGGTCAGCCATGAAAATGGTTTTGGTTTTAAGATATGCAGTTAACCATCACAGAAATCTGTAATATTACAGTCTGTTGCAATCCATCTGTCCACTTACTGATGTAGGTTTCAAGTTGTGGCACACTCGCAGCTATAAGCTCTTGGTTGGCTGAAATCAATGTTTCTGATTTAGGCCTACTGTGATAAAAGATTCAAACTATTTCTTCAGTGACACACTCAAAATGTGTATATATGCAAAAAGGATCCTCACACACAGTTATTCACATCATAAACATGCTGATTTACATTGATAATATAACAATACAAGCACACAATTGACAAGCTTGTAACAAACGGTCTACACAGGTCATGTGCAGACAAATGATGGGCTGTAAATTATTTTTTATCATCTCCGTGTTGGTAAATTAAAAGACAATTGGTTATGCAAGTGAAAATAAGTGTTTTAATTTCTTGCATGCAAACAACATGAATATGCTAATATTTGAAACAGTGTGATATATTGCTGTCCTTGGCCTGAGGAGGTGAATGGGATAGCCACTGCTGTACTGATCAAAAGGCAGGATATTTCAGTTAAAACGTGGCTTGATAGCAGTGTCTATTCATAATACTTTGCATATTTATATAATTTTTCTTGGGTATCCAAATCATTACAATAGCTCACGAGACTGGACACTTGGCAAATAAATTATTGAACAAAAATGACATACATATGGCTAAAAGGCTATCCTAGACATTTTTTTTTGTTGGGCATTGGAAGGATACTTGGACAAAATGAACAAACAAAGATTGTAATAACAAAGGGAATTTATTGAAATGGAATGAAAGCATGCTTAAAAG
This sequence comes from Macrobrachium rosenbergii, assembly GCF_040412425.1. Lineage (NCBI taxonomy): Eukaryota > Metazoa > Arthropoda > Malacostraca > Decapoda > Palaemonidae > Macrobrachium > Macrobrachium rosenbergii. Next base: position 53,763,190 of record NC_089783.1, on the reverse strand, counting down.
GTCAGTAAAGTGAAATATATGGCAAATTAGTAGCATAGGCCTAGCTTCATCAGTCCATGCTTTCGTGTTCTAGGAGCAAACAATATTAAAAAAGTTATTTTTCAGTTTACGGACATAGATATTACTTTGGTATCAGGATCAAGTTATTTTTATATGCATAAAATGGAACTGTGCAGCATACAGAATAAAGTTTGATAGTTAACAAAATCATGATTTGAACAGTTTGTGAGCATATCCTTAAGTGTAGCCCTGGCTATACTGCGATAAATTGTAATTGTTGTCAGCTCATCATCTGTTTGTATTTGATCTGAGTCCATTGTTTGACACAAGCTCACCTTTCATGTACTTGCATTTTAATATTATCAATATCAATCTGCATGTTTATGTTTATGATTTACATAAAAAGGGGCAAGGGTCCTTCAAATTTATGTATATATTCAAATATATTATTAAAGACATTGATTAATATTCATCAAAATAACCCAACAATATTGCAAGCATTAATTGTCAGCCAATCACGTGCTACCCAAGGGCCTGTGCCACATCTTCACCCATGAGTGGACAGGTGAAATGAAACTAACTATGGTAATTGTTATAAAAACTTTCAAAATTATAATCCAACATACACCCTTGCATGACAAATTGAATTTTCAATTAAAAAATTGTATGAAGATGGTATGAATGTATGAATATGCTATATACCTCCCCACATGGGCATTGAAAGATGATCATCCAGAATAGAAATAGGGGAGAGAGTAAGCCCAGTCACTATATTCATCCCCGACTTACATGAAGCAAAAGTACACAGGCAAGATACTAGTCTGCCCAGGCAAAGCTGTGTGTCTGCACCACCTGTGAAGCAACCACTGCAGGTCCAAAGAAAAAATCTAGGGGCTGTGGGTGACATCCCTCTGGCAGAATGAGGAAAGGAATACCTCCAAGCTGTCCTAATTGGCCAGAAGCACTAGTCCTACATTCTGACTGGAATTCTTGAACAAGTGCAGAAAGTGGTCCCCTCCTCAGAAGTCATAAATTTCTTGGGTATCTCACAAAGCCACAGAAGGATGTACCTGGACACTTCCTATGCTAGCCCAAGACAAAAAAAGGAAGGTAGTAAGTAGTCCCTGCTCACCAGCAGGGACTACTGTATGCATAAAAATTTGAGAGAATTACTATTTTTATTACTTAATGTTATCATTTAATCTCATTAAACTTAATATTTGAAAATTAGTACTGTAAATCATTATCATAAAATGTACATGTAGGTACAGTACAGTATTTAGTCATAAAAATATGAAAATACAGAATATTGTTCTACGAAAAAATCCGCGAATGGGTGACTTTTCCCACGAATAATTTATAGGTAGGTTCCACAGAAAATTCCATGAATCACCGAGTCTGTGAATTGCGAGCACGCGAATCTTGGGGGTTGACTGTACTACAGTTTACACATGAAAACTTATTTAAGCAAAAAATACCAGGAATACTGAAAGGTCACCAATAATATATGACTGAGTCAACAAAAAACATATACAAACACTATGAAAATATGATTAGCAAAAACACTGTAATTCTTAAATCACAACTAAAGTAAATTAACCCCATGAAAACAAGAAGAATAAATGCTGTACAGGAGAGAGGTTGCCAAAGAAACTGACATAAAAATAGAGTAAGTAATATAGACATTAAGCAGGCAACCTTGCATTGCAACAAAAGATAAAAAATTTTAACTAATTTTCTCTTTTAGAGATTTGAGCAAATAACAAGTGATTCAATAGGGCACCAACATTCCCTCATCCACAAACTGCATAAAAGGATTGGGACCTCTTATGCTACTGAACATATTCAGTATTCATAGCAGGCCTACCAAATTCTTAATTATGGTTTTACCCACGCTCTCCCCCTCCAGCGATGTGTAGATATCTACTACTTCTCCCCAAGAGAATTGGGTAAAGTATGCATTATAAGCAAACAATTTTATCACAGGTCAGCAGTCCAGATCTCTGGTGAGGTAATAATATTAAGAGAAGTGAAAGCGTAACTGAATTTACAGAAACTAGCCACTTCTGCAGCAAAGGAAACAAGTACATCACAGTACTTAACAACAATGTTTGTTATATTCTCTATACCAAAATGGATGTATGCTAAATATATAAAAATAATGAAGAGTCTGTTACCAAAAACACAAAGAAAACACCTACCTGATGTTGTAGCAAATAAAACACCTACACCTGATGTTGTAGCAAATAAAACACCTACACCTGATGTTGTAGCAAATAAACAGTGAATGTGGCTATTTAATGGATAACAGGTGCACCTTCAGAAACTAACTCCTGCCTTTTTTGAAGAAAACTATCATAATGAAATAATAAAAGCAATGCAGATTAAAGGAAAAATCATAGAAGCAGCTGATACTACAACACCTGATTCTCAAAATATGGTACAGTATATGAAATGGCATGGTACTGATTCCTTGTTGGGGACACAAAGGGGTACAATCACTAAGGGTACTGATTTACAATGCATACCTAGTCAATTGAAAGGCTGTACATTCTTTTTGGAGTGTGTCGGAAGGAGCTGCTGACTGTAGAAACGTTACTATAAACTGATGGGTTTGTTTTAGCAAAATCTAATGTTACATACATCATATTAATAAGGCGAGGTGATTTAGTAAAAGAAGCATCCAAGGGAGTAATATATCAAGGTCATGATTTTTCATTAAATTATATTACCTGCATGAAAGACAATAATGACTTTTGTTGTGCAAGTTTTAACTTTGTACCAGTTTTTGTAGTTGGGGTGTTTGGGGTGTATGTTAATGGTAAATATCTTTATACATAAATTTCTAGTAATGAACTAAGGAAAGAGTTAAAATAAAAAAATTCAAAACATTAGATTCTAACAGCATAAAAAATCAAGCATCACATTCTGTGTTTGTACTGTACAAAAATTATTTGACAAACTAAGAAATCATAAAGACATTTGAAGTCTTACAAAGAATCCACAAAAAATTTGTGCGCACCATACTAAAATAAAAAAGGACGCAAGATGAAATTCTTTTGTAATGTACTAAGATATAAACATAATATAAAAAAACACTAGATATAAAGCAGTTCTATGAAACACAGACAAAAGAGCTACTACATTGACATATTGCTGTCCCTTGTACCTTCCTTACCAGTATTCTTTGTACAGTAGCATCCCCTCGCAGAACTTAAAAAGAAAACTAAGAAAATATCTGATGTGTGACTACAAAAGTTGAGAATTATGGTTGGAATGCATTTGGAATATTACGATACAGATGAGGATCCTCCTGAGAGATGTGGGATCCAATGATGAAAAACAGAAAGATATCTCAAAGATTGACAGGGTTTAGGCATGCAATTAGATTAGGACAGGAGCAATCAGTTACAGGTAGTAGATGCGGCAACAGTTTGAAAAAACCAATGGGAAGGCACAGAAAATAATGGAGAAAGGATACAGCTGAAGACCTGGACCAACAACCCTGAAGACCTGGACCAACTGGAAATTACACAAGTAATTACACTAGACAGAAGAGTGTGGATAACTAATTACATGTCAAGACCTGTAAATAAACAACCTGACGCAAAAATTATAATGAAGATTTCCTGAGAAACCATACACTTGTCTACAACTTAATTTGCATTTACTTCTTTTTGACAACGTGGCTGGGCACTACTTCAATGCTGTTTCTTTAGCTAAGAAAACATGCCCCCCAAGGTAGAAATACATATGAAGGAATTTTGTGTCAGTAATACAACAGCAAATTTTTCAATTTAATAAGTAAAATTGTAAAAAGTAACAAATTACTACATTTACTAAAACCTTTTCACCCAAAAATTAACTTGATGATGCTTCATTTTCTGCAGCTATACAACTGGAAGTATCAACATCCCCATTAGTGTTTTTTACCTCTGCTTCTTCAGATTCTTGGCTAGTAATCGGTTCTTCTTCTTCTTCTTCTTTATCCATTTCTGTGGGATTACTGGCCATCTGATTCCTCTGTAGCTCAAATTTGTTTTTTTCATATTTAGAAGTGTCTGCACCTAATAACCTCAAGTAATGAATGCGATCATTTTTGGCAACATATGCTCGTAAAGATTTTTTGCCCTTCCATCCAACGAATTTGATCGTAACGCTGTCATCAGCCTGGTACAAGAAGGCAACTGCTCCTGTACCTGTTGTCAAAGTAAAGTACTTTTAAAAAATTCTTCATTGTGCATATTAAAAACTAAATGACAAATCAGGTTTGAAGCATAGTAAAATCCTTCTGGGTATTTCTATCTACTCCAAAAAGAACTGGAAAATATACCATTCTTCTTCAAACATAAGGATGCTACAAAGGAAAAATAACAAGCTAATAATGTTGAATCTACTGCCTAAGGCTGCTACTAGGCTAAGGTAACACCCCACCACCATGGCACCCATTTTATTTCTTTTAATTTTGACAGCTCAAACATTTTTCAACAAGTAATTATAGCTGAAAACTAACTGCATTTCTCTAATTTTCCCAATTTTCTTGTCCATGTACAGTATCCATGACTTTTAATATGAAAAAAAGTCACATACACAACTGTCAAGACCCAACATTGGTGACATAAACCCAATATGAAAAGTCCATGTAACCAAAACTCAGGTTTTCACAAGCCATACTTTGGATAAGATTTATTTTTTTCCCATTTATCACTATGTAAATCTTAGAAAATCACTCAAATGTGCAGCAGCATTTGGCTTTACTATTTTTTGCAGTTAAGATCTCCATCTGTTTTTCAAGAAAAATTTAACTTCACTACTCCCTATTGCTAATAATTGATAAATAAGTAGGGTACAATAAGAATAAAAGCAAATGCTTCTCCCACTAAAAATTGTTTGAACAAAAGAGGCATGTTAAGTAACCATCTTCTACAGTACTCCTCCCATTACAGTTAATTGTTTGACTAAATCAATACATATAAGGATCCAATTCCCTTCAATACTAAAATTACATCTTTCTTAGACTACAGTACCTGTAATATCCAAACTAGTACTTACCTGTATAATTTGTCCAAAGTTTTCCACATATTCCTGATCATCACAAACAACACTAACATATAAAATACAAAGGTTCATACAGGTGGTTCAAAATCTTTATTTGGCTTAAGATTAGCGACAATATCACCTGATAAAACTAATTCTTTAACAATAAGTATTACAAATATGCAAACAAAAAATTTTATTTTCAGTAGCTCTATAGAAGCCATTCAAAACTACTGCCTATTCCACAAAACTGCACAAGCCTGGTGCAAATCTTTATTTGGCACAACAGAAATGATGCCGATAAAGCAACAACTACAATGACTAGATAAAAAATAGCCACTCTTGTGAGTAAATATTTAACACCTCTAAAATACATCATCTTTAATAAATGGCAGATTTAATGGTATAATCTGATGAAATGTTAAGAGATCAAACCTATCTAGATTAGGTTCTTCCTGCACCATAATTAAATAATTTTATCTCTTTGAATTGGTCACATTTTTTTGATCCACTGATGCTCAATGAATAACACACCCAATTCCTCTAGGCAAAAAATACTCAAGCAGTAAAAATTAAAGATACCTTTGTAATTGTTTAAACTTTACCTACCAGTGAATGTCGAGTTTTGGGAACAGATCAAAAAAGGAAGTTTTTCAGAACATCCCAGTTACACTACTAAATTTTCAAAAATTACAAATTTTAAAGGTATTTATTTTTCTAACATAAACCTGAGGTCTTTTCATATCAGGTGTGCAGCTGAAAAACCAGCCATTCAATTCTATTAAACCCACCTTTTGATCGCATTCACTTGCCTTCTGGCCCAGGTATCAGAATGAGGGGTGGCTTGAGGAGGGCAGTTTATGTAAAGACTTCATGTTTGTACATTAAGAAAAATACAAAATACTTTAAAAATATGTCATTTCTTCCAACGTGAAAACAAACCCTCGGGCTTTACATATGGAAGACTTACTGGTGGGAGGATCTGAGTAAGCTTCTGAACCGACTGGCGGTTCGCCTCACCTGGGCCTCCTTCCTACTCTGTTGAGCATGTGTGTGTGTGTGTTCAAATGCCAGACTTCTGGGCCTTTCAGATCAATGGGTTTGAGAAGCATCATTGATACGAAAAAGGTTTAGATGAACCTTGTATGTCGAAGACAATAAAGCTAAAGATAACCAATAGGTTTTTTTTACTGTCAGCCCCTCTCTCCCCTTGCTAGAGAGAGGGGGACTTGCTCATATTTCTAAATTAGAAAAATCGAAAGGGTGCTCAAAAATTAAACTACTGCACACACCACGTCCATTCCAGCACATGACGGTACACCAACTAATCCTCTGCCCGCAGGGAGAGGAGGAGAATAAAAGACGGGGAGGAGGCCAGTCATACACACTCCCTCTCTCTTTCATAACCATGCATCTTAGGTGAGATGCAACTCTGTCCCATTAGGGGAACTGGATGAGCTAAACAATGTGCTGAGCAGCTACCACAGGACCCAAGGAATAAGTGTCCAAGGACCTATGGGCAACATCTCGTAGGTAGGAGGTGAATGTGGTCTGTGCGACCACACTCCTACATTCAGTACCTGGTGAAATGACAGGTTCTTCCTGAATGCGAAGGATGGACCAATGCCCCTGACCTCGTGAACTCTGGGCCGGAATGTACTGTCACCCACTTCATCAGGTGTAGAGTATACCCATTTGATCACCTCACGAAGCCAGAAATAGTGTTCTTGGACACTTCTTTCTTGGTCGAGCTAATACTAACTAAGAGTCGCAGACACCCAAGCCTGAGTTGTTGAGTCCTCTTCAGGTAGCACCGCAGCACTCTAACTGGACACAGTAGCACCTCATCTAGATTATTACCAACAAAGTCCTCTAAGGAGGGGATCGAGAAGGACCCAAATCTGGCATCAGGGACCGATGGATTCTGAGTCTTCATTAAGAATTCTAGGGCAAATTCAAGCATAACAGATCCCCATTCCCTCAAGTGCTTAACATCATAAGGAAGACTGTGAAGTTCACCTACTCCCTCTGCTGATGCCAAGGCAGGCAAGAGAACAGTCTCGATGGTCATATCCCTGTCTGGCGACTCTCGTAGAGGATCGTAGTGTGCATGAGTTAGACTCCGAAGGACGAGAGTTACATCCCACTCAGGGGGCCTGAGTTCCCTGGGAGGGCAAGACTTTTTGAAGCTTCTCATCAGCATAGAGATCTCCAATGAGGAGGAGAGATTGATGCCTTTTGTACATTGTTGTTTTGCACTTTATTAAACTATTCTGAAAATATATGTATATATATATATATTGTATACATATACATACATAAGCCAGTATTGATAAAACTTGGCATGAATTATTACTGATTATGTTCTTAGTAACTTAATGACTGTTGCATTTAGCACTTTATAACATGGGTCCCCCTTAGCCAAAGACTCCATGACCAGACCTGCAATGACTCAGTCCTTGCTGGAGGTCTCTCCATTGGGGTCTGAAATACTGTTGCCTGCTGGCTTGACCAACTTTTTCCTGACTGGTTCTGGGATTATTACTGTAACTCATAATGTGCACACATTACAAAACTGAAGGATAAGATAGGTAAATTTCCACAGAAAAGAATATCCAAGTAAAAAGGACACTGTAAAATGTACATTAAAAATAAACATCAGTTAAGAAATAATGATACTCTAAAAAATAAAGACACAAAGAGCATGTTTTAATGGCAGTACAGCTAGTCCCCCGTTAACGGCAGGGGTTCTGTCCCTGGCTGAGAGCCGCTAACCAAAAATCACCGGTAACTGAAAATTGGCAATAATAGTGCCAAAAACCAATCTTAACAGCGTCGTTACCGAAGATCAGCGCCGAAATCCCAACTTAACGGTACTGTTAACCGGAGATCAGCACTGAAATCCCCACTTAATGGCACCGTTAGCCAGAGATTGGCACCAAAAATCTGGTTACAATGTCATTAGCCAAGCGCCATAACTCCAAAACGCTGTTAACCAATGCCGCCAGTAAGCGGGGACTACCTGTATGACAATCCCATCATACTGCAGCCAAATTGATTTTTTCACTTAACGGACCAAATGACCTCTTACATTGGATAGTGTGACATCTTGGGCACAGTATCTCAAGGGTCACACTAACTGAGGACAATACTGCCAAAACAATGGCAGTTCCTACAGAAATAAAGAACCAGATAAAATACAATAACAACTTTGAACCAGCAAAGATAATCATGAAGTTGGTGAAAAAAGATAGGAAGTCTGTGAAGAGAACTCAATATAATGTAATTTCAACTACCCAGGAAACTGAGACAAGAACTGGATGCCTTTGGTAGTCAAAATGGGCTCCCTAGCAGTTGGTCATCCACAGTTGGTAGTATGGTGAGGTCCCATAGCATGGGAATATTTTATCATTGTCTTATTACCATTTCATTCATTTCAGTCACTTATTCCTCATTCAGCCTATCTCCATTTCACTAAAAGCTTGAGTAAAAGAAACAGGATATGTAATCTACAGGAACAAGCACATATCTTAATACTCACATAATTCAGAACACTGCCCTTGTGTCTTTTGGTCCATAGTCACTGTTTCAGGTGGCATTTCCATATCATCATTTAAAAGCAAGGTCACTAAATCACTATGAGTCACAGTTATTTTCCTTTTGGTTATTAAAGGAAGCAGTACTTCTGATCCCTGGAAATGAGATAATATACTTTAAATATTACTGAAACATTTAAAATACAATGTAACTATCAAGTAATTAAACTAAAAAGAATTGAAAACAGCATTGAAGGATTAATACCTAAAATCCATTAAATAAGTCAGCACATAAGTTAGCAGGAGAGCACAAGTTTCTCCAACAATTACAGTACACAATATACACTGAACAACAAGGTATTCTTCCATTCCCTATCACATTACCTTCCCAGAGACAATACAATATTAAATTTTTTTAAACCAATAAAATATTCCATTTTTTAAAGACAAAATATAAATTTTCATAATAAAATTTATTATTTGGATACTTACCTACTGTTAAAATTAGCTTACATTGCGCCGATAAGCGAGTCAGCATTCAAACAAAAGATCGAATAGCTGCCTGGATGGCTATCCAGTTCACCTGTTCTCCATCAGGTGTGTTTTTCGAATGTTTAAGCTCTTATCAGAATTCTCCTTGACAGCCCACTAAGTTGCGGTGAGGCTGGGTGGGGTCTATTTTAACAGTAGGTAAGTATCCAAATAATAAAATTTATTATGAAAATTTAATTATTTGGGATGAATCTTACCAACTGTTAAAAGTTAGTCGATTCCCACATTGAGAAGAGGATGGTGTGTAATGCAGCTAGATCAAATCCACTCAGCCAATTGAGCTAAAGGTTTCTTGTACGAAACCCAAAACACTCTTACCTGATCTGGAATCCTTCCTGGATCTAACTACCCTCAGAAGATGGGTTTCATTCAGGGGGCAAGGCTCTCATACGTGTGCAGCAAAGAGCAGCCCTGCGGAGAAAACTGCTTCAGTTCAGCTAGAATGAAACACAAGCAGTGTGAAGGGAACCCTGTGCCTAGGTCCAAAAGCCTTATAGAATGACAGTCACTAAAAAATAAATACCTTTACAATATAAAGGTATGCTCCTATCAATGTACTGTATGTACCTTCATGCTCCACAAAATACTAAAACCCAGGATTTAAGAAATAAGAACCTAAAGATTGCTTTTTCCTTAGTAGCAGATTACAGGCTTTACTTTTTCAAACATGATTCTACATACTTAAGGTGTTGAATAGTATAACCAAATTGCACTTCTGCGTTGCACTAAACACATCCTCATGTAACAATTGTCATCAAACTAAATGAGGTAGCAACAGCTCTTGCATTATGAATATTTACCTTCAATAAAAGTAAATGACATGGATCTACTTCTCATACTATAGCCCAATCAAATACAATCACAGAGAACCTTGTGTTCCTGACAAAGAAATTCTCAGTTTCTAAAACCAAAAAACAAAAGGTTAACTTTGCCTCCTCCAGGCTTAACCTTTGACAAAGACATTCTAGGTTTCTAAAACCACAAAATAAAAGGTTAATTTTGCCTCTTCCAGGCTTAACCTTTGACACACATGTTCTAGGTTCTAAAATCATAAAATAAAAGAATAACTGCCTCTTTCAGGTTTAACCTAAGTATGTAAGTTTTAATTGCCCCAACATGACAGAGAATTGTTTCCTTTCCTTCCCCACCAGAGGTTAAATGGAATTCTTACAGTTCTCTGAAAAGTCAGCCTTAATCTCATTCTCAGCTATAGTGCAAAAAGATAAAATAGCATTCCCTTACAACAGCCTTAAGGAGAGTGCTTGCAATAAATTTACTCTTTTTTAACTGTTGATAGTGCTGAATAAAAGAATTTTTTATAGTAAATAATTCAATGAAAACTCATTCCAGAAGCTCAAAAAGAATCTGCAGATAAACTTTTGACCTGCGTCTAAACCCAGAGAGAGATTGATACATACTGAGTTGAAGGATCTTCCATCTCGACTGATTTCAAAACCTTAACGTGCTGATCATCACCCAGATCTAATAGCACATGACGCAATACCAAGTAAAGTATGTGCAATACCAAGGAAAGTATGGAACAACAACCTCGAAAATACACAGCACAAAAGTCTTACTATTTCCAAGACAACAGAGAAACTTTGGTGCCTACAAGGATCCAGGTGCTGAAAATTCCTCTAGAAAGGCACCCTGAGTAATGTACAAACTGCTGCTTCTGAATTTCTAACACAAGGCCACCGTTGTTCTCCACTTGATTAAGGATAGAACCCATGACACCTTTGAAAATCCCCTGTTGGGAGGAGACAGTCAAGCATTTCCAAGCAGCTGAATGTGAGATGCAGAAGTTAGTGGAAGTACATGAAATTCCGTAGTTTGAGTTCAATTCCCCTTAACCCTTAAGGGACGGGCTAAATATATATTAAGCACACCCCCAGACCGGGCAAACTTTAAGGTTGGCCCATTTAAGAAAAAAACACATCAATGGGAAGAAGAATATATGCAAATGCACAAGGTGTAAGAAAAAATATTCTAAAAATTTTTCCCTACCTTCTATGGGAAGTTGAAAGTGACTATTTACAACCCTCTGTGGGGCCTCTTTTACAAGGCACTCATAAAAATATGGTAACTTTACCAATTTATGCATGTTTTTTCTAATTATTTATTTTATTTTATTCTTTAAAATTATAATTACTGCTCACACAACATCATAACAGATAAGAACTAAAGTCAGTAACAAATTCTGAGTATATTTTTGTAAAATATTTACGAGATTTACAAGGATGGAGAGATACAGTAACTTTTTGTGCAGTATACATGTTTTTTCTAATATTTATTTGCAAAATTAATATTCAGACAAACCTACTTCCTCACATGTAGTCTGAAGATCACATTTAAATCCATTGCAGCAGGCGTAAACAGTGTTATCTCCTAAAAAATCAACATCCTACTAACACAGTAATCATTCCTACAGAACCTGATGTTCTTAGCCTTGATTCCAGTGGAGGCAACCTACAAAAAATAAATGTACAGTACCGTGGCAGCAGCAAAAAGCCACGAGATACCAACAAGTGCCTATACCCAATGGCAGCAAGGAGAATTCTGGCAAGAGCTTAAACATTCAAAACACACCTGGTGGAGAACAGGTGAACTGGACAGTCATTCAATCTTTTGTTTGAATGCTGCCTTGCCTATCAGTGCGGAGATGTAAGCTACTTTTAACACCAGGTAAGATTCATCCAAAATAATTTCCTTTCAGTGGTATTCTACAATGTCACTGTCCCTTATAAGTGTGTCTCTTATAGACTGTCAACTAGCCTTTCTAAAATGTTGTTCATCAGCACCTGCAGACCCTGTAAACAGATGGTCTTTAATCTCACTTATTCAATACTCAAATACTTAATCATTTGCTCTTCCAGGTGACTGACCGCCCATCTTTTACCACTATTAGCAAATGTCAACCATTTTGTAGTTGTTGGCTATCATTTCTTCTTCTTTCTTGAGGTACTATTTTGCCATAATTCTACTGAATTCAAGAAATATGCCCTTCTTGGTAATACGGACTCTAAAAACACCAGACATACATTCTTTTGTCAAGATCAGCAACTGTCACTCTACAGTACTCATTTCAAAGACTGATTCTTTTCTTCTATTAGCAAGTTTTTGCATTTCTCCTGTTCTCTTTCCTCTGATACAGTATTTATATTTCCTCCACGCAGTTCAATATCAGTACATCTTTAACCATATCAGGAGCATGAAATATTACTCTCTGGGAAAATATCTGTTAATATTAGAGTTTCATGCTTAACCTTACTATGAACACAGGAAATTTCTAAGGTGTACAGTTAATATCTAATGTGTGTGTATAATTTTAATTCCACATATACTGCTATAAAAGAAAAAACCATTAATGAAGTTTTCCTTTGACTTGTGATCACTTCTAAAATAAAAGATTAAACTACAAATGTTTGACTAAATTTAAATTGTCTACATAAATGCTAATAAATAATCTCCAATAGTTCAAATCAACTGCTGTACTTACATCCTGGGCCAATCTGAAGTCACAAGTTGCACCTCTGTTGTCACTGCGGACCAAAACTTTTACACCGGTATTAATGATCTGAAAAAGCAGGCAATTAATAAAGATTAAGGTATAGTAATATTTATTTATAACAAATACTTAGTACTGTAGTGGGAATTCAATAAAGCATCGGATAAAAGAAATGCTTTAAAGTAAGAGAAACACAAAATCTTAACTTCGATAGTTGTGTTAGTCACATAAAAAAAAAGAGAATCTAGTGGAAACTAATAATTATGTATAATCAGCAACAACAGTTAAGCAACAGTTTCCATTAGCTTTCGTTCATCAAATTTTCCAATTTTTTTTTTACCGAAAACACAATCTTGCTAAAATTCACACTTGAATATGAAAATACAAAGCAACTTATGAGTAAAATCTGCAAAACGAAAATGTTTAGATGCTTAAAAACACCATGTATGTCAGAAGTAATTGGAATTTCTCACATACATTCATTCATAAAGATCTGGAAAAGTGGGGACTGCTGGTGGCATTACTCCACATCACAATGACAATATTTACTCATTTTCCTTTATGAACTGGACTACAATTTCATCATCTTAAGCGGTAATGTTACTTACTCTGGTTTCTACAAATTTATGTTTGTATTTTAAAATGTTTAAAGTTAGCAGCATCAATGGGAGTAAATGTTGTGATGACTTGGGTAGGTTGAACCAATCAAGTTGAATCCACAAGCGTCCTCTATGATGTGAGGAACCCTCAGACTTTAGGCAGGAAAACACAAGTCACTGGACGTTACTTGATGTATCGACTGTCACACTTCAATGACTGACATTGACATGGATCAAATGCTAGCTGTTTATAAAAATACCGTCATGCAAGGAAAACTTTATCAAGGTTAAAGCAGCCTGTCAACTTGAAAATTTTCTGGTTATGCTCCCATTACAGGCAGTTCAGAGTTAGCCTATACAGCTAAAAAAACCTCATTACTTGCTGCAAAACTAAAATATCTCCCAGTGCATAGGTGATTTTTTGCACAATAATAAACTTTTACTGTCTGTGCAGTAGATATCAAGTTATTTGTGACGAAAAGTATTTTTACTTTACACAGCTTTTTTCATGAATGTTTTGTCAATGAAAATTTATTTTCAAAAGTACTTAATGTATCAAGATGGTAAGAGTGACCATAGCCTATGGTTGAATTTTTCCACTTCTTTTAACAATCTCTGAATGCTGCAGCAACTGCCGAATCATATCAAGACTAAGATATGAATTTCTTAGAGAATTAATCTGAATACCATGGTTACTTTAAATTTTATCTAGTATACAGTAATAAAGCACAATCTTGGCAGCCCTATCACCTGGTATCCCAGGAATCTGTGTACAGACTTATCACTCTGCATCCCTTTTCCCATCACAAGTCTACCACCAACATACTATTGTATAATTCTCTCTCTCTCTCTCTCTCACAATAATTGATAAATAGTTTCACTCAATTAAGTAAGGACAACCCTTAATTTGGGAGCATGATTTAGTGTTTAAACTTTAGAAACAACCATTTATTTGCATTTTTAGAGACCTGTGCCAAACTTACTCGAAAATTCGCCTTGTGCAAAGGGTTCTGGAACCTAACCTCGCATAAGTTCGAGGTGGGTATGACTGTACTGCATAACTGAACACTAAATATGCTTATAAACAACAACATTCAGATTTATACCAAAAACGTGATGGAAAAAGAAATTAGCTAGCTTATTTTCCTATATTTTAAACAAAATGACTGTATAACTACACTGTGGAAAAAAGCAAACCCAATTTTCTCTTGTATGCAATATACAATATAGTAGGGTACTATTTATTTATAGTACACTACTAAATATAGTAACATTAGTATCACTTTGTTTCCTATATTGCCTAAGCCCCTAAAAGTGTATAGTAAAACACTTTAAATACTGTACATTGATAACAATAAAATAACAAATGTTGCTTTAAATTCCAATAATTAAGAATAGAATAGTTGCCCTATTTATGGAGGTAGAAAAAACAGTGCACTGTACTTGATTTTTTTCAGTAAATAAAAAAAAACAAATTCTAATCTACAATAAAAACTTACAGGGACACAAAAGAAAACACAAGTTTTTATTCTTACTTTCAAAGAGGAAAACACTGCAATATAACTTACCTTAATGAAATCCTGATTCAGCTGCACAATATCCTTCACTAAACTGTTAGTGAAATATAAGTTCCGCTTCTTCCCCTCTTTGGTCCGTGTTAAAAACAGACCAGGATCAACATCTTTGCGAATTCCATAAAAGGAGTCGATTCCAGGCCAGACAACTTCATCTGCTTCAAAATAATAGTATGGCTCTTCCTTGAAACCCTGCCGGCGTTTCTTCTTTGGAGGCTAATAACAAAGATTAACTTAGGTTAGTGCTCAGTTTGACAGCCTCCCAGCAACTGACATTACAAATTTTTTGTAGAGTCCCTTCAGACCCAGCTACCCCATTTATACCTTGTATTTTTCACTTAGTTGTCCAACTTCTTTACCTTTAATATTTTCTACTGTCAATTCTTAATGAAAAATAATTCCTTTGGGAAACCCCAGTAAGAGTCTAACTCTATGTCTCCATGGTTTCATTACTACTACTTAATATACATATATAGTACAAATTTTGCTAACAGTTATAAAGGGTATCAAATCATCCTAATTTTTCTCAGAAGTTAACAGCACTGGCTTCATTTATTGTGAACTTTATACAACAAGGCTTCTTTCAAACAAAACCAAGTTTCCCTGTCTATCCCTTATCAATCTTTGAGGTAGGAGAGATAAAGGAGGATCAACAACAACTGATAAGATACAGAACATCGAAACTGCTTTTAGTAGCCTGGATGTGTTCCAAAGAGATGAACCCTTCCCTCTTATAAAACAAATCACTGTACATAAAGTTGACAATTCAAGAAATTTGCCCTTCTGTGATAAACCTAAATAGCTTGGAGAAGACACACGTGGGGTTCTAGAATTCCTACAAAACATATAAGCCATATTAAGTTATTGTATGCTTAGTCTCATATTAATGCAGGAGAAAACATTTTTTATTGACATTACTACAAGCCCTATTCTGTAGCCCTATCAAGATGATATAAGATACACTGTCTTGCTTCACTACAGTACTCATGCATACTAAGTGCGTAGTCAAGTGATATTCAGCATTTTCTCCAAGCCCTCACAATACTCTCCAACATGTGCACTTCATCACTCTTTACTTTAAACTCATTCCTTCTGATCTCTTCCCGCCAAGCTGCCTAATCACTCCAACTTTATTTTTTGCTTTGTCAGCTAGACAGAACCACTCAATACCAATTTTTAGATGGGGAACCTAATGCACAAAATCAACATTTTATCTACTAAATTTATGTTTTTATACATATTTTCTTTTAACTGCAGAAAACATATTTTCTTTTTCTTCCTATCCAGTTTTCTACAGCTCCAAGCCCACAATTATAAAATGCACAGATATTTCTTCAAATGCATGTTGTGCAGAATACAGTACTAAAGGTTCTTTTCAGGGTTCCTCTAAGGCCCAGCTGCGCTGCTTTTTGTCCTTTACTTTACTTCTGTGTTTTACCACCTGTCGTTTTCTATACGTAACATTCTCTTGCTTCCATTCATTTCACTCATGAACAACTCCTTCACGCACGATCAATGAGTCCAGAAATATGACTTGGCATATTTTTTAAGTAAATTATAATATCTGTGGACACGAACAACAACAACTTACTCAAAAACAACAAAGAACAAAGTAACTGACAAGTCAAACTTATCTGCAGGTTAATATAATGTCATCAAACCAAGAACTCTTAACTTCATAAAACAGACTTTTTAGTGGACCTCTAAAAACTGTAAAAATCATAAACCACAGATAGTAATGAAAATCATGGGACAAAAACCTTGCAGGAAAATATTCTGGATAATTTTTTCTAGAGGTACAAATGATTAAACAGACTCATTTGAAAAGAACTTCAAACAACTTACTGTTAACTTCAAATAAACTATGAACCAAAGAAAGGGACAATGGCAGCAAAGCTAACTATCACAGGAGTTTCATGCTATAATTATTTATTCAAGACAGGATAAATACCAAACAGAATACAACAGAGAGAGAGAGAGAGAGAGAGAGAGAGAGAGAGAGAGAGAGAGAGAGAGAGAGAGAGAGAGAGAGAGAGAGTCTGTTTACACAGGGCACAATGAATACAAAGTTACAAAGTTGGATCTTACAACAACATTAACAGCAATCAGTACAAAATTATAGCTAAAACCCAGGAGACTTGGAAGCTTTGAGCTGCAGCTAATCATCAGTTAACCAGCTTACTGGAACTTATATTCACACAAAATTATTTAATTATCCAGTAATTATTCATTAATTACCTTATTGAATAATTACTTTATTGAACAAACATACAAATAACATTCCAGCTAGAATGCAGTCTGAACTGAAATTATTATTCAGATGAACCCTTTTCATATAGAACAAGCCCATGGGGGCCACTGACTTGAAATTCAAGCTTCCAAAGAATATGGTGTTCATTCTAAAGACGTAACAGAAGGTAATGGGAAATACAGAAGATCAGTTATTAGAAAAACAGATAAACTAACAAATTAATAAACAAAAATGTAAGTAAATTATTGAAATACAAGGAGAATTGCATTACGGTAATAATGCATTTGCATTTTCGCTTGAACTTCTGAAGTTCCAACTCCATGACATCTTCAAGGAGGCTGTACCACAGTCCAAAAGCTTGAGGAATAAAGGACCTCTGGAACTGAGAAGTTTGACAGCGAGACAAAGAAATCACGACTTCATTCCTTCAGAACCAATAACAAGAGGAATAACAGCAAAAGGGAATAAATTACATGGAGCTAAGCCTTCATGCTGAACCTTCACACATGAAGGATCAGCTTCATGATAAATTACCTGACGGATCCGCTGAGTGCTTGTTACAGATGCACTTTTATCAACTGGTTGGTCAGATTCTATATACACCTTTTCCCCAGGAAGTGGTCTCACTTTTTCAAGTAAGGCAACAAAGAATCCTCCTGTGTCTTGGTGGTGAGGCAAGATCCGAATACTGGAAAAATACATATGATACTGTAGTCCATAGAACATGGCATACTTTATACATTTATCAACACATACATTACATAAATATATAAATATTCAATACTGATTATAGTTACAGGCATGATTCTGTAAATAATTTAAATATAAACATCAAAATCAAGACTGGTTATTAAAGACATGATTTAAAAAATGATTTTTTTAAATATAAACATGAAAATCAAGATTAATAACCAAATGTAGATACCATATATATTAACATATCACGTGACTTTTGAAGACCTGATTTTGAAGCTAAATTTAAGGGTGTCGCACCATACACGAGATATAAAATTTGCATATGTAATATTCACAGATTAGCATCATATTATAAAATACAAACATACTGAATATGCATCTTTTCCATGGATCTTTTGAAAAGTTAGGCTTTACTTCACTGTATCCAGTAATATTGTATGTATTCTCATATTACTATTGTATTATAAAATACAAACATAGTGATCATCAGCAATTTGCATTGTTTAGGTTTTTGTGAACGTGGACAATGATACCATTCGGGAATTTCTGTTTAGGTATCACTTCAATTTCCACTTAAAGATAGCAATAGCAACAGGGGAAAGTTTCGTCCCATCTGCCATATACTTTCAAACAACAGTAAAATATGTTCTTTCATGCCCAGTAATTTTCATTAATATACTATTCTAAGGTTGGCCAGTTTAAGAAAAAAACACTTGAATGGAAAGAGTTGGAAAGGGGAAGATGTGCAAATGCACACCGAGTAAGAAAAAAAATCCTAAAAAATTTTCTGTACCTTCCAAAGGAAGTTGAAAGTGAATATTTACAACCTGAAAAAGTTTATGATGAAGGTGCTACCCTGATGACATAAATGCTGAAAGTGAAAAGCTTGGTTGGAATCAAGGGGTGGTTCACTGCAACAAAGCAACTCTTTGAATGTACTCAACCTAATCGTTACTCATCAACAATACTGTACTAAATTCTATCACTACCTCTGGGGGCTGTTAAGAGTTTTATAATACTGTACATGACTTTTTGTCAGCAATGTAGTACTGTAAAATATATTTAAAAGTAAGAACATACTCACCACTTATGTAAGCTGAGCTTCTCTTTCTCTTCTGCTGTAGGAGGGAATAAATGTTTGTTATATAAATTAGTGTTTTTCAGAGGGATGTTTTCTGGGGTGTCAATTTCTTCCATTTCCCTGTTGATTATTTTCCAGTCTTCCAAACCAGGCATAAACTGAAAAAAAGAAACCAACAGTTTTCAATAACAAACCATAAAACAAAAGTTTTGCAGCACACTTAACACCCAATTTTGACAAGGAGAGCATTTACATTTAAACTGCTCATCTTCATGGTAATGCCTCTGATACTTTAACAACTCCTTGTACAAACTACCACCAAGATGGGCTATCAACACACATGGCCATGGGCCAGATGGATCACAACAAAGTAATGACTGCAATTTGACCTAAAAAACTTATGACCCAAGTTATCCTGGTCCCTTTTTCTGTTGCTAATAAGAAAGCTCAAACATTGTCTTTTGCTCTACTATGCTGGTTTAAGCTTAAATCTTTCACTTATGACTCATAAACAGTTATATCAGTGGGAAGTGGCAGTTACTCAAGCAGTAGGCATAAAATTGTTTGCCTTTTTTTGTTCAAAGATGAGTAGCTCCATTTTCAAGGTTGACAGCTCAAATTTGTTTATTTTGCAGGTGAATGATTGCTCTATACAATGGCATAAAAAAAAAAACCAAAATAACTTTACATAACTGGAATAATAAGAAGAAATTATGAGACAAAAATTTTGCACTTTTCCCCCTAAAAAATTTGCCAAAAGTACTATTTCCTATAAAGTTTTTTTGCTTTTTATCCTAACAAACCCAGATGAATTACCTAGTTATTGCACTGCAAAAAGTTGTAAATATAACAAGGAAAATATGAAAAAATTAATGACAAAGTAGCATCATGTTTTCCTTAAGAAAAGGGACAGTCACCCATGCGATATACACAAAAACTCTGTCTTTTTGTTCAAACGAGTAGCTCCAACAATTTTCAAGATAAAATTGTTTTGTTTCATTTTGCAGATAACTGCTCTATACAGTGGCATGAAAAAGCCCCCAAAATTGCAAAATGAGAAAATTTTGCACTTTCTCTCTAAAAAAATTATCTGCAACAGTCTTCGACTTTTTATCCATAACACACCCAGATAAATTACCTAATTACCGAAATGCAAAAAGTTGTAATTATAGCAAGAAAAAAAAAAAAAATGAATGACAAAGTGGCATTGCATTTTCCATAAAAAAGGCAATACAGGTGAAAACTATAATTTTTTTTAAACATGCATAGCTCAGACAATTTTCAAGGTAGTCCGTTCAATTTTGTTTCATTTCACAGCTAAATAATTACTCAATACAATAGCATACAAGCCCCAAAAATTACTTTATATAGGTGGAATAATGAGTAGAAATTATGAGATACAAGAAATTTGCACTTTCCCCAAAAAAACTGCTAAAAAAAGTTTCATACATAGCACACCCAGATAAATTACCTGTTATAAATACATAGCACCCAGAAATAAATTACTGAGTTACTACAATGCAACAGTTGTAATTATAGCAAGAAAAATACTGTATGAAAAAACTGTATGAAAAAATGAATGACAAGTCTCTCTCTCTCTCTCAAATTAAGGATTTAATAATAGAATAAAAATTATTAAAAATTATACAAAACAAATAAACATACATCTTACACGTGTAAAAAATATCAGAAATACTTAATAAAAATGATCCTTAGTTTTGCTACTAGTT
The DNA here is from genome assembly GCF_040412425.1 of Macrobrachium rosenbergii. Taxonomy (NCBI): domain Eukaryota; kingdom Metazoa; phylum Arthropoda; class Malacostraca; order Decapoda; family Palaemonidae; genus Macrobrachium; species Macrobrachium rosenbergii. The sequence continues at coordinate 53,742,626 of NC_089783.1, read as the reverse complement.
TGTGCAATTTTTTTTAATGTTTGTACAATTTTTTTTTATGTTTGTATACATCATCAAAATGTGAAATGGTTAAGAGGTGGCGCCTTTCTGTAAAGTGCATCTCTGCTGCCCAGTATTTGGTGATCTGATACAGCAAGCTGTTCCTATTAATGATGTAATCATTGTCTGGGAGAGAATATGGGAGACCACCTACTGAGATGACCTGAAAATTGGGGATGCAAGTCACGACTATGCCTGGGGCACTGAGAACACTTGCAAGTGGTCCAAGTCAACCAAAGGTTCTATATGTTCTCCTCCTTGCAGTATCAGTGGAGGAAGCCTCCTTCCAACAGCAAGTCAGAACACCTCTAAGGAAGGTTGACTCATCACCTAGTGGCTGCTGCACAAATACAGCAGTGTCCAAACCAGTTGGGAGGGAAATATTTTAACCAAAGAACTGCAGAATATGATTTGGTCTCCTGAGATACAGCTTATTCTTTTATTCCGTAAGTAGTCCTGCTTCCATGTCAGTGGTATGGCATTCATAGTCATAGTGACAGAGCTCTAGAGCAGTATTAACTATCACATTACTGTATATCCTACCCAACGATCTGTTTAAAATTTTGACATCTGAACATACTTAAGATTCTGAACCATTAGATTCAAACATAAATCTAAGAATTCAATAAACAAAAATTTACCTTAAGGCCTGGCAACTGCTCCGAAATGTTTACCAACTGGACTGCACCATCAGCTTCAAGTAACAGTCGTTTTATCACAGCTTCATCCTCAAGGGGATTAAGAGAGCAAGTTGAGTACACCATGCGACCACCAACAGCAAGCATTTCCAGACCACGGCGTGCTATTCTTAACTGAAGTCTGGAATATTAAAAAAGTATCAAAACTGAAAATAATTTTTTTTTTTTTTTTTTTTTTTAGAAAATATTCATTTCTCCATACCAACATATATAAGTTATATTGCTCTTTTAGTTTATCACAAAACGTTCCAAGAAGAAAAATTGTTCTAAATTAAAAGAAAACTGAAAGCAAATACTGTACATGAGCACACATACCCCTTGGGGTGGTAATTACCATGCTAAATTCCTAGCCAAATACATGAACCTTACGTTTTACAATTATCTATCTTCAGTTTTATGCATTTCTAGCCATTATTGATGGTGAAAACCATTTTTGTTTGTTTTTCTCTCCCCTCTATATCCTTTTTTCGTTTTTAGAAACTCTGGTGAATAGATATGTGAGAAGAATCAAATAGCCATATTTTTTGAAAGGCCAGGGGAAACCCTGGTTTCTGAAATATGGAAAACCATATACAAGAACAATGGACCAGTCATATAGGTAAGAAATGCATAAATCACAATACAATCGGTCACAAAAAATGCATAGTTCATGCATATCAACAGCAGCAACCAACAAAACCTATACAATGCATCCTAATCTTACATAGGGTGGTGGGTCCTAACCTGACCCAGAGTCCCATAAAAGCCATAGAGCAATACAGTGATGGATCCTAACCTAATCTATGATGCCAGGTTCTTAACTAGCCAGGAATACTTTGCCCAAGATTGTAGGCAACAAATATTTTTAAAAATTTAACAGTGGACTTATTATTTTCACTTGCCCCTACAAACCTTAAAGAAACAATGCCAACATGAGCATCATTCGAACATTTCTAATATTAAACTTGGTGTTGGATAGACATTAAAGTATCATAGTATTAGCCCCTGCCTTCCTTGAATGTCAGTCCAATTCCAATCAAAAACACTTGGCACCATCTATCGACCACCAAGTAAACTTGTCTAGTGGCTGCAGGAATTTTATAGTTTTGATGGGCACTTTAAAGTTTTGATTAATTTGTCTGGTTCCAGTGCCAGCAACTACAGAAAAATCGATGATATACCTGTACTATAAATCAATCTAAGAGTTACCTCGTCATACAATCTATAGACAACTCAGAAGTTAAAAGTAATGAAACATGAAAATGAAGTGTACAAGGAATTCATATTGCCCAACAATGAAGAGAACCAATTAAAAATTTTTTTGATCAAAACTCCCTGAAAAAAACACAATGAGCAAAACTGAGAAATCTATAATATTCCAAGCAAGAGCAAGACAATTAAAGAAACTTCTTTGACACAGCAAAAATTAAATTGGATGGATAAGATCTTCCACTGAAAAGCAAAATTTCAGGTCAAAATAGAGAAGTAAGACAATATATGCCTAGATCCTAACAACACAAAAATTGCAGTAAATATGGGCAGAGAGAAAAAAATAAAAATATGCATACTTTGGATAAAAACAAAAAACTGGAACTGTGGTGAACCAACCTGCATAAACAGTAGTCAAAATCACCATGCAACAAAGAACTAGAAACACCAAGATAGAACTGGAATGTCTATATGGAGAGCCAAACTGAAACTAAAACTAAGAGGGTCAAATGATCTGGTAAAAAAAATGCACAAAACAGTGACACAAAAATTTAATTAAAATAAAATAATCATTTAACAGATAAACCAAAACAAAAAACAATACACAATAAAAATATTGAAATAAAGATTATATGATGACGATACCATTCATAAAGCATATGGCATTACATACCCAAACCCATATGGTATACAGCACTACCACAAATGAAAGGTGAGGAAGTTAACCATAACATCATAGAAAAGTAACAAGAAAACCACAGCAACGTTTCTAAACCTAAAGATAATAAAAAAAGCCAAAAGAATCTTCTTTCTCTGCATCTTTTCCCACTTCTAAATTCAGCAAAAAAAATGCTAATGACGACAATGAAATTAATCCACCTGTCAAACCAGGCAAAAAGTACTTTAAGACAACAACCAACTACTTATCAAGAAGGGAGACCCTCCAACTGTCTATGACGCTGAAGTGCCACCATATCACAAACCATACTGTAGATTTGAAGCATATTAGCATTAGATCTTCCTCTCAATATATAAGAAGGGCATACACACTAAATTTTTGCACATTACATCAGACATGAGGACACCATAATTATCCCTCTGATAGAGAAACACATCAAGCACTATGTCTACTAAATACAAATTTGAGATGAGGAGCCAAAAAACGCAATGTATAGTAGCACTGGCCTAAGGATGAATGCAAAGCTCACCACTGACAAACCAACACTGACTGAAATGTTACTGTCGAGCACGTAACTTCTATACCTCATTTCGCACATATAATACCCGGATGATTTCAGCCCCAAGCTATGCATAAATTGTAAGGAATGGGTTTGTTGCAAAACAAACAAAGAGGGCTAAACAATACTCAACAATTTAAAATCAAAAACCTTGGAAGATAAAATAAAAAAAAAATTGGGGTTATACACTCAGGAGCCCCACTACTGAATGCACATAACTGTCCAACCATAGATGTGTACTTACCTGTAATTTACAACATTAATAAAAGCTTCAAAAACTTTTTTGCTTACCCATGAAGATTTGCACCATTAGCAGGATTCCACTTGCCCCAAACATCAAAGTTTTTCCGCATGGTACCATCCCCGAACATGGGACATCACAGAGGATTCTATCAAATTTCAATGGTCCAGTGCTACCATCTGCAAATTGTTCATTGTGTAATATTAAGTATAAAATCATCTACAGTGATTAAACATTTCTGATAATTCATTTTATTACAGTAAACCCTTAAAAAACCACAATACATAGGATCCCTGCCAGGACTTGTGAGTTTTATAACATGTTAGCCTATAATATACTAACCTACTATTTAATCATAAGGCATCACTATTTTCCCTTAGTGATTTCCAAACAGTTATTAAAAATAAAACTGATATAAAATTCATAAAGCAGATTTTAATCCCAAAGTAACACAGTTATTAAAAATAAAACTGATATAAAATTCATAAAGCAGATTTTAATCCCAAAGTAACAAACATTATTGTAGCTTATGAGAAAGAGTGAATCAAAATGAATATTTCATGAATGGTATCATCCCAGTGAGGGTGAATCAAAATTAATATTTCATATATTTAAATGGTATCATCCCAGTGAGGGTGAATCAAAATGAATTTTTCATAAATGGTATCATCCCAGTGGAATGAGGATTACCTCATTGAAGACCCCAGTATTGATGGCACTATAAATTTTAACAAAGTTATAAACAAAAAGCTATTGCCTCTCTCCTGTTCGGTCATGCTTAGTGAATAAGAGAATTCAAAGGATGGAGACCTAAGCCTCTGATCTGTTAGACATATGGGTATCCAACTGTCAGATTACTTGGCTAAGTCCAATGCAGAAATTCACTGCATTAGAGGACGTTAAAGAGCTACATCTGTTTAGATGAGAAAACGAGGATGGTGAAGATGGCAAAGACGAAGAAGATCTATGCCATCTCCTCTTAAGAAAACGAAAACAGCTGTATTTCACTCGAAGGGTTGAACTGACAGTGTCAAGAACAGCCTGAACGAGAGGGGAAGCAGACGACGCAGCCGCAGATGACATCATAGTAGAGCTAGGCTGTGACATCATGGGAGCAGATGAACTCTGTACGCAAGCTGTGGGAGCAACCATAGGCTGAACAGGTGGTGACCCAGGATGATGTGTAGAGAGAACCAGTGGCATCTCGCTAGAAGGCATAACGTGAGACCCAGTAGAGTGAAGACTGGGAGGATTGAGAACTGACATGGCAGCCGACACTGGGATGTGTGAAGACATGAAATGGAACAGCAGGCCATCAAAGGTTGGTATCCCTGATAAGCCTAACAAAGCCCAAACAACCAACATCTACGCATCTGAGCCAGAAACAGAGGAAAAAGATGGCGTTGCCACCACCCTCCAGAAAGGAGAAACATTCCCACGACAAGGAAGGAGAAGCAGGGGGGGGAAGAACAACAATGAGCACCTGAGAAAAATCCATTGAAAGAGGAGAAAATCCTTCCCAAGTTGGTGCCTCTGACTTCCTCTTGTGCTGCTTCATGGCAAATCTCTTCCATTGCACAGAAGGCCAGGAATGACACTCAGGGCAAGGGTTAGTCATTTTATAATCATCTGATCTGCACCTACTACAAGCTGAATGGGTCAGTCTGAATGGGTAGGAGTCTCCACCAGGACAGTCATACGGAATAGCTGTTTTGGGATTAAGGATAAAAACCAGAACCACACCAGGACATCTGAACACAAAACACAGAGAAACACAGGAACTTTTAACTGGCTTTGGGATTGAAGGAGAGAAAGAACCAGAACATGGTAAGAAGAAAAACTAAGACGTCATGGGATTGAGGCAAAGTCACTGGCTGCTTCCTATCCCATCTCCATGACGGATGCCAGATGCCACCAATTCCATGCATAAACAATTCTTTTTTTATTTTTACTGGTTTCCAGCTGGTGCCAGAAGATTTATCCAAATATTAAGACCCAGGTTTGTTCTGCGTATGAACAACTGGAGATGTTTGCTTGAATAAAGTGCACCTGCTTCAATATTGTCACTGTATTTCAGAAAAGGCAATCACACAACCACCAATGTACAAAAAATTCCCTTACATAACATTTCTTTTGAAATTATCTTCTTTATGTCAGCAAGTTGTCTCTCTCAAACCTTTTATTTGTCAAGAATGAGAGAGAGAGAGAGAGAGAGAGAGAGAGAGAGAGAGAGAGAGAGAGAGAGAGACGAATTTTGTGCTTGAATACTTTCGTTGACTGTCCATGGACTAGTTTTAACCAGCAACCTTGACAGATGTGAAAAAAAAAAAAAAATGGCATTCACACAAAATCATTACCTTTTCGACTATGATGAAAATTTGGCATAAATGCTGCATCATGGTTAGTGATCAGGATGGAGGGACTCTGCAACCTTTTTGTCTGGTGAGTCAACATGTAACAGCGTCTGTTGTCCGCATCATTAGCGACCACTAATCCTGGAGGAATGGCAGCCAAAAATTCATCTTCAGAGCTATGCAGAAATTCTATGATCTGTGCAGTCTTACTCCCTGGAGCAGCGCAAAGGTCAAGGACCTGCAAAATTAAAAAAAAAAAAAAAAATGTTACATATATACAAACCTCTCATTTTACGTGTTGACACACCTTTCCAACCATCAAGCAGAACTACAATAAGAGGTTTATTCACTGTACATACATTAACTGAATACCACCTCACAAAAATAAACCATATTCATGTAACTGTATACTAGATACACTCTGAGAAAGAATATATAAAACTCAACAATAACTACTATGCACCTGAGATCACATAAAAATTACAGAACACTATATACCTTATGGTGTGGCTCAACACCTAACACTATTGGTGGTATCATACTGACAGCTTCCTGACGTGAAATGTTACCAGTTTCTGTTTCTGAGATTAAAAACTGGTGCAACTGCCAATATGCTTCACAGCGGCGTATATCTCTTCTTGTCAGGTTAAGTTGCCATGCAAGATTGTCTGGATACCTGTAAAAGAAGTACGGTGAAACCAGTATGACCAGTCTTAAGAATTGCTCATAGACATAAATTCTATATACTTTATGACCAGTCTTAAGAATTGCTCATAGACATAAATTCTATATACTTTAACATACTCAATGACACATTCAAAAAGGAAAACATAAACTGCTCATACACTAAAGCAATTTTAACATTTCCTTATACTGTATTCAATAAAAATCACCAATTTTTCATTAAATTTAAATTTTCTAGGTACACAAATCCAAGCCTTTAATCTAAGAGCATTCCTCAGCACAAACTGGAATCAGCTGTTAAAACATGGAAACAAAGTGGTACAGCCATACTCAAAAGTGACACTACATGACTGCATAGGATTTTGTTCAAAAACCATTAACTGGCAACCTAACACGCTGCATATTTATCTTTTATTTCAATGCAAAAACACAATTATTCTATAAAATACAGCCATAATACATAATTTTCTCATTTGTATTTATATTTATTCTTCTTTTCCTAACTTCTATGGTCTCTCCATCAATTAATAAACGAACTTGACACAGAACAGATACCTGAGTAACTTTACACCAGAGTAATCACTATACAGTACTGTTGATATGTATATGCAAGTTTTAATTTCATTATATAAGAATCTTCTTTGCAAATATATATTTTAACACTCTTGACCTTTAAGCTTTTTGATCTTTGGGGCTCGTACTAGGATGTCTTCATGCCTCAAGAACAACTTGAGTAATCAACCCCTTCCCTTTCAGGTTTTTATGCAATGTGTGAACAAAAATAAGGTTTTTTTCCATTAATTTTTAGTATGTTCTTTATATGATAATATGCTGTGCATACTTTTTTATCATCAGTAATTTGGAAGCTATTAAACTTTGAAATAAGCACATTTACATTCTCAAGTTGAGTCAACTTCTGAACTTTCCACAGAATCTAAAAACAAATATTTATTGTTATTTTCATCTCCTCAATTCATTAGGTCATCATAATTGTTGCTACTAGTTTCACTGTCATTCGTTTTGACTGTGGAAGGTAATGAGACCACAAAAACAAGAATAAATTTTGGCAAACATTCGAGGCATCTGACACCTAAGCTCTTTCATACAGTAAACGAGACAACTCCCTATGCTTTGAAAAATGCACACTAAACACTCGCTAATGGGCGAGGAAGAATACAAATTGGGATTGCATCAAAGAATAAGTAAAATCAGGATCATAACAGTAGGGATAAAATAAGTATGGATATTGTAGGGTAGTGAATGAGGATTTTCATGACTGTAAAAAAGTACATGGCCACAGTTTATACATATTCTCAGGATAGTCAGGGAAGGGTTTAATATGAATTTCCTTTTGTACAACAGCAAATAAATACATGATTACTAAGAAAGTTAAATATGTTCACTTCTAACTGTAAAAATATTCTTTTACATATAACAAGAGTAAAATCACTAACCATGGTAAGCACATGGGCTTAAGAGGCTTAATGGGTTCCTCTCCAGCAGCAATTTCCTCGGCTGTAAGTTCTGGAGGAGTCAGTTGCGATAATGGCTCAAAAAATGTTTTCTGCATGACATGTAACAATGCCTGGGCCATTTTCTTGGTACCAGTGATTCTGAATGCAGCAGGCAAATTCTCCTTCATGCAGGATATGAAGTCATTCCATTCATTCTCAGGAACAATTTTCTGAGCCTTAAAAGAAATTATGAACAAACTCTTTATTTTAGAATACTGGGGAATAGATCGTCATACACAAAAACATGCTACAAAAAATCTAGCTCAAGATATCTGGTAATGTACTTACATTTATTCACTGTCTACTCTTATAAAAAGACACTAGAGAGAGAGAGAGAGAGAGAGAGAGAGAGAGAGAGAGAGAGAGAGAGAGAGAGAGAGAGAGAGAGAGAGAGAGAGAGAGAGCTGAAGAAAATTTTAAGGTACTGCAATGAATTCTCCAAAATGAAACTGCAGCATTTACAAAAACCCTAAGTTAAATTCAAAGTATAGTTAGGAGCGATTTCACACATGCACACTAATGGTCCATCTATAGGTATTAACTATCCTCATCATTGCATGTTTCACGACTACAGTGATACCTCAGAACTCAGGCTTAATCTATTCCACAAGGCTGTCTGAATGACAAACTGTCCAAACACTAAACAAATTCTTCCTATAAGGAATAATGTAAATTTGATTAATCTGTTCCAGAACCCAAACCTTCTTGAATGCTGGTGAATGGGGACATGAAAGTAAGCGTCCTTCATGTCCACCGTAAATCATCCATGCCTCTTTCTCCCAAGGTGGCTAAGGCCATGGAGGCTGACTCCATGGAAAAAGGGGACAGTTGGACACAGAGGCTGAGCGTGGATACATCCAAAAAGGTCTCCAACCTCTCATTGCCCTTGGAACTAGGAAAAGCCTGTTGTAAAAACCTGGCGAAGTAGCTGGTATTTCCTCTATGGCTGCCTTCTCTAACAGAGAAGAGACTTCCTGACTCAAGATCCTCCTCTTCTCTGAGTTGCCTTTGTAAGACCGAAAGGCTATGGGTTGGTTTGACAGAGGAGGCGAACTCCTGAAAGGAATGCAATAGCCTTCCAAAAGTACTTTCGCTACCCAAGCTTCTACACCTAAGCATTCCCACACTTGAGCGAAGAGGCCTAACCTGGCCCCTACAGGTACCTGAGGTTCAAGGAGCTATTCTTCATTAGACTTACAACTCGTTAACAGGAGATAAACTTCCATCCCCTTGCAGAATAGGATCTGGGACTTTGTTGGCAAAAGGATACTTTCCTCTTTCCAGCACTTGGAAAGGAAGACCTAGAAAAGAAAGTAGCATTGCCCAAGGGCCATTTAAAAGAAGAGGAGGAAGAAGCAGGAGCCTTCCCTTTCAAAGATTGGGACTGATAGATAAAAGACCTATTCTCTGTCTTCTCAGTTTCAGAGGCTATAGACACAGACAGTTTTTCTTCAATAATCTCCCCAAAAGGATGAGAAGAAATTAAAGACTGTTTACTAAGTGGAGAAACTGAAGGAACCAGCAGAGAGCAAAGCTACTCTCTTCTGAGAACTTTAAGGTTGCTCATGACATGGGACAGTTCCCCTATCACATCCTGAAATGCCTTATTCAGAGAAGCAAAAAACCCTAAGGCCTTAACAAAAGGATCTCTGGCCAAGGGAGGAAGAAGCTCACCAAACTCCTTGAAACACTGTTCGACTGTGTTCAGTACAATTTCACCGAAGGACATAGCTTCGATAAAATAATAAAAAATAAACATTTTTAAAACATGCTTTTATTAAAATTCACTAAAAAGTTTAAAATAATTGTTTGAGACACCAGGATTTTCTTACACTTAATCATGTCTACAAAAACAAAAGCATAGGTGCTAAACATTGAAAGAAATGTTACAAGAAAAAAATATATTTTTCTTTATTTCTTGTAGCATTTCCTTCCATGTTTGGCGGCCACACTTTTATTTTTGTAGACATGATTAATTGTAAGGCAATCTTGGTGTCTCAAAAAATTACTTTGTACTTTTTAGTGCAGTGATTCTTACACTGGGGGGTGCCAGAAACTACCTGGGCAGGGGCTGCAATCAGGGTTGCCAGATGGTGCCTATTATTTTTTTATTTGTAATGTTATTTGGAAAATTTCCAAAAACATTATCACTGCTTCTGTATGTTTTCTAATAATTATCTCAAAACATGCCAAATGGATTAAGATAAAATTTTGTTTCATCAAATGTTTGTTTTACCCGTTTTCTATGAACATTGTTTATTCCATTGAAATATAGCACAGTGCATACTTATAAAAAAATTTAACAGCAATGAAGTATATTGTATAAGAAGTATAGTATATACAAATAGACATATTGTTTATAGTTTATAGTTAGCAAAAATTTCAGGGGTAGGGGGGTGTGGGATCTAGAAAGCAAAAACTTTTAAGAACCACTGTTTTTGTGCATTTTAATAAAAGAATGTTTAAAATTTTTTTATATTTCCTATTAGAAATTATCTACAATATGTCTCTACAATATACATCAGGAAAGATCATAACATTACCAACTTTCGCTGTTTACTAATGGGATACATTTACTTACTACCCGCTGGCAAACTCACTTCATCCAGGCTTCTGCTATTCCATCTTACTGCTATCGTAATATACCGGATACACCTTGGAGGAGACTTTTCAACAAATCCAATTCTCTTTATGACCTTTACCCTCTTATAATGACAACAGTAAAAGGTACAGGTTTGCAATTTGTAAGAATTGCACAATAATACAATCATCAGTTAACAAAAATCAAATGCTACTGAAATTCATAAAATATTGCATGCAAAATTCTCATAGAGCGCAACAGCGTGACAACAACATTAGAGTATACTATACCTTGTAATATTTCTCAAAATCTACGTTTTCTCGAACCACCTCAACATAATCCGTCTTAGGCCTCTCTTTCTTTGGTTTCTGGAGATGGAAAAAATAAAATTATAATTACTCAATTCTATACATGAACAGAAACTAATTCTAATTAAGGTTTAAAAATAGAATTATAAAAACAAATATTCCATGTGTAAAAACTTGACTAAAATCATCAATCAATCTCAAAGAAATTAGGTTTACATTCAATTTTTGCCTGAATACTATGATCTGTATAAAGATCATGAATTAAATTTCCAAGTGTCAACAATTATTACTTAAAAAAAGTAAACCCAGCAGTCCCTTAAATGTTGACAGGCCAGTATCTCAAAAGCTATTTCTGCACAATAAAATATTCACAAAAAATCCAATACATGCAGTCCCCGGTTATCAGCAGGGGTTCCATTCCAGTGGCGTGATGATGAGCGAAAACTGCCGATAACCAAAAATTGGTGATTTTCAGCACTTTTTTGGCAATTATCAGCGCCAAATAAGTGCCGAAAAGCACTGATTTTTGGTTATCGGTGCCTCTGATAGTGTCAATACGTGATTATTGGCGCCGATAAGCGGAAATCGGTGCATATCAGCACCAAAAATTGCTGATTTTCGTCGCTAGACAAGCCGCGAAAAACCAGATCACTGATAACCAAGCCCACCAATAACCTGGGACTGCCTGTATGTGCTCTATTTATTAAAACTTTGACAGTCTGTTGAATGGCCACACACTATTTCAAAATATAAAAAGAAAATTAATACAAATCCTCTATAACTGAATATTTTAAGATGTCATTCGGGCTTACAAACTGTGGCCACACTATATACCATTCAGATAATTAAGGAAAACTTTCCATGACTAAGAATTTACACACTTTTGAGCAATTCAGGAAAAAATTCATTTTTATTGACCAAAAGTTCTGGATTTAATTACATGTGTCTATCTGCTCAAAAGCCGCCTGACATCCCCATCTCTGATTTACTTTCCCGGCCAAAAACAATAAGAACCGGACCCTGACCTGGTACAGTACTTCCAATTCACATGAGCTCCCAATTGCTGCAAAGAAGCCGAGGATGGTGCCCTCGTGGTTGGACAGCAGTGATACTGAGTAAGGTAAGTGGTGCAATTCTCTTCCTTTGCTGTTAACATTGCACAATGAATAATGATGATTTGGACCTACTACCGTTAAGGGGCAGCCTAGGCCGCTCCATACGTTCGAGTTACTAGGTTACAATGGTGGGGGAGCCCGAAGCCCCAGCCAGGTCAGGGCACGGCGCCCTGAGTAAGGTTAGGGTATTTCTAAGTATTAGCCGAGGTACCCTAGCTTAACTTAACCTGGTAGGTCGTGAAAGAAACTCCACTTTTTACCAAAAGTTACCCTACACCACTGCGCATGCGCAATGGCAAAAATATAATCAGTATTGAGGTAAATTACGGGTTAATTACAGTCGTGAGACGAAAAATTACGGTAAATTCTTGATAAGCAACAAAAAATACTACAGAAAAAAATCAATTTCCGAGGTAATACTTATCCCAGTTCTACCGGGTTAGGTTAGGTCAGTACACGATATTCTAGGTTGCTAGGTTAGGTTTTGGTTCGTTTGGTCAGGTCATGCGCAGAACCATTCCGTAACAACATATGTTTTACCCTCATGTTTCACTCCTCCGACATGGCTCCTAAAGAACGGAAAAATTCCAGCCGACGAAAAATAAATTCGCAAAAGAAACCTCTCCCAAAATACGCAGCGGACCAAGTTCAACTTACTTCCACTTTACTTCCTCCATTTCCCCGCTTGTTGTTGAATTTACGACCCTTCTTTCCCATAACTCGAGAAAACGAACAGGATACGAATCGATGATAACGGTGTGTCGTAGCGTGTTTACTCGTCGGGTTTTCGGTTAACGCAATGTTTGCAGAAATTGTAGTAGTAGTATCGTGAGGGAGTTGCCTATGAAACGGCTCCCCTTTTCGTTCTGTTTTGCCCTTCGATGGCGTTTGGTTGCTTTACGGTGCCATATCTTTTTCGATGATTAACTCACAATTTTCGGTTTCATCTTTACACAGCTCTGTGAACAGTAAGAATAAATGCGGATAGAATAAAGAATTTAGGCCAATGGCCCACTGTATATAGCAATCCAGCGATGAAACGGACTTTTGACAGTAAAAATGTTTGAAAGGTGTAACAGGAGGAAAACTTCGCAGTTGCACTATGGTACAATTGTTAGGAGAGGGTACAAAGTAAAATAATATGAAGGGGTAGCAGCTTGGGGCCAAAGGGACACTGTAAATAACTCCTACAATTACAACACAGCACCATATGAGTTGCACTGATGGCGGCAAACCCCTAACGATGGTGACCGGCATGATGTTAGCTATTAATTCATCCATCTTCCTGACATGGCTGCTGCACGAAACTAAATCTGCTTCTAGATTATTGTATGCTGGGCAATAAAGAAAAAACTGGGGTTTCTATATTGCTTCATAATTTAACCATTTAAGTATCTTCATCCCACTCAATCTTTGGATGGTACATGGTTCTAGCTTGTTCACTCTAGCTTCTGCTATTAAACAGTTTTTTTTAGTTATCATACCAAGTTTCTTCTATTGTCTTAAAATTTCCTGTACATTTTCAGTGTTGACTTCATTTCTCTTTTCCCATGCTTCTTATCCCCATCTATGTTATCTTTCAACAGTTTCATTAGTCCCTTAAATTTGCTTAATATAACTCCGTAGGCCTATACTCCTTTAATTTGTATAATCCAGGGCTTTTCCTGTTCCAGTGTTATCTTACAGGGAGTCCATACACCTGTTACTGTTAAGGATATGCCTCAGCTGGAGTTGCTTTAGGTATCCCACGCGTGGCTGGATAAATGACATTATTAAATTTAGGTCTTAAGATCAAGCTCCGGAACCCATCAGGATTATTTAGCGCCCAGTGGCTGGATAAAGCTCCTACCGAGCTCTTAAAAGTCCAGCATACTGTGTACCATGGTAGTCTCAATAGTGTTCTAAAAACCTAGTTCTTTATTTCTGCATGGACAATGGCATTGCTAACCCCTTTTTCGAGTTATAAACTGAAATTCATTGAAATTTTCCTTGCCTTCTTATTCCTTCAATGGATTTCAAGCTTCTAGGTCATCTGTGCAGTCCCGGTCACTGAATATTAACATTAGCACTTCAATCCTTGCTCATATTTACGCCACATCCCTATAGCCCAACTATCTCTTCAAAAGAACGTGCTACAGGTCTTATCATTAAATTACTAAATAGGCCTATTCTGTTCAATAATCGTTCCCTAATACGAATTAATATTTTGATATGGATTCACACAAACTTAATTATCCATGAGCTTTTTTTTTTTAGCTCACTTATCAATATCAACGTAAAACAAATGCAGAATAACTGGTACATAAATATTGCATAGTTTTATACTTTCACGCCTACACCCTGGGCCTACGTTCTACGGGACTAGCGACTGCAGATAATAATGATGACATTGGTCAGTTGTCCAAATAATGGTCAAATAAACCCAGGGAAACGAATATGGAGAATTTTAATATTTCAGGAAAAAGCTCTAGAGCGTTCAGTTCACCAAAAAAAATCGGTTTCTTTGGGTTATCCCGGTGGTATGGCCGAGGTCAAAGGTGAACGGGGGCACAGTAAATTCATCGTCCACTTTTTATGTCCCATGGCCCGAAGGGGGAAAAGGTTTAAAACCATTTATTTTGTACGGTAGCTTCACCACGGTCGGTCTTTCAGACTTTAAATGTGTATCTATACCAAAGATTCAAGTCGTTACCTTATACAAAATTGCTCTCAAGGCAATATTATGTAAGTGTTCACCTAACAGAAAACTTTCAATCAAAGGGGAAAAATATCAATTTAAATTAGGAATCATTTAAAATCGAAACTACATAAATTTAACTGATTATTTCGTTATCATAACATTACGGTCTGTAATCCACTGATGACAGCAATTCTGTAGCACGTACAGAAAAAAATCCCTTTCGCCCCATAAATGATATACTATATATATGAAATCTGAAGTCTTACCTTTTGTTTACGTAAATATTTCGGTGCTTTACTTTAAAACCTAATTTCTTAGCGAGCGGAAGAGCTTATATTGGGAAAAACAGCCCAACAGATATGCCAATCACAGTATTGGATGTCCCCAGACGGTAACCTCTGGCACAGCAACAATATTAACAATACTAATAATGTCAGTAGATTTGTAGGTGAGGCGCATTCAAGTTACACCATTGTAAGCATTTCAAATCTTTATTTATGGGTCCAGCTTCCGCTACACTCTATATCAATAGATAATTGTATCAATGCAGAATTATAAGAACAGTTCTTTAAAACTTGTCTTTCAACAGTCACACCAACATTATAAGTGTCATATTTTTCCCCATTGGAACTTCAGTCAAGCAATTCAAAAACTGGAAACTTTCGTTGTAACTCCACGCATCCGAAGGCAGGATTTCCCCGTCCAACTCGATGGCCTTTGGGTGGTAAATGTATCCAGAGATTTCGATGGCGTATATATTCAGACCAGCAACTGAACCCGAGCCAGTGAGGACGTTAACATTTAGAGTATTCTGAGGAGATGTTGAGAGTCTTAGTAAAAATAATAATAATAATAATAATAATAATAATAATAATAATAATAATAATAATAATAATAATAATAATTCTCCAGCAAAGGCAGGAGATAAAACTCATCCATAAGTCCTTGGATACCTTTTCCTTGGGGCCTGTGGTGGTTGTTTAGTGTCAGAAGGCTCGAGCTGAACACTCAAGGGGCCATCACCAATCTGAAGCATAACATTGTTAACTGCAACGACATCCTGTTGCAGATGAAGCAGAGGAACCCTCCCTTATAGATTCCAGCATTGAACATGCGGTTTTCATTTTCAAGAGAGGCTGTAACACATCCACCCAATGACAACTGGAGAGATCGATCATCAACCTCCAACCACCAAGTTGCCTTCTCAACAAGGAAAAGGCCACTGTAAAAACCTGGAGAATGGCCTTCTACAACTTCTGCAGTGCCTTTCTACTTCACTACTTTAACTTCAGAACTGTACTGGTGCTTGTGAGAGGGAAAGAAATTGGTCCTTGAACAGAATCCTTTATGTCCAGAAGGGCTAATACTATCCAGGGTTCTACTCCATGTTCCTGCAACTTTGCCAGCTAGCAAAACAGACAACCCCATACTCCTGGCATTGGAGGAAGGGGATCAGCAACCTCAGCGATCCAATCCCTTCTTTCACTTTCCTCGATTCCTGGCTACAGCCAGATGAGGATGACAAGTTTCTTTGTGATCCTAAAACATCGAACACTTTGCTGTACCTGAAGCTTAGCTGGAGCTATCTTTGCCCCAAAGCCAGGTTTGAAAGACAACTTGTGATTAAAAGAATCTTGAAAATATGATATTCTCAACTCAACAGCACTGAGCTGTTCATCAGTGAAATTTATGAGACATGCAAGATATTTGCAAGAGAAGAGAGATGTAAGCATGTTTCTCCTAAGAACAAAGTTTAAGAAAGTTTGCCCACATACTCGCATTCTGGCTCACAAGAAGCGTCAAAGCCTTTCCTCCCAATACCAGCAACCTTCTGGTGATAGCCCTGTTGTCCAAAGAAGAGATACCTGTCAAAATGAAGTTTGTCAATGTTCAACCATAGGTCGAGCCACAAGACAGTCCAAGAGATGTGATAGACATGGCCTCTTAGTGTTCATCTCAAAACAAGTGAATGAAGCACTATCCTGACAAAGGCTTACCAGAGGGAGATCATTTATCTGTCTGTCAAATGATGAGTCCAGTGGGAAGACAACATGCCAAGTACATCTGTTCTTAGCAGAGGAAAAAAAAACAACTGAGTGATGATGTAAGGTGAGGGAGGGGGTACCCCCTGCTCATCTCCATCTCTACCAGTTAATAACTTTGTTACTAAGTTCAATAACTGCTACAGCTCATGCTGAAGGAGACTCCTATATAACAGGCAATGGTTTATATTTCTCTATTAACAGAGAAGGATGCATTTAACACAACATAACCTAGGACGCCTGGCCCTTACCTACCCTGAGGGGCTTTGTGTTTCCCACCACCCTCTTCCTAACCTATCCAAGGACACTAAGTTAAAATAAATAATAAGGTTGCGACCTTACTTAATCTAATACACTAGGTCCTTACCTGGCCATGGGCACTTTACTCCATCAATCCCCCACCTAACCTAGCCTAGCCTAGGCACTGTAGATTAAAATTAACAAGGATGCAACCTTACTTAATCTAATGCACATGATCCTTACCTCGCCATGGGGGCTTTGCTCACTCAATCCCCCACCTAACCTAGCCTAGCCTAGGGCACTAAATTAAAATTAAGAGGTTGTGACCTAAAACAAGCAAACCTAACCTAACCTACGATGCCAGGTCCTTACCTGGGCAGATACCTTCAGGCCTCTGGATCTCCCATTAGCATAACTTAGATCATCATGTCCTTCCTTGCCTAGCCTTGCCTAGTACATAGTATCACTCCATAAACCCTGCCTTAATCAGAATCAGAACTTGCTTCAGTATCATGAACACATTTGAATATTTCACCCCAAAAACTCCAATTTTCTACTGAGGTTTCCATTGTGCAATTGTAGAATGTAAGTGTTCCTTTATCTTTAAAACTATACTAATTTTTATCTAATAAAGTGAATGACAGAAACTTTCAAAAGACACTAAAAAAATTCTGATCAGCCACAATAGTACTGGGAACATAGGAGTCACATGTCCGCACAAAATGAACCGAGACAATAAACTGACCCCATTTTTTTCAAGCAACACCTTAATTGTAAAATTCATTTGACTGGTGGAACTTAAAATAAAAGAACCAAATCACATTTCAGCACTGTCCACACTAGGGCATAAAAGAATCCAATCATGAACCTCACTCTCGCAAATGTTAAAACATAAAACTTCGAAAAAGTCCAGGCAGGTAAACTGCTGCAGGTAAATATCTGAGTAGGGTAAACTTGAAATCTTTTTTAGTGTGATTTTTGTAATTTAAGTATATTAGGTCCTGTGGAGACTTACAAACAACGCAAAAAATGCATAGGCAAGGCTATTAAATACCACCATTCAAGTTAAAAAAAAAAAAAAAAAATCACATGAACCAGTCAAAAGCTATTTGCCCTGAATTGTAAACTACTCTCATGTTAAAACAAAAACTGTTAATGCCAAAAGGTTTAATAACTCACTCATGGGGAAGTGTAAAAAAATGTTGATAATGAAACTGATAATGAAATCTAAGTATAAGCCCTTCACACCATACAGTGATTACTGAACATCTGTGATGGCTTGGGCCTGACTGTCAATTAGGAATTAACTGATTTAACTATATGAGGAAACACCCATAAGGATAAATGGCAGAACTTCACCCATAGTATCTTTATACAGCAAACTGTTGGAGTCTGCCATTGCAATTGATTTTATTGTTTTGAATATTCTGGCCCTAGAGTAGTCAACATACCCTATCACATACAAGCATCATCACAACTCAACTCTAAATATCTCCAATCTCTAAACCTATAAAGCATTTCCTCCTAAATATAAAAGAAAAAAATTAACAAATTCCCTCAATTTTTGCAGCTTGGTAACCAACTTCACTCTTTACAACCACCCACTCCAATAAAATGGCGTTTTTCATTTTGCTCTAATTTTGGTCGCTATGATGTCTACAGAAGTGTAGGTTATTAAAAAATACTCACTTTTCAGCAACAGTAAACTGTTGACACTGAAACGCAGTCAAACTGCTCACCAAAGTTTGGGATCACTCAACTAAAACGCATTAAACAAACTAACTGGATATCTCTAAGGTTCCGCCACTAAATGACTGCTTCAATAACCAAGGACTAAATAACGCAAACTCGTCAACACTGTCAAGCAACGAAACCCGAGAATTCCCCACCACAAACCTCACGTAATACTCTCCAACGGTTCACAGGCTCTCTAGCAGGCAACGTTTTACTCTATAAAGTTAGAAAAACTCACTAATTGTACCAGTTTCTCACCTGGCATCTCTAAACCTCGACACCACTCACATCCTCTCCTCAAATAATGGGGACTAAAACCCATATCCCTCTAACGTACTTTTCTTGAAGACCGTTTACCTTTTTCAGTTGGTCTGCTCATACGAGCAAGATCCCATGCTGTCACAAGACGGAATCTATAAACAAGAACATCCCTGTGAAGCCTTTAGAGAGAAATTAAGAAACAAATGAAAAATGACCAACTTATCAAAAAAGCAACCTCCAGATGGTTGGGTGGACTAGGAAGGCAACAGTTCCACTGCATTGAGTGATACTGGTGTTTTCCAGCCGACTATGCATCCTAATATGTATTCAAAATTCCAGAAGTCACAATCACACATTTACCCAAAGATAAGAGGCAAGTATCTTTCTGTTTACAAGCTATCATAGCTGTACGATGATCATCTACGTCAGCTTTATTCAAACACACACACACACTATATATATATATATATATATATATATATATATATATATATATATATATATATATATATATATATATATATATATATAACTCCTGTGCTCACGAAGACTTAGAGTTTTTACCAATCTTGACTTGCGCACTGAAATCGATTACCATCACTGTACTTTGCTGTCTGTAAACAATCCATTATATTTCTATATGGTAAACAATTCTGTTCAAAATCTCGAGCTAGCACGTAGTATGCGATAAGTGTGCAGAGCAATCTTTGTTTGGTTCCTTAATGAGTAAACAAATCAACTATATTTTCTTCATAAAATATAATCTTTTATATACTGGACCTAGTCCTATCCGAATTCAGTCTCAGATAAGTAGAATATAAGAGATGTTAGGCATGCAAGAAATTTCTTAAACTTGAGTTTGTCAGTATTAGCTAGATTCTTCATGACCAAACAACTCTCGCCAAAGATAGCTTAATGATAATCATTCATAAAAGGAAACAGCGAAAACAATATTAGCTCAGGCTACAATAAATCTCACATGCTAATGTAAGTAAATAACTGTATAAATTTCCAGTGAGAAATAAGATAATTTCTTGGTAGCCATTATCAACTTTCTGCTCATGAGATATAAGCAGAACCCTCCTTTTCAAGTGCGTTTTGCTTTGGATATATTCACTCAGAGTTTAGGATCGAGTTATTTTTTCACGATTCTCAATTAAATCAGGACTAAAGTTTATATTTTCCCTGGCGGAAATGTGACACAGGCCCAATCAGTTCTTATGAATAAGATCTGTGCCACTGATGTTATTGGCATTCCTTCAAATACGTACATCAGAAAACGAAGTCACGGCAAAATAAGGCTCCTGCAAGTCGAGATCTGTCTCGCCATCATCCCTGAAGATCTCGCCCGCTGCTGCCAGTGATGAGTTCAAGAACACTTTCAGAACGAAGTCAAAGTTCCGGCTGTGAAAATGAGAAAAATGAACGTGAAAGAACATTCTAACGCAAAATATTTCAAGGATCTTCATTGGACTTCATACCTAAAAATAAAATCCTACTGTAATTTGTTTTGATGTGTGGATTTCTTTGATGAATTTGTAATTCAGTAACGAATTCCTTTAATTATTCGCGCCGTTTTCTGTGAACCGAACAGGAAATGAAACACATGCATTAGAAATATAAGTTAAAAAGGAAATGAAGTGCGCAAGTGAGGGAGGAAATGAAACATCCTGAAGAAAGAGATGTATTGTCAGAGGGGAATACGTTGAGAATACATACATATTGAATAACTTGGTTGCAGACAACTTGGCAAAAGATTGAAATTTTTCATTATTAACAATTAGCATGGTGCAGTAGTTTATTTCTGAGTACACATTGTGATCTCAGCCACTGAGGAGCAAATGGAAAGTAAGACTGAGAACAAATCAACATCACTTCAGAGCAGCATAAATCCAAGGATTTAATTGTTATCGTAAGAATCTTTATGCCAAGCTTCACAGAAGCAGCGTGGCAGGAAAATAAAGGTCTAAATGGCCCATTCAACACAATACTTGATTCATCAGAATAAAAAGAGAAATTGGGAGTTTCAACAGCACTGGCACGCAATGACATTTCAAATAGCTGTTATTTTTCATGGGACATTGTAAAATAATCTTGACTGACCAGAGGAATGACTATATAGTAGTTGGTGCGCACTAACTGGAAATACCCTTCAACGAATCTAAGCACCAGAGAAATGGCACTGAAAGATTTTTGATAACAAAATTAGATAAAATTTTACATTAGTGGGTGGTATTTTTTTATATAAATTTCCACTTCAGATTTTTACTACTTGAGACGAGGCCAAAACGAATGCTTTATACACTCATTCACTCTGGGGTGCTGGAACCTTTTCGAAGGCCATTGTCATTCGCAACAAACCCCTAAGGTCTGTTGAAAGTATTACTCATTTTTTTAATACTGGTGTTCACGAAGTTTCAGTCCCCCCCTCTTCAATCAGGCATAGACCAGGTATGTGGGGGAGGGAGAGGTGAACTAATAACAAACTGGCAGAGGAATATCGGATGAAGCTCTAAAAAAAAAAAAGCATCAAACAAAAGGAACTGCAACGAACAAATCTTGCATTTTCCTCATACCCTGAAAACTGTGACCTCGAGTTTTTAAAAACTGTTTATTGAACTGATATTCATTATGCTTTTGGTGCCTGGGTTCTTCTTAGATTCCGGTGATTTCTGTTAACCCGTCTGATTACGTAATCTCTGTTTTCTAATATATAAGTAGACTTTTGGCTATCTGTTCTAATGTCCGCAAAAACCTGTAATATAATCGCCTTCATATTCATTTGTGTCAGCTGTTTCATATCTAATGCAACACAAATTCCTGTCTAAGGCGCACAAATTAACCAAAATATTTGCAAGTTTTTTCTAGAGACACTCGGTACAGGTTTCCCTTGCTTTTCCAGTTATGAAGCATAGATACTCTATCACCACCATTCAAGAGGCCATCAAGTAGACTGTTTCAGTGTCTCGTGCTGGTTGACAGCAGTTGATAATTGCGAACTGTGCCTTCCTCCATTAAATCAAATGTGTTTTTACACAGCTCATTCTTTCTTCCTATCACTATAATAATACTTTCAACTATTTCCCTGTTATCAGACGTTTTTCAAAATCCGAAGTTTTATGATCATTTTGCCAATTTGTATCTGTAGATACATTTTCGATATTCCAATAAGAGCTGAGTTTCTCAAACTGTCGTGAATAAATAAATAATCCATCTTACGTAAATGACAAGCACACACACACACAGAGAGAGAGAGAGAGAGAGAGAGAGATGATCAGACCAAGAGAGAGAGAGAGAGAGAGAGCTAAGTTTCTCAAACGTGAATAAATAAAGAGAGAGAGAGAGAGAGAGAGAGAGAGAGAGAGACGTTTTTCAAAATCCGAAGTTTTATGATCATTTTACCAAAAAATTTGTATCTGTACATTTTCGATATTCCAATAAAAGCTAAGTTTCTCAAACTATCGTGAATAAATAAATAATCCATCTTACGTAAATGACAAGCACAGAGAGAGAGAGAGAGAGAGAGAGAGAGAGAGAGAGAGAGAGAGAGAGAGAGAGAGAGAGAGAGATCCGATTTGTTTTCCTCCTTCGGTCTCTCAAACTGAGCAATACCTCCATCGCCCTCTCTCGAAACCTTTTCCGTATGCGAATGAGCATTTATAATCTTGATTGTTTTAGGAAGCGTCCAATTGACTGAGAAAAAGCACCCGCATTGTCGAGAGCTGTAATACCTTTTAGCTGTAGTAAGCTCACATTGCTGGACTGGGATAATGTTCCCCCCGAGGAAAAAGTAGGGAAGCTCATCCAGAGGTGCCTTGACTTCCAGAGTGGCAGGTCCTGTAACCACCTTCAGGCCGACGGTGTCATACCACTCACCCTAAAGTGGGAGATAAAGGAATGAAGGGCATGTTTATACAGATTTTCTCAGATGAACAGCCTAAAAAATGTCCTATGCATCTCAGAATTACATTAATACAGAAAATGAACAAAAATAATGACGAAAAATGCAAGCTATTCATTGTTTTGTGTATCATTTAGTATTTGGGAATATCCAGTGCCTGCAGTACAATGATAATTTTATCAAATGCACCAGATTGGTACCCTAGACCTGGGAGCAAGGCCTTGATTCTTATGATAAAATAATTTTAAAGTGTGTATAGTATTCTATTTACCTATTAACATTTTGAGACTCAAAATTATGTCCTAATCTCTTAGTAATAACTACCTTAATGTGAAATCTTTTCCAACCACATTTCTCCATGCTCACATGGCAGCCTGTAAATTTTTGAACAAGTAGTCTCGTATTGGAACAAACATCTCCAAGGTTAAAGAAAACGGGGAGACGCTGAACACGAAGAGGCAGTTAATCAGATTTCCCTAAGTAAAAGTTCGCCTTGCTACTGCAGATATACCTGTTGCAAGTAGCTACCAAACAGTCTGTCCCAGACATTTTCTTTTCTAAACTGATCGTGTGCTTCAGGAAATATAACTTTAATATTTTTTCTTTCATCGACAGCTTACTTCATTTTGTTTTATCCAGCCGATTCTTTTTTTTGAACTCATAACCATTTCCTAACCTTGGAGCAACAGACAATGTTCGAAGGTTTGTACTTTTGTCCTAATACTGGATATTTCTTCTGCATCTCACTCAGCCTCATTTATCATTCATCTCCGCTTTTAGTTTCTGTTTTAAGAAATTCTAGTCTTTTAACGTGTGTCTAATCACATTCTTCTTCTTCTTCTCTCTCTCTCTATCTCTCTTCAATTCTGCTCCCACCACACGACTCCCAGTTTAGTAACAACTACATCTCAATGTTCTACCAATGTGTTAGATGGAAAATACGCATTCTCCTACTTTTGGAAAATAGACTGTCCTGCTGGTCGCTCCTTCAGTGATTACTGGGGCCACCATGATTCCGTCTCCCCAGAAGAACTGGTCGTCAACCTCCAAGGCTCTGGTGTCGCTCAGAAACTGGCTGAAGACCGGGCGAGCCACGGACTCTCCATAGAGATGAGCCTGGAAAAGGCAAGACTCATAGCTAAGTAGATAGCGTTCGTCAGCGAGTATCATAAATAATAGTATTCTCTCTCTCTCTCTCTCTCTCTCTCTCATTTTCATAGAATTGAAATGGCAATATACAATCAGAATCAAGATACTCATCCTAATTCATGTGCTAATAAAATTTTCAGCATTGTAAAAGAACTATTCCTCAGGAAATACGATAAGATTGTACTACTACTACTACTACTACTACTACTACTACTACTACTACTACTACTACTACTAATAATAATAATAATAATAATAATAATAATATAATAATAATAATAATAATAATAATGAGGGAGATGATGACTGCAGTAGTAGTAATTGTGGCAAAGGCACACAACTCACTCAACATTTAGTATTACTAACTGTAAAGTTTTCCATTGCCTGTAATTATGCACTCCATATTCAATTCAATAATAAAATCTTCAGAAAAATATATCAGTGTTTGCCTCAGAAGCCACGGCTTCAGGTTATCAGAGAGATCAGGGCAGGAGGTACCAAAAACCAGTGCCCTAACGCACATTGGATGGCTACAAGAAAGCTGTGATGTGATAACGTTTGCAATCAGTAGGCCTATGTTGCGTAGAGTGATTCACTGGTAACTTCCTAGAATGTGAACGGTTGTAACTGTTAATACAAGGGTAGAACTTTGGGTGACTGTTCGAAGGATCACGTTACTTTCCTTTTAAAAGGGTAAAAGCTGATGAGATACTACAATGCGTAATCATAGAGACAAATACGCCAGCGAGAAAAGATCAACTGGAACCACAAAATCCAAACGTACTCTCCTGAAGAGCGAGTAGAGATAAGGCAGGTGGTAGTAACGGTCAAAAAGGTACTTCGACGATGTCTCCGCCACTTCGGGCCAGGCAGTCGGGTCTTGAGCGACCTCGCCGCAGTTGTGATTACGGCTGTGAATGAATTAATATGAAACGAATTAATACGAGATGAACAGCGGTAGTTCTACAGAAAAGTTCCGCGCGGCGCTGTGTTTAGTACCACCCCCTCGGGGGTGAACGTGACGACATAAAAGACTGCAAATTTCTCAAATTACCTCACCTGTACTGCATTACAGACACCCTTTTCTAAACTGTTCGTTCAAAAAACTGATTAGTAAACAATATCTCCGTGCGGATCTCTTCTATAGAACTACCTGAATAGCATTCAAATGATTAGTAATTACGAATGGGGTAAGGGACAGTGTAACCAAATCTAAAAGCCTAATCATGAGCAACAGTAAGATCCTGCGGACATTTCTCCTTAAACGCTCTTCTGCAACAGATTCTTTTTTTTTTTTTTTTTTTTTACAAGAGCTCTCTCCCAAATCCTGAATAGCTGCCCGCATTTTTTCGCCCTTTCTCTCATAAGCCCGTAACTCTTATATTTTGTGTCTCTCAACAAGTTTACTTTGATGTTCTCTTCATCTCTTGGGTTCTGTACCTTTTATAAGCTCTTTTTCTGAAAGTCTCCCTCTTTTTAACATTCTGATTCTCTTATCTGCTCTCTCTTTTGCTTCTGATCCTTTTAATCTTCTCGACTCTTAGATTCTGCTCCTCTTAACTCTTTTTCCTCTTAACTTCAGATCCTCTAAGTCTCTTTGACCCACCAGATTTTACTCCTTTTAACTTCTTTTCCCTCTTAGACCTACTTCCTTAAAGTCTCCCTTTTACCGCTTACAAAGGTCACCTGATTTTGCGTTACCAGATCACTGATGTGTTTTTTCAAAGACCATCGCCATTTCCTGTAAGAATTAAGTGCATTTATGGAAACTATCAGAAACCTGTGGCAACGTCTGCCGACAAAATGATTTAAACCTGGCTGGTTCCAACACTACATTGTTTTTTCAAAGACCATCGCCATTTCCTGTAAGAATTAAGTGCATTTATGGAAAATATCAGAAACCCGTGGCAACGTCTGCCGACAAAATGATTTAAACCTGGCTGGTTCCAACACTACATTCAGTCACCTGTACGGGTAGAAGGCTCCGAGCTGCATCCATCTGGCGCAGAGCTCCATGGTCGCGTTGCCGTTGAAACCGCAGATGTCTGCTCCGACCATAGGTATGCCGAACAGGTTGAATTCCAATATGCCTGTAATGGTAGCAGACGTGCAATCACGAAGACCTGAACTGCTTTTTTAAAATTCGAGCTAATGAGTCATCCAAGCTGTAGATCTCGACCCTGTTCGATGTAGTTTTCCTTTTATACTCTCTACTATAAGATTTCAACACCTGTATAATGAAAGCGACCGTTGGTAGCCTGCCAGAAATTTTAAATAAATATGATAACATAATTCCTATTTTTCTTTCACACATGATTCAACGACAGCCGTCTTTTGGCAACAGATAAATCATTCGCTGAGCGAGCACTTTCCTACAGCAAACCATTAAAATCTTTTTTAGCTTTCAAATGAAAGCTTATCCTCTCGCTAGAAAGGGATGATCACTGGTCCGCTTTTGTTACGTCTGTTATGGTCATTTGTTTTTCAATAAATGGCAAGAATTTACGCGAATCTGAAAAAGGTATCAATTTTTAATTCCCATAATAGTTTTTTTTTTTTTTTTTTTTTTTTGCATAGCAGTCGTTAGTTTCATCATGTCTTCATATCTTTGAAATTCTCCTAATGTACTAAACTGTTTACAAACAAGGGTTGATCGTTAAATTAATGCCTCTGTCTTCCAAAAATGAAAACGAAAAGTAACCGAAACTTGAACAGGCAACAAGGGTTAAGTGAGGTCCAGTTGTCAACTGATGCTTATTATCTGCGTTGATATTCAGCCACAAAAATTTGCGCTCGGACAGAAGTGGACGCCAGTTTCGCTACAGAAAACACGAATTTTCCGTGACCACAAATTTCAATTAAATCTATTTTCAGCAAGGTACTTTACGGTATGCTTAACTCCGAAGTCTTATATCCTAGTATTTTTCTTTGTGCAGCTGTGATTGCTGGGGTAGCAACTGTAAAAATGAGCAAACGTCTTCTGCAATAGGATGTAAATGCTTGGGTCAGTTTCAAACACAACAACTACCAATGTAACAAAGGCCCGTGGTGACACGAATACTTAGCACCACTAATAATATTTTTCTGAATTTCACCACTGAAAGAAAGGCCAGGCCTTCTAACATAAGCTGCAATGTAAGGACATACAGTACGCCTTCACCTTACGAACACTGTCAGTACTACAGGATCACCTATACCTCATTCAGATACAGCTTTAACAGTTGAACCTACCAATGATCGACATCTTCAGGTGTTCCCATTTGGAGCTATTATCGCCCAGCCAGTGAAAACCGTACTTCCCGGACCCAGGGAACGTTGAACGGGTGAGTATCATGGGTCTCTTTCCGGGATTCATAGACCTCATCGCCCTCGTCACGAAAAAGAATTAATTACATTTGGAAATTACAGAAGTCTTATATGAATATAATGTAAAAATGAATGGGGAATACAGATTTTTATTACATATAGGCCTACCGTGTAAGGCAGTTGTAAATCTATACACAAAACACAACCCTGCTTTAATGGTTTCTGCTTACTTGTACGTGGCCACAGTGTGTGACCATCCGTAAAGAGAGTGGACATCGTAATGAAGATATTGATTCGCTCCGTCCGTTTGATTCCCTGACATACATATCGTTGTCTCGCTGAGTCAAGAGGAAATTTAAAAATTAGTACTGGATGGCAATTAACAAATACAGTAAAAACTACCTTATTAAGAGCAATAACTCTTAGCGATTTATCAGAAAACTAAAATAAAGGGGAACTATGCACAGTCTCTCACAGAATTGTTACTGGAATCTCGGCAACACCAGAAATCCTAGATGGTTACGAGTTAAATTTTACAAGTTCATATTTTTTGATACAATCAAAATACAGAGCTTTCCTTTTGCTGTAACGCGAAGGATCATATCTTCAGGATTTTTCATATCTAAAAGGCTTTCAATTACCAAAATAATAACAGTAGGCCTACATGTTGCACACAAAAAGTAACACAACTAATCAATATAGTCATCGAGTGTGTCCCACACTTTTGAAATATATAACTTAAGATCAGCTGATTAGATGCAATGATCAAACTGTAAAACCATTAGGCTTCAGGGTCAAAGATAACTCAATTGGACTAAATCAGCATAAAATGTCATCATTCTAGTTGAATTTTAACTCACACACTAAAGGCCAAGAGCTGGGACCTAATGAGGTCATTCAGCGCTGAAAGGAAAACTGAGAGTAAGAGGTTTAAAAGGTGTAACAGGAGGAAAACCTAGCAGTTGTACTACTGAAAATTGTTGGAAGGTGGACAGTAAAATGGAAGAAAGAACTTACGACCTTGAGAACGCGCCTCAAAATTCGTTGCATTTCAAGGCAAACAGATCTTTGACTTATAAGCTACAGACTGATGTCATTCTGGAACTTCCCATAGAATTCATGCTAGAGATATAAAACAGAGAGGTGTCACCACAACTACTGTCCACCATGGCTCAAGGATTGCCCTTCTAACCACTCTGATTCCAGACCATAACAATTTTTTTCGTCATTTGCATATTTCCTTTTGCTAAAGATACGTACATCAATGACAAGGGTATTATTGTCCTCTGAGCTTTTGCTTCGAGTTCAGGGTAAACTTAAAATCTGAGCTTTGCACGTTTAAC
Source organism: Macrobrachium rosenbergii (assembly GCF_040412425.1). Lineage (NCBI taxonomy): Eukaryota > Metazoa > Arthropoda > Malacostraca > Decapoda > Palaemonidae > Macrobrachium > Macrobrachium rosenbergii. Next base: position 53,714,010 of record NC_089783.1, on the reverse strand, counting down.
TAATAATTTTTATATCTCTGTCTCAGTAACTCCAAATAAGTGGAATGATCCAGATGCCTTACCTGATCCTTTTGCTGACGCTGCCACCCGTACGAGTCATTACGGTTGGATACGGCGGGCTGTCGTACTTATTATCGGGGCATTGAAGATCCGTCTTATTTGGGTAGTTGCTACCTTCGGCTCCAAATGGATTTGTCCCGAAGTTGGTAACCTCGTTCATGTCAATCCATATGCCGTCGTAGTTGATATCCTGGTCAAAATACTTTCATGTTGGATACACGACATCGAATTTCGTGGAACGTGAATAAAAGAAACCTTAAAACGAAAAATGACTGCCAGAAACTCATGTTGATGACATTCTCTGCGATTAGAAATGGCCCCGAAGTGTCTGATGGGAAAAGGTGTTTCTGAACGATATTTCTTTTCCCGTGAAATTCTGTATTAAATAATGGCGGATGGTAGAATTAGAAAACGAAATAATAGTCAGAAGCGTTGAAAAAGTGAACATATCTCCAGCATGAGTTTCCTAATCTTGAACTGATGTATATATAGTATATGTATAAATATGTGTATATATGTACAAATGTATATATAAGCTACAAATATCTTTTAACATCCATTTCACTATGCACTGGGAATAACTCACACCCAAAGGGAATTGCAAGTGACAAGTAACAAGTGTCGAATTCAGCTACTCAGTTTACCTTCCGAAACATGTCAAGCTCATTGCCCCACCATTCCAGCGCGGCGGGATTAAGGAAGTCTGGAAATACAGTTGGGAAACTGGGCCACACTCTCCCGACCATATAGCTGCCCCAAGAAGGATCCTGGTCATCTGGGATGTAAGTCTCTGAGAGCCATTTGATGAACACATCCGCTTCTTTTCCTCTCTGACCAGGCGGGTATTCATCGAAGTCAGAGGCGATGGGAGGGTCCTGGACGATGACACTTTTTACAACACTGGTGGCTTTCGTATACTGGTACTTCTGGATTCACAGTCATTAATCTTTAAAAGTGCAACGAATAAATTTAATAAATGCTAACTTCTTTCTGATGTGGCAACCGTTGGAATTGGAATATAAAAGTTCGGCCAGAGGTCGAGCGCTTGGGGCCTATGAGGTCACTCAGCGCTGGAAGGGAAATCGCGATAAAGGAGGTTTGAGAGGTGTAACAGGAGGAAAACCTCGCAGTTGCACTACGAGGAAAGATATTGTAAACGTAGGTACAGTATAAGGAATGAAAGGGGTTGCAGCTAGAGGCCGAGGGGGCCCGCTGCAAAGAACTCCAGGTAATGCCCAGAGTGCACCGCATGAGGTGGGCTGATAGCACTACACCCCTACGAGAGATGTGGGAACCTTGTTAATCTTTTTAAAATGTGATGACCAATGTTTTCATCGCTTACAGTGAGCCATGATATTTCATATCCGACTTTGCCATAACTCTAGCATGTGAATATTACAGAAAAAAAGAAATTATCATGAAAGTGATTTCTACCGAACAGGAATCACAGTGCCGCGCAAAATGGTCACAATAAGAACGCAATGAAAAAAATCTTACCAGAATGACGGTAACTTTCAGAGTGTCGTTGTGCAGTTCTTCAATAAACTCGGGCAAGTCTTTCCAGTCCGTCTGATCGTAAGTGAAGTCTCGACGGTCGTACATGTAGTTGACGTCGAAAAACTGGACATCCTGGGAAAGGAGTGGGAAAGAAATCATACAAATGCTACACGTGATGGCAATACTGTCGTTTTCAGACCGAACGAAAGTTTCAGTCGCATTTTTTATGAATTGCAGTATTTCATCCGTGTTGAGAAACTCGGGGGAGTGATTGATTCTACAGTAACTTATCATGTGTCATATTCTATGAAACTCATCTGAAAATACTGCATGGAAACTGCCTAAGCTTGATAATTTAGTCGAGACATTTACAGACTCTACTGCTTTAATTATCATCACGGGTGTTTCCACGAAGCGGTAATAAATGACGAAAAATTTTACTTCAGTTGATGAAATGAAAACATCAAGACGCTACAATGCACGCAAGTGATCTCAGCTACGTCCCTACGCAGGAGAGTAGCAGCTCCTCTCACCCGACTTTTGAATTAGGACTAAACTTGCTTGAGAGACTCTCCTGCAATAACCTAAGGTTTATAACCGCAGACGTTGCTGATCCTTTTTCTGGAATGGAAAACGACCACCCTCCATTACTCTTCCTAAACAAAATTCTCTCCTCTGATGTACCTGTGTTTATCTGAGGGCTTTGTCTGCATGTAGCTGGTGAAATACTTTCTATCAAGTCTAGAACTTATCCTCTCAGTAAATCGTTGCTGTTCCGAAGTCAATTTACGATCAGAATGAATCCCTTCACCTATCTCTACCTTAGGCTTACCTGTCGGATTTCGTATAATTTCATGTACTCCCGGATTTTCCTCACTTCTTCAGGGTTCTGATACCCATCTCGGCTGAGGTGGAAACCCAGTGACCAATATGGAGGCATAACTGGAAGCCCAATCATCTGAACAAAAGAGATAAAAATATTTAATAATGACCAGCCATGGCAGTCACGAGACGCATTCGCTCACTCACTCGACTGGCTCTCGATTTTCGACCCTCACTGAGAACCACTGGCTCTCACACCAGGCCACCCACTCTCATTCTTGTCTTCGGAAGACGGAAATATCAGCCCTGTCATGAGAAAATGCTACGTGCTTATTTTCCCAAGACTAAGTAGTTTCCTCTAACCGGTCCTAAGTTCGAAATCAGCACTGTCGACAAAAACTGGCTGCAGGATTTTTGCCAACGTAAAACTCCCAATCTAGTCGTTTTCATGTGCTTAGCTGACGTGGAAGTGTGTGAAAGTTCTGACTCAAAAATTACTGATTTCATTTCTTCTTTTGTAAGAGATTTGCAGTAGAAATACTCGGCTGTGATGTTATATTTAGACAATTTTAGAACGTTTAGAAAGATCGTAGCAAGGGAGTATAAAAACCCCAGCAGATCCGTGCGCGGGCGCGCGCCCTCTTTCTCTTAGACACGAACCACATCAGACGCCCAGCAGGTGGGGTCTTAATTGATAAGTTGGTTGCTGATCGAATCTCGTTAGCAAGCTACAGTAAGTCCAGATGCAGCATTTGTATTGGGTTTAGTGGACGCCATCCATGAATTGTTAAGTCGTGTAACACGTCCAGTTCTTGCTTTGTATATTCGCGCTCGATTACGATGCTTCGTAAGTAAGTTTTGTGAAACTTAAGGTAATTTTTGTCTGATAGTGTCAAGCGACCCACACGTGGTCCAGAATTCTTCCCTTGTCAGTAAAGTCTCTTTAAAATGTCATTTGTAGCGAAATTTACCTTGTAAAGTGTAATGTCAAGCTCTGAGTATCTTTGTGCAATCCATTTTTTCTGTAAATTCAGTTCATGTGACGTGGCCCTCAACGTTGTTAACCCAGCTGTAATCAATGGTGAAGTAATGTATGCGTAAGTTGGTTGTGTCATTTTTTTTTAAAGTAACGTAGGCTAAATGTGCATACCTCGGGTAGATGTCTTGCTAGATTTTATTTTTGTCATAAAATGTAAAAATGCCTTTGTCTGGATAGCCACCTCGTGTGAGTTTTGGTTCGGAGTCAGTCTCTTGTATGATTACCACGAACCAGAGATTTTATGGATCCTGACGATTGCGTATCCCAGCCCAAAACATCGGGCACATAACTAAAAATACAGTTTACGTCGAGACATTTCTCGACAAGCACTGTTACTACGAAACTATTGCTTTTTAAATATGTTCGGATCCAACATGTGCGTGTGAATGTACTATACCTTATCACGATATAATTACCAAAAAAGATGAACGGATTTTATTCTATCTGGAGTGACATAGAATTCACCAATAATTGTCGAAGCATACAAGCTAATACACCGTTTCTATTTGCTCTGTCATGGCAAAACTCTAGACTTACAAAGAGAATAAATCCTCTTCTCATCACGGAAGATTTTTCCAGATACTTACATTAACATATTGCCGATTGACGTCTTCCAAAGTAGGTCCTAGAAAAATATGAAGGTCAATAATGCCTCCGATTGTACGTAAGGTCAGGGCAGGGGATCCAAAGTCAAGCATGAAGGTTGAGTACTCTGTTAAGAGAGAAAGTTTAACATCAGAGAGATCTGGGAAGTCTGTTAAAACAGATAAATTAGTACCCGGTGGATAGAAGGGGCAAGTCTCATGCATTTTGTTATTTAAATGAATAGAAAACAAAGAAAAATGCTCAATTATTTCAGAAGACAGACAAGCAGAGGTACAAATGTAGAGGTTTGCAATTTCATCTGTTAAAAAGTGGTCTAAAGAGACAAGAACCTTTTCTTCAACAATTACTGAAAACGCCAACTGATTTTAGGAAATTGAAGGGAAGCGTCGTGTATAAACAAATCATGAAAGAACCATTACAGAACCGACAAAAAGCAGATATTCGCTAAAAAGCAGACTTAAGAAAGGGCTGTAAAGTGAGCCTAGCAAAACGGAACAGGAGCTCCAGGGTTTAAAGCAATGATTAGTGACTCCCCAAGGGACACTTACCCATCGCATTCGAGTTGTAGAAGAGAACAGAATGAGCCTCCTCGGTTGTGTGGTCCACAATGACATAGTATGGCTGATGTCCGTACAGATTTACAACTTCCTGGTGTAAGATTATCATCGTTACTCAAAACTTTCATACATTCAAGGGTGATAGGTAGAAACCAAAAAATTCCTTTTAACTTGTTAAGAAAGATTCTGCAGAATGGGATGGCCATGGGCGAAGAGAAGATAGCAAAGCATAAAAGGGACTTTGGAAGGCAAATGAAGATGGACATAACACGCACAAGAAATCATACTGTAAATTTCAAAAAATAAAGAAAATAAGGATCTGGTTGGTCTCAAAGGGTTACTCGCAGTCTCTCCAGTCAAAAACGGTAACATTACGAAGTTTCTTTTAATATTAATAAACAAAAATGAACTGTAATGGTTGGTCACCACGGGACACATTTTGAGATGTGTATCTCGATGAAACTCGATTAACGTCGGAAAGTCATTTCTATTGGTCAGTTATTCAAATTCTACAGCTTCATGATTGTCACTGTCCTTCGACTATATCGAAATGTATTGTTGTCTTTATTTACATTATTATTAGTCTTTCGCAATTTTTCTCTGATTTTGATCAAACCTTGTACGTATGTACCTTCGTGATTATTTTCCCAAAATGGTTTTCACCATGATATATTTTTAAAGGTCAAAGAATAATTCAGAGGTTAACATTTCTTTTTCATTGGTTTTCATTCAACTTGGTAGTTAAGTACCTTCACGACTGGCAATTATTTTGGCAAAATATATTTGACACTGGTATGTCTGTCCATGCCACAGGTCAATCTGGAGGACATAATTTCAGAGTTTTTCAATTAACCTTGGAAATTAATGAAAATTAAGATTTCAGGAACTTAAGAGGTTCATCTAGTCCTATAATAATTCAGTTTCGAGGGTGAAATGGCAGGTCCTTGGGGATGGGTTTTTTTTCGGTCCCTCTAATTTTTAAAATTATTATTACTGCAGAGAACTTCAATAGGCCAACGTGTCATTTCTAGACATCTACAGGACTTGTCCTTTAAAAAATTGAACAAGTATGTGACAATAGACCAAAGGAAACGAAGGGAAAGCAAACAGAACGCAGTGCACCCTGGGACTAAAAGGAAGAACTCCCACCATCAATTGACCACGACCATTAACATTGCCAGCTGTGCTCAACCTGTCTACTCTCGCCCCCATTCGGGCCATGTGATTGGCCAGTCTATATTCCATTCCTCAAACGTTTTGTATAAATACCGCTGTATCTCTTTCTTATGGACGCGCTTTGCTGTTTCTAAGGAAGCAGTTGTTACATTTCGCGTCTGGTTATGGGGTTGTTTGTCATTTTGGTATTGAAATGAGTTTAATCTTGAATTCAGTGTTGTTCCTCACCTCAATGACTTCGTGGTCTCTGGGGAAGATGGGATAGGTTTTTCTCGGACCGAAGATGTGCTTGAATGTGGGATGGGCGTTTTCCCCCATCCCGTACATGTACGTCGTTGGCAATGTCGTTGTAAACTGAATAAACTGGTCTTCGAACGTCAGCGGTCCAACCAAGTTTAACCTGTATCAGAACGACGCCCAGCGACATTATTAGCACAGTACTAGTTGCAGAAGCGAAAATTCGCCATATTGGTGAGACCTTTGGTTTTGGGTTATTTTTCTCAAGACCTGGCTCTTTATTTTGAGAATCTAAATTAGACTTTTCTTCAAATGTAATGGTCATACGAACAAACATTATTATTATTATTATTATTATTATTATTATTATTATTATTATTATTATTATTATTATTATTAAGCAAACACTGACGTGGTAACAGCTACGCAAGATATCAAAGAAAAGATGGTCCATGTGGGAAAACAGTAAATGAAATAAAAATATGCAGGTAGGTAAAATGAGGGAGAGAAATACGGTCTCACTGAATCTTTTGACAGATATGAAATGGTTAATAATGGTCCTGATAAGTATTCGTTAACGCAATACATATTTATATAAGTCAATCTTATGCAATAACAAGATTACTGGTCAAAGGCAAAATGGTTTCTCATCAATTTTCCTAGTCCGTAAGTCTAGAGAATATTGGTAGGAAGAATTATCTGAAACCCTACCAATATGATCAAAAATAGCAATGATTATCAGTCCATCGTCATCACTAAATAAGTGAAAAACGCAGAGATTAAATTTTCTGTTTTGTATTTCAAGCAAAGTCCATTAGTATCATAATTATTACTCAAAATATGCTAAAGTTCACGCTGTAGGCCTAGTCATTTGCTATGAACTTGCCAAGACTAGAATACCTACGCAAAGAGAGAGAGGAATGATTAACATATAGACATAATTAAGAAACACAAATGCACAACCAAGAGGTATAACATCTTACAATGTGTTCTCTTTGGCGCTGTCCTTCCGCCCGACTGAGAAAGTAAATGGCTCCCCTTCTGCGCTCTGACTGACGACATATCGCTGATGTGTTGCTGGCTTGTCTGGCAGGTTCAAGGGGACGGGTACCTCGTACCGTGGTGTTTCGGCGTCGTAAATCTGAAACGCAGTGATGTTTATCAATTGGTTCTTTGAAGTGCGATGTATGTTTATATATGTGTCAATAATAATGTTAACACCTTGCTACAGTCGTCACACTTCACGTTATCCTCAAGCTTAGTTAAAGACAATTATTCAGTTACTATTGCTCAAGATTTTCATATATAAAGAAGCCTACTGCACTGGCGTGTTAATCCATCAGAGTAGATTCAAAGGAAATAAAATTTAAAAAGTTAAAAATAATTGTATGAAAGGAAAAAAGTGATAAAAGGAACGAGGTAACTGGGAGGTAATGATCAGAGTAAGTGGTCAACACCAATGCAATTGGAAAGAAATGACGCATTGCTAGTTCTCGATTAGGCCTACCTAGAATTTGGTATCCGCCCATTGATTTACTTGCCTCTGATGCAGATGGACGACTGTCACGTTAACCAATTTCCCTTTAAATATCCTTTGGTTTATCTACCCTATTCAGGTAACGTCAATCGTTTCTCGTTGCTTTATAGTTGCTGAACTTCGTCAGTCAAATACTGCTGAACACTTTGCGATTTGCTTTGCAGAGACTGTTCATTGCTCATTTGCCTAAGGTAGCTGTCCTGTAAGTTTCAACTTCATTGCTTGTGGTCTTGCCACCGAATTTGGAAAAACATGATTTTTCCAGCGATTTAACTAAGAGTCGTCAACCGTATGTTGAACAGAAACAATAAACAATTTTACTTGTTATTCTTTCAACTATGTGTTCCTCCCATTTCATTATCACCTATGGATACCTAATATCCTCCAAGCACACCTGTTCCTTTACATTCCAAACGTGCCAATGGTTTTCCAAACTGAAAGGGAATAAAGTAAGCCTTGTGTTAATCTGGATTAATTTCTTCCTAATTTTTCTCATAATCCTCTTCACAGTAGAAGTCAAACTGCAGATACACCTTCCCGATGAGCTTGTTGTTAAGCAGCCTTTGACTGTCTGTAGGATGAAGTACTGACAGAGGCCTTAGAAGTGCTTGCTATCTCGGTTTTGCATTCTACAATAATCATCTGAACATATGCATAATCCGTATGAATACTATTAGTAATATGATCCTCAGATGATGAAGAGCGAGTTCGCTTACATTTCTTCCTCAAGATAAAGATCTGTTGTTGTCTTCCATACTCTTTCCTTAATGCAAATCGTTGTCACTCCCGAGGAGAGACTTGATCCTCTCAAGAGGTGCTGAATCAGGCAGACTAAACTGAAATGGAACGTTTTCAGCAAAATTGCATGTATCAGACCTCGATGGTCTAGCTTTGTGGCATAACCTTCATCACTGTTAAAAGGGGGTCCCAACAAGCAGTTATATTCAACACCGATTTCTCCCTTACCGGGAACTTTTTACGTCCTCATTTTGTTCTGATCGTTGAAGACTATTACACCAGATTTCTGGGATTCCAGGAATAACGATTCTTAAGCATGTAAAGACTGTGGTGGGTGAGAAACAAAACATGCCTAATATTCATCAGATGATGGATACGTTTTCACGGTTAGGCTATCCTTTGAGTGCTAACCTAACTCCAAGAAGCTCTGTGGGCGTCGTGAATCTAACCATAATCAGATTTCGTAACATAAGAAAGATGATCGGGGAATCGTAGCGACAGACTATCCGCTTCTGGTACACATTGAAAACCGACAAACGAGATACTTCACTCGAATATTTCAAGTGTTAAGAAAGAGAGAACGAACAGAAGTTAGAGAAGATGCACAAATGAATGGGAGAGAGTCTTACCTTGATCTGCACGTGGTATTCCTCATGATCGATGACCTCAAAGACCAACTGTTGTATATCCCCATGGAACATGGTAACGGATGGGTCTATCTTTTTCAGAATCGTCTGAAAATAGAGCTTAAAATGAGATGAACTCTAATGGCAATTCTTATGATAAACAAATGTCTGTGACTGGTTTGTGGTTATGCGCATGCGCTGGATAAGGTGACGACGATATTCTTACACATTTTACGAATGCAGTGACATACAGTGATTAAAACAAATTGACTTTTAGTTGTATTCACTCCTAACAACATAATTTATTGTAAATTGACTCTCTACTTTCATCTCAGCGATGTGCAGTTGCCTGCACTTTTCTGCCGCTTGAAATTCATACAATTCAATACATACCAGTTCTTTACAATGCCAGAGCCGTTAAAAATGCAGAGTTTTCGGGTGCTGTAAACTATTACACTCGAATGAAAAAAGAAAACGTTTTACTTAGAATTAGCCAGCATATTCACCTTTAAGACACTGCATGGCAATGTTACAAAGTACCGCTTATTTTGTTAAGAATATGAATATCATACTAGGCATGTAACAACTCGACCCATTAGTCTCAGACATGTAAACTGTACAGATATCAGGGAAGGTAGTTAGCAGAGCCGGGGAGTACTTAGCCAAGCGTGAATATGACTTCCAACGGTCTGTTTGTTCGTTTGTACTGTGCTCCTATCATATGTATTGTAAATTTCTACCACTATGTCTTGGGATTTGTCAGTGTTTCATTTTCCTCTGGTAAATTGCATATATAAAACATGTCAGTGCGATTATACACAAATATATAAATATATATAATATATATATATATTATATATATAAAATATTTTTACACACACATATACATATATATATATATTATATATATAAACGAATGTATGTATGTTGTGTGCGTGTGTGCACGCGTGTATGTTCCAGCATAACTCTGAATGCAATGAGTAATTTCGACCAAACTTGGTATACATATGACTTACTATCTAGAAAGAATACTAGGGGGTAAGACATCACTAGCACCTAAGGGGGTGGGGGTGGGAAGGACTTCCCTGAAACGGGGCTGGTTCTGCCTGTAGACTTAGAAACTAAATAAACTCTGCAGGTTTATCATACCTCATTTCGGTATACATATATACATATGGCTTACTGTCTGGAAAAGAATACTGTGGGGGAAAGACAGATATTAGTGTCTAATCTTTAGTTTTCGAGGTCGCTGAGATAAATGGTGACACTCCCGATGCCCTTTAAGTCCAAGCTCAGCCCTTGGAAGGGTTGGGGGTAAGCGGGGTTGAAAAATAAAATGTCAAAAATGACATGATTAGTGTCTACTCCATGGTTATCGAGGCCGCTGAGATGGACAGTAACACTCCATTTCTATGTTATGTGGTCGACAAAATACATTTAAAAACGACCGTCTACTTTACATTTACCACACGGTGTTTAGTACTAGCACCTCGGAGCAGGTGATACGTAGATAACAAGCAAAAGTAGCACCTAAAAATTAATCTTCAGCGCGTGGCAGACAATCGCCTTCGCGGCTGGAACATAATATCATATTGCATTACACAACGGTAAAGAGACCAAAAACCTCACACAATCTAATTTGTGGCTGTAGAGTGGATGCTCTCGATTCTAACGTTTCCATTTGTTCGGCCCAAATGGTTTCTGTCTGAGTGGATATTTAACTCTTAGATGCAACACATACAGTGTATCGTTAATAAAATAATCAGTTACGACGGAACTTAGCAGTTCTACTGTACTTACACCGATTTATTGAATGAAAGTTTAGGCAAATAAATGAGAGTAACCAAGGGAAAATCTTCCTTTACATATTTACAATTTCTATTGATTATTTCTTTAGAATTCTTCCACGATATTCTTTTGAAGTGATGACAAACTTATGCCCAAAAGAATAAAATGACTATAATTAATTCAAAAGAATAAATATGTCTCTTTTATAGTTCACCTTACGAATTAAATAATTTTGTCTTTATAGTTCATAAAATTAATTTAGCCTAGTAATGATTCAGAAGAGTGCGAACAATAACGAAAAGCAGTACGAGACGCAAAGGTTACGTAAAGTAATACAATTCACTGACCAAGCAACACCTGGGTTGTCCCACTGCATGATTAGATAACCGTTACTAGGCTCAGGCAGCAGCAGCAGCAGTCCTCGCCAAGGGCAGGCGTTACTGAAGATCGACCGGTCTACCTTCTAATCCTCGTTTCCCGAGCCTTGACTCAAACTCTGCATGCAAACGAAACCTTACCTTCAAACCTCTTGAAGTCTTCTGCGTCTCCCCTGCGACCACGTATCCAGCTTCCGAGTTCTTTTTCATGTGACACATACCAACATCATAGTACCATTCGCAGGCTGTGTATTTTTCACATTCTGTTAGCGAAAGCACACTTTGGCCCTCTGAAAAGAGGACAGTGGAGTTAGGTAGGGGATAAAGGTCTTTCCGAACGTCAAAAATCACATATAAGAGGACAGTGGAGTTAGGTAGGGGATAAAGGTCTTTCCGAACGTCAAAAGTCACATATAAGAGGACAGTGAAGCTAGGTAGAGGATAAAGGTCTTTCCGAACGTCAAAAGTCACATATAAGAGGACAGTGAAGCTAGGTAGGGGATAAAGTTCTTTCCGAACGTCAAAAATCACATATAAGAGGACAGTGAAGCTAGGTAGAGGATAAAGGTCTTTCTGAACGTCAAAAGTCACATATAAGAGGACAGTGAAGCTAGGTAGGGGATAAAGTTCTTTCCGAAAGTCAAAAATCACATATAAGAGGACAGTGAAGCTAGGTAGAGGATAAAGGTCTTTCCGAACGTCAAAAATCACATATAACAGTGGGTTAATTATAAGGGTTCCTACTTTTCTCAAAATAGGTTGGTGGGTAAAGTGTACTTGGATATGGTTTGCTTCTGCTCACAAGTAATCCTTATTCTGCTTAAGTAGACTTAATTCTTGATGCTCTTTCGTTACCGAGACCCAGAAGAATATATATATATATATATTCTCAATGACTTGCTAATCCCCATGGTTTCTTAATCTTCTCAAAATGGAGAATAGCCAGTTTATACTAAACTGACCATGAAAAAATTCTATGTACTATATTTCACTTCGGCGTCCATAAACCCAGAAGCTCCAGAATCATTCTTCTAACAAAATCAAACGCCCGATGATTCTGAATGCAAGCAATATTAACTTTTGAAACGCTGTTCAGCAACAACAAATTATGCCAAAAATTCAAAGTTTTATCATATAATCTGAATCTTGAATAACGAAAGCCCTCGTAACAGTGCAATTTGTCAGATTATCGAGTCGAATCGCTTGATACAGAGATAATGATGCATGATACAACATAACCTGAAAATTAATTGTGAAACAGTTCCTTGTAATGTATTCTAGTTCATACGGTTCATGGTTCACTGCCTATGTCTTTTTGTATTTGCTCTGGCTTGACAACAAATATATTGCTGCATTTCGTTTCTCCCATAAAATTACACATTTGTCTCTTTTCCTTTACCATTTCATAAGGATTTGATGGACGGTTTTATGGTTTTGTGATTAAACGCGCGTCGCTGTAGTCCTGAGTTCTTGTCTTCGGTGGTTCGAGCCCACGAGATGACGAACTAAAAAATACCCTTTCGGGTAACATATGAAAATATATTATTGCCGAGGTAGAGCGAACTGGGTATTAAAGGACGTTGGTAGGTTAATGCTTGTATATGAATCAAGGTGGTGATATATATATATATATATATATATATATATATATATATATGATAAAATTCATTCATTCATTTATTATATATATATATATATATATATATATATATATATATATATATATATATATAGTGTGTGTGTGTGTGTGTTGATGTAAGTATGTAAACTCTTAAGAAACATGAGTATATAATGTCGAGAAATTTATTGTCACAGCTACCAAATACGGAAAAGTTTTTCCCGCCAAATCTACACAGAAATTACAGCAATACCTTTCATATTTAAAAGAGAAGAAAGTTGCAGAAAAAGGGGTAGCTAGCAATGAATGATGCACTGACTCCTTTAACCAAATGTCCAGGAGCAGGGTGGTTAAAACATTGGTTAGAAGGAAAAAGGGTTTTAACAAAGGACCAGACGTTTGGATTGATAACGGAGATGTGTGACCTGCCAAAATAAGGTGCCCGTACAATCAGGGTTCCAGATAACAAAATCAATTAGTCACTCAACTGAAAATCGAGGAAAATGACTTGCATGTTTCTCAGAATGACAGCTGTCATTTCACGGGCAGAATTTGATAGAAAAAGCAAAGCTAAACTAAGTTTATAGAACGAGTTTGATGGGCAAAAACAAAGAAACAATCAAAATCATTAGGCGCATGGTTGTCATAAGTAGGAACATCAAAATCCTTAAAGTCAACGTTTGTCATTTTTATTACATTTTTAGTTTACCTCGATAGATACGGCGGAATTAATTCGTAGTATATTTATGAAAAAAAAAAATATTCCAAAGTTTGAATTTCTAAATCCGCGGTAACACTGAACCCAGAAACGTTCATGCGCATTTGTTGTAAGTATATTCCTTTATAGCAACAGTTACTCGTGTTACAAGGTACTGTACATGTTCAAATGGCTCAACTGGGAAATACGAACTTTCTTGTTTGACACCAACCTGCGAAATAAAACGAAGGTCATGTATCACCAAGACTTCATTTTAGTGCATAAAAGATAATCAGTCATGAACAGAAATGATTCAACAGGACCGAACGGCATACGCCTTCTGATGTTTCTTTTTTTTCATTATTTTTGTGCGTGAAGTTTCCCACGCAAGAAATGTCAGCCAGTTGAAAAGTTTCCAGAAATATTGCTCATTTCATTACTATAGTTTGTTATTTTCTTGTTACTTTTTCCCCCTTAGTCAAATTCGTCTCGTTCTGTTGGACTTTCCTTGTGCCTATATCGCACATGTAATATCTCGTCCCTTTAACAGACAACAGCCGTGAAATAATAATTATGAATGGAGAAATAAAAAGAGCATTTTGTCCCCAGTCGTAAATCTTATGCAAAAACTACAGCCGAGGCGTTTTCTTCCGATTCATCCTAGTTTCATATCTCCGGCGGATAGGAGAGCTTTCAGAACGAGTCGACATAGAAAATGGGAATGAGAGAGTGATGCTAAACGCAGCGACATAGTCGAAGGAGGAAAGTGACAGCTTCTGTTTATCTGACCCGCGTTTGCCTGTCGCAAGGAACGAGGAGGAATAGACTGTTTTTAGAAGGATCCATAGCTGTTTATCCTGATTTGACTTGTGAATATTTGGTCTGATGATCTGGTATTGGAAGGACGGTGCCTGTTGGGTAGACGAATCCAAAATTAAGAACGACCCCAGCACCACAAAATTCGTTTTCTCTTTTCTTCCACAAAATGTGAAGAAAGGAAAAGACGAATCTCTGTATGAAATTTGAAATGCATTCAAAATATGGATCGTGTGTCAAACTAGTATTCGTGTATTACAGGTCGTTATTCGCATAAATATAAAATATTTCCAACTTCTGGTGTTGCACGTGGACAAACAATTTCCTTTTTTCGTTTGTCTTTGAATGGATGTCTCACAAAGTGCTACAGTGCATTGTATAGAGAGAGAGAGAGAGAGAGAGAGAGAGAGAGAGAGAGAGAGAGAGAGAGAGATGAAAACACGGACAATTCATTCTCATTTCTGCTCCAAGCGCCAACAATTCCTTTCTTGTCATCTCACGCTTTCATGAACATCTGAGAAACGGCAGCTCAGGCTATCATCCACCGTCTTAATTACTAATCCATTGGGATCAGATTCAGGCAGATGGTTAACCCTAAGTTTCTGTTTTCTTTTGTCTCAGAAAGGTCGAGTTACTGGAGTAAAAAAAATCAGTGTCTTGGTTTACTCACGAGCTGGTTGTATGCGGTTGAATTCTTGAGGGTTAGTTATGATCTATGCTCGAAGAAGATTTGTTATGTATCGCTGTCTGTGTGTAGGCTGTGTCTGTAAGTTCAAAGCCAGAGAGTTTCGTAGCGTTTATTTTCCAGATTACAGACTTTGTTTTGAATTTCATTTAAGGAAAATTGGAAGACTAGAAAACTTAATGAGAATTGTGATGGAATATCTTCAGACAATACTGGTGTGGCGATAAAGTTGGTCTATTTGAAAAGGGACTGCAAGGACTGAAAGCATTTTCTGTTTGTTTTCTGGGACCCAGAATACACGATTACAAACATGTACGATCTACCGTGGCAGTTTTAAAGAGAAAAAATTGAAATATTAGCACTAGAACAGTTGAACCATGAATTCGGCTTACTGTCATCATAGATGTGATAATTTATTGTAGTAACTTTTTATATATCTATAAAAGCTTTCAAAATATTTGATCTGAGTTGACCGCCACAGTCGTTAGAATGATAAGCCTTGTGCCAGCACAGGTTATGTTCATTTGCGCAGTTTGTAATTTTCACTTGAGGAACTCTGATAAAAGATGGAGCCTCTAAATCCTTCATTAAGGACAGACTGATGCAGATGAGTAGAGCGATCTTTCACCGACTGCAAACATTCAAACACTTAACAACTCTGGTAGGAAAAGAGACCTGAATGATTATTTTACTGTGAAAATATTCTTAGTCTGACCTGACACTGAACACTCACATTCTTATGCCAAGCTTTACACATCTATTTCTGTATTCAAGTGATTATTTACCAGTGGAATAGCACTGTTCCTCTCTCTGTCCACTGCGCTACGCACGAAAATGAGCAGAATATGCAAGTTCTTTCTTTCTAAGTGTCTATGTATTAGGCTGTGTGAACTTCAACCATCTTACTAAAAGTTAACGATGAAATAAAAAGCCAAATTAGAATTGAAATGGTCACACTGAGGCCCAAAGCCAACACAGAACTTGCGATATACCTCAGTGTATAAGAAAATAGAATTCAAATCTACTGAAATTCAAAGCAACTGGAATCTGAGACGTGATTTGCAACCTTGACCAAACACTCAGTTAAAGGCGGCACATTTCGGTTCGTTGTGTACTCACTAGTGCGGGTACTACGTGATAGGACCAGGATATAGACTAATTTCTTCATAGAACCTCACATTACTGAGCGTAACAGTGGGACCTCAAGCTACTTTCTAATACAAACATGTTCGTTTGCTCTTAATTACGTAAGCATCTTGAACGGGAAAATCTTATAAGTACTCTCTCTTGCTTTTTTCCTGTTAGTCTAAAAGCAGTCCATTATCCTCAGGTCCCTCGGGTAACTATAAAACAGCTATCAAAATTATAGTAATCTTATCCATACCTTCACATACTTCTGAAGTGTCTGGTTCCATTGAAATCACATCCCTAATCGAAGAGGCCACAGTAAACACAAACTAACCGAAAACAAGGACGCAAGAATGTCCTTTATTTTGGCGCAAAGGACAAGCGGCGTTATCTGAATTCGGTTTTAACAGTCCTTGCTCAGGAAAGATCGAGAGTTTAGCTTTTATTTGTGAGTAAAGTTTAGATTTTTAAAGGCTCTTAGTTCTCGTTTATGTCACATTTTTACAAATTATGAGATGAGCGTCCTTACGGGCCAGAGCAATATATAATTTATATATAGTTGTGGTGTGTTCGAGGAATCGATGTTGAATAAAATGCAAAGATCAACTGTAATACGAGGTTACGTTGACATAAAAAATCATTTTAGTTGATCCCACAAAACGAAAAATTCGCTGTCTGTGAATGCCTTAAATTTATGTATTCAAATTGACCTAGTGAGTGAAATTAACTTGCAAAGCCTTTACAGAAACTACCATCTAGGTAAAAAGAATTCGTGGTTAAAGAAGGTGTCTCAAAATTCTGTTTTTAAATTCCTAGACCATTGCAAGCATATGGTAACAAAATAACCAAAAATTGCACACTCCAACGGTGTGACTGGACAGAACAATTATAAACAGCTAAAATTTTGAAGAAGTTCATGGGAGAAAACGGCATAATTAAAGAACGTTAATACAATCTAGAAACGACCCCCAGTAATGAAAGTACATTTCATCGATGCTAACTATCGAACTTCATTTATGAGGTTGCACAGCTTATCTCCACAAAAATAATAAATGCACAGATTACAGTGACGTCATTTAAAAAAACTAGCTCTAATGAGTTTTGTTTGAATGCTGCAGTAAGCAAAGTCCAAACCTTACAGCACACTCTCACAACTCTATACCGGCAATCTATAGACTAAAAGGCTCCTCAACACTTCACTGTTCGATATTTCCAACAATTTATGAAGGCTGTCAATACCAAGGAAGAGAATATAACGATTGGGAGATATGAAAGATATATTTTGTTTAAAATTTAGTAAATTTGTCGCTTCATTATTCCTTTTCTGACTATGAACTGGCGCTAAACCCTTAGCTCCAAGAACAACGGCCATTCTTTCACGGAAACGCGTTTGGAAGGCTTACAGGTCATAAAACATAATTTTGTTTATTTTGGCACGCTTGTCTTTTGCAGAACTGATATGCTTCCTATAATTACCGCAGAACGTTATAGCCTCACTGAAGAAGTGAAGAGGAAGGCTCAGTGCAACACAGTGGATATCGCACTTATTGCTTTGAAGCAACAACATTTCATGGCACTCAGTGTAGCTTACTTAAGGCTCAGATATCCTTGAAGGTTGTTAACATTGACTTTGATTCGATAGATAAAGTCGACAATATAAAACAGTGTTCGTTGTGAAGTTCCAAAGAAGCACATATTTGTATGATAAACAGCTAGTTCACACAATATGAATTTTTGGCAAGGCACCTAAGTTATGTCAAAACAGAGTGAGAAAAATTGGCAGACATTTGTTTACCTGGAAAAGGGCACTCCATTTTCTTGTAAGCGTAATCCATCCCTTGAATGGAGACGGCCAAGAATAAAACAGCCAAAATACTTTGAAAAAGTAAAGCCCCCATCTTGTGCGAAGGCCGTCACTTGACAGTCTTTGCTGAGCGGCTGAGTAACAGTGAGTGTCGCGGCCTACAGATGACAACTAGACCACATGCGGCTCCTCTCACGATAACTGATATCGTCTGCTTATTTCTTATCTCTCCCAATGACTATCTTCTGTTTTGATAGTGACAAGGATTACAGGTTGGATGCTACACACCAAGGACACTGGTATATAAATGTAATTTACGTCAAACGATATTTGCCCTTTGTTGATGAATTTTAATTTTTTTGCATAAACACCCAAGTGTCCTCAGAAAGATGGTCTTTTTCAACGGTATATGCACTAACACATAATGAAAGTGACGAATATCTAGCAATGAATGTAGGTATCCCGGTAAACTGCTTTCATTCATAAGAGCATTTGTCGTGAATCTCAAAAAGCACAAGATGGTACAAAGCTAGGGCTAGTTGTTGCAGAGGGAGTGTTGAACTGCTCACTTTGATAACATAAAAGTGCAGTCACAACTGTAAAATAATGACTTATATTATGCTCTGTTTGTTTATTTTAATCATACAAACGGTTTTTAATCATACAGAAAGGTTTTAATTCAACTGAAATGAAAACAAATTTCATCAAATTAGAAGCGTGGAATTATCAAAATTTTCTAGGCCACATTCTGCTTTAAACTTAGAATTGACAAAAGTTTGTTACAAGTAAATCCCAGGGTAGTTATGTCAAAGGCACTGCCCTGTCAATATATATATATATATATATATATATATATATATATATATATATATATATATATATATATATATATAATAAATATGAAAATTGCTATTTGTGAAACTTTATTAGAGAGGTGAAACTAATTGTCACTCAGGTATCTTTATACCGAGAGGACATCTCTCCAGTTGATTTTCCTGATAGTAGTTTCCAGGTCGTTGAGGACTTTCAAGCTTTGTACAGCCTAAGTACTTAAAAGCATCATTTTTTTATCTAATCAAATGGGTTTTCTAATTATTGGCATATGTCTATATCTTTACAGATTCATTTTTGTTACCACAGCATTCTGTATAAAAAATATTAATGATTACGCCAATTAGTAATGTTTTCAATTAGGCCTATGATTTTGTAAAATTTAGGATACCTTTTTTTGAATGTTATTCCTTGAGACGTTACAGAAGTGTTAACTTCCTGAAGGACAAGTAACATGGTAAAACTACTGCCAATGCCATGTTTTTATATATATATATATATATATATATATATATATATATATATATATATATATACACTTACACAAGTGTAATCATGATCTTTAACTTTCAAGTTACAGAGGAAGTTGCTATGTAGAACTGGGTAACCTATGCCTAGCGTATTTCCCAAACTGCTAACTGTTTTGTTCTCAGTCAGTTGGAGAAAATTTCGTTCAAGTAGACTGCAGATCTATGCTATTTCTAATCATATAATTCTAAAAATTTAATGAGTATTTCTGTCAATGAGGGGAAGGTAGTGTGTTGGAAAGCTATTTTTATCCATTCTTTCCAAGAAAAGGCCAGTGGCAGTAGTTTTTACCATGTTGTTGCTTGTCCTTCAGAAAGTTAACCCTCACAGAAAGGTCTTCTGAATTTTACAAAATCATAGGCCTAACTAAAAACATTACTGATGGGCGTAACAATTAGTTTTTCATTCAGAATTCTGTAGCAACAATAATGAATTTGCAAAGATATATCTAGTCATGTCAATAATTATTAAAGTCATTAGATTTAGATAAATGCTTTTAAATACTTACACTGTATGGAACTCTGCAAGTCCCCCACAACCTGGAAACTACTATCAGGAAAATCAACTAGGGAGATTTCCTCTCTGAAATTTAGGTCTGGAAGACCAAGCGCTGGAAATCCATCAAGATTATTCAGGTGACAATTACATTGTTTCACCTCCCCTTAAAGTGTCACAAATAGCAATTTTCGTAGATTCCATGATTTTATTTGAATCTAGTCTTTAAAAAATACTGATAACTACAAGTTTCTACTTGCATGTAGTGAGAATCGTTCCAGTTTGCGTTAACATATATGGAATATACATAATAAAGACTTCTGCGTGTGAAATTATCCGAAACCCGTTTCAAAACGTTGACTTCACCGGCTGTGGTATTTACTTTTGGACTTACAAAATATTTTTTTCAAGGACCCTAGACGCTGTAGCATTATTGGATAAACTTCCATTCCGATGACCAAGCAGTTACATGCAATGTAATAATGCTATTCGGTCATGTTATATTCAACCAAACATTTAGCTACCTACCTCTGTGTGTGCATTTCCACCAAATTGAAGAAAAAAAATGGTATAAATACGTTTTCAGTACTTCTTTTGCCAAAGAAATATTCTACTACAGTAATAGGATTAATAGCACTAATCCTCGCTTTCAAGCCAATAAAATATTTTGCTCCAAGATGGTGAACTGTTATCATTGGCTCATTGTGTTGATATAGTTTGAACCACAGACAACCTATATCTTCTCAAACTGCTCTTCAGTAAGTCAAAAGTTTTTTTTTATATTGATCTACGGCAAGGATAACGATGCGGTAGTGATAGTACCTGCTGTTTACCAGGTGACATGATACTGGCTGGTGGTGGTACGAGGGGTGGTTGTGTACCACATGTAAATGTATAGACCCTACATTAGACATAGACGTAGGAGGTGAGAGTTATTTTGGGGGGCAACACCAAATCTGGCCGAATTTCAGAAACCCCAGAGTTTTTTCTTTTAATTGCCTTATATTCTCTGTGTAATACAGTAATAAACACCAAACAGTTGTTAAATTATGTTCATTAGGTACGATTTAAAGAAGTTTAGCTAAAACACGTAGCTACTATTTTTTCTTCCCCAGAATATCCCTAACCATTTTCCCGAAATTTAGCAGATTCCCGAATCCAGCGGTAGCCAGTTACCCCAGGGGAAAGAGGAAGATAACTTACTTTAATTGAGCCGAACTGTTCTGAGGTGTGCTTCCTCGTCTGGGCGCCAGACGTAAAAGCGTGAGTCACACAGCGCCTGCGCAATGTCGTCAGGTTTTCCACAGTTGGGAGTTGGGTCTTCTGTCTTTGCCTTTTCTTCAATATTTTTTTTTTTACCCAAGTTCATTTACTCCCTCGGCACATGGGTCAGTTAACAAAGGAATATTCTACTTCCTTTAATAAGCCAAATATCACTAGTCCTAGTCTTGTTGCCATTAAAATATTTTGCTGTCAGCAGGGATCTCCAGGATAGTGAACTGCTCTAATAGATTCATTTTACTGTTATAACTTGAACCGTTGACGCCATTATCTTCCCAAACAGCTCTTCAGTAGCTAGAAAGTTTTTTATTTTTGAAACGCAAAGCCCCGCAGGACACACGTAAGGAGAAGAAATCTGTCGATATTTTACAAATGACACATATACCTACCTACCTTTTAGAAGAAGGAAGGTACAGTAAATGGAGAAAATCAAGACAAGGAGAAGAAATAATTAACAACCTGAATACTAACCTGATTATTGAATGCTAAACACTGGCTGCGCCCGCTTGGCAAGCGCTGCGTTGTGCCTGGCTTGGCAAGTATTTTGCGGTTGCCGAGAGCAAGTCCTGTGCGGCGGCCTGAGAGCTTTGTTTCTAAGCGCACTTCTCAAATGCATATTTGCTTTTACGAATATTGCTTTGATTCGTCTTTTCACCCAGCGATGTTTACTCGAGTACTCAGGCTTTTATCATGCATAGACTACACATATATATGTGTAAATATACATTTAAATGTGTATATATAGGTTCATGTAAATGTATACATTTATTGACGTTCGGTGTTTCTAGACGAATTAAGTTTTCTGGACTCTCGCCTATTACAAAACAAGTAACATTGTTCTAATCAACTAAATGTGAATAAAGGACTTGGGCTGAGGAAACTTACCGAAGCGTTGTTGAATAGTTCCCAGTTAGCCTTTAAATGACTGAGAGTTGCCAGATATGCTTTTTCCAAGTGTTGTTGCGTCTTGCAGGCAATCTAGAAGTCATCAACTGTTTTACTCTGATTTGTATCTATGGCAACACGTTCCTTACTTTATAAATCCATGCCAGATATTGCAGGTAACTGAAAAGCATTTATGATCTTAATGTACCAATGTTTTTTGGCATTTTTATTGAATTTGCATATAGAATTAAAAAGTAACTATTAAGACAGTCTGGATAGAAATAATATCACGTTAACCATAATGACTATGAATGTTATAAAACTCCTAAGAAAATGACATCCTCTGATTACAAAATTTCTGTAATATTGGCATCCTGTTCAAATTAGTACAACGAAAATCATCTGAAACACACCATAGTTACTGAACACATAAATGCATTAATGTTATACAGACTAGTGTGAGGGAAATGCAGAGCTGAGGGAAGCTTTTCAGAGAGAACTTAAATATATATAAACTAATATTCTGCATTATATTTTGCCTATTAGATGCGTCTCTATAAATGTTCTCTTAATAACGTCCATTATATTTACTATTTCACTATAAAATGTGTTCAGTGCAGTGGCTCTAATCAATAGTGCGTAAAAAAAACTATACAAATTAATAGTCGTTGTTTTTGGTTCAAACTAATAACTTTCACCAATCTTTCAATGCAATAAAGATTCGTCTTTAAACATTTGTAAATAAAATTAATATTAGCCCGAGTCTTTTGTAATAGATTTGATGTTTAACTCAATTTAGTGTCCTCACATCATACCCGGTCACAAATACATGGACTGAAACATTATGCCCATTTCAAAGTAGGGAGCCAAATGCCCATATTATTCCATCACAAGAGTTTCCTGTATAATGCAACATAATAATCATCAGTCCAATTATCAGACTAAGAGAAGCCACTTCATTATGAATGTCGTCAGTCACACTTAAACATAAATATAAGTCGAGACTTAAAACTCGGGATAACTTTCTTCCTCAAACTAAATACTAATCATTACATCAACTTGGGCCAAAAGAGACACTGTCACCGACCTGGGGATAAGCACTGACTCTCTTCAAATCAAATTTCAGTGAAATACCAACACAATCAATTCCAGTCCAGTTATTTTCAGGCGAATACTTGTCCAGTTACTCCCACCAAATAGTGACGTTATTTTGACAGAGTGTTCGTCCTTTAAGTTTACATATTATATCAAGGCAGAAATTATGTGGACCAGGCAGCAAATCATAAGCCAGATCTAATACAACAACGTGGTAAATGAGATGGAAGGTCTAAAACTAATATTAAACAGAATTTGTGTAATAAAGCACAATTTAATATGGGTTTGTTCCTTCCAATCTTGCTCTACAAAATAAAGAAAGTATCAGAAAAAGCTAAAACAAATGACCACCAGTATATATGGCTGGCTTGTCTTTCTCATTATTCCATTGTCCATATTTTACATTCACAATACCGTTTGGACAAAGGAACTATTAATGTACTTCCTCGCGGACTTGAGCTCTCAACGAGCATCGGAGCTCACTGAACGTCAGAAGAACTCAGAGCCTATACCTACCCAGTGATAGCCTAGGTTTCCAGGCATTTCAGCTCTAGTGTGGCCTCGTGATGGAGGATTTCCATGAATACTGCTAACATTTTGGCTACAGTAGCTTCAGTATTTGAAGCATCTCATCCTTTCAGTTTTGGCGCAAATATGAGTTAACTAGCCGTTTTTTTCTATTCTAACAAAAAATAAAACCCTATATGGTGTTAAAGACGGAAATAGTACCACACGTAGCACTGCAGTGCAAAGAATTCCAGTCTCAAGGCCCTGGTTTCACACGTGGTAACTTCTCACGAGAAAGAATTACTTACTACAAAATCTTACGACCAAACTGAAACTTCCCAACGGCCTGTCAGTACTTCCTGAATGCTAGTTTCGTGTAACGACGCCAGCTTATGTACACCTATGGTCCTCATACCACGCGCTTGTCGTTCAGTGCAACTTATTCTCACCTCAAACTGATTTCAAGTTCATCACCTACTCACGCCAACTTGAATAGAAGCAGGTGTGCACAGGCACTCAAAGTAAGTTTCAAACAAGTCTTTGAAACTACTCTGCTGGCCAGGGCATTCCTCCTATACCTGCCAGAAAAGTGTTTACCAGACAGCCACAAGAAGCTACCGGAGGTACATAAGGCCTCTGATTTCATAATGAATTTGATGAGTCGAGAGAAAAGGGCACTTACAATTAAGACCATAAGGACGATGAAACTTGACTTTCGTATAAGAATATTTCACTACATAGCGACAAACTCTGGTAGCATTATAATGGTCCCAACAACTGGAAAAAATGCTCTAGAGTTTCACAGCATGGTGACAAACACAGGTACCATTTACAATGGCAACGACAGCAAAATGGAATACGTCGTTATTCCACGTTACCGTGACAAGCGATGATATGATTGTGATAACCACGTCACAGAATGTTTTACAAATCCATCTGATAGTAATGATCTGTCATCTTTTAATTACATACACAGACACGCATAACCTCTCTGTCCACTTCAATCTATAAATGAAATAGGAACTAGTCACTTTTAAAAATATCTTTCAGAAACTTAAAAATAGTTTAACTACATCAATATTAACACTGACACAATGAAATTAATTATATCAACAATGAGGTTTCCTTTTTACCATGATAAAAACCATGGACACACATTATAACTTAGGATTAACATAACTCTTTTTGACAAACTACATTTCACATACTCGGTGCATACGAGTTGACAAGCAGTATTGCTAATTTGTGAGGAGTATATATAACATTAACATTGGGCATCAACACTGGGAGGAAATTCCTGAACTTACATCACATGCTACGCATACATTAACATTCAAGTTAACCAAACTATCGAGGTCATCTTTATTGTAAAGATGAATTAATTTCTATCCTGCAAAGAACAAATGCTTTGATTCTTTCACTCGTCTAATTTCAGTTTTTGCTAAATTTTATCCAAGTTATTATTTTTAGCACACCACTCTGCAAAAATTCCCATCTGTTTTCACAACTCGGCCTCAACATTTTAATTTTTTTTTTGATTTTCACACAAGCTACTCCACTTGCTCACCAACAGAACCACTGCTTGACTTGCTGTGGGAACAAGCAAGCTCACGTCCGCCTTCTCCAAACAGGACCTCTCCTCGTCATTTGCTTAACTTCGTCAAAGCAAATGCCTTACACACCAACGGAATATGCACGAGATACAGAAATGTCCACCGCTCACTAAAAAAAGAGTCTGTCATTTGTATAACACTGGCAGAACGAAGGCGAAAGAAAAACAGTCTCACAGCATTTGTTTTCACCTCTTCAACGAGGACTCTGATACGCACGCAGTTCGCGTCACAGCACATCGTAGACGATCACACTCGCTGCAACGCCACTTCACTCCATCAGTCACATCACATCACAGCAAATAATATCTTTATGCAGGGTTACAACCTCGCTACATGCACCACACCGGTTGTAACCAACAGCATGCCTTCGCAATCAACTAAGTCAAGTGCTTTCTCGTAACAAAACACTTTTGAAAATATATATCTATTTAAACACCGGCCGAGGAACTCTCGACCAATCTGTAAATGGCACCAACTGTCCGGAATATGCGTAGCGTCTTTTGGTGCGACGTTCTAAGCAACTTGTTACAAGTCATAACGTTTCATATTCCCCAGACATGAGGTGGCGGTATTGTACACGGTTTGAAAATGTATCGATAGTCGCCATCTTTGTGTTACAAAATGCCCGGGCAAGGGAATGCCCAGGCTATGACCACCACCACCACGAAGGCGGCCAATGGCGGACATTGAACTGATGTGCCGTGGCTGTAGAATGGGCAATACGGACACTGGAAAGAGAAATGAAGGAGATTCAAGCAAAAAATGTGAATGGCGATGAAATTCCTCACGTCTGTGAGCATGAATTTACACTATTATTTGCTGTGAATATTAAAATACCTTGTAAGTCAAGTCTGGAAAACTAGTACTTGAAAAAAATATTTTAAAAATGACATAATTCATATAATTCCTCGTTAATGGAAGTAAACAAAAGCAATCATTGTAAATATAAACATAACGTACAGCAAATACAAAACTGAAAAGAATAAATTGTTGCAAAACTGTTCTCCCTGTGAGTAAGAACAGCAATATAATGTTCATTTTGCATGCTACATTCATGTAAATCAATAGATTCAAACTGATTCATGGAGGCTATTTTAAGAGATAAAAGTTTTGCTTGCACACTGTATATTCCATGAAAGAGGGAGTAGGCCTACTTTCGAGTAAACTGTATTTACCGTTGGCTCTCGTGAAATAATGTCCTGAGAAATGCTTACAGTTGCAACGCATTCTGACTACTGGGGGTATAAATGTATGAAATAAATTAGAGAAAATGGAAGATAAACAGAAGAAAATGACAATCAAGTTTGGAATTTTTCAATAAGAGGGACGAGGGAGACAAGGTCTAGAGATTCTCTAGACCTTGGAGGGAGAGAGCAGAAAGCGTCTAACTGAGGCTTGTCAAAATCGTTAGAGCGAAAACGTCTTCAGATTCACAAACGGGAGGGCGAGTTGGGATTACGTGATGAACTGTCTCGAAAGGGGTAGTGTGACTTAACTGAAGAAACTCCCGTATGAGTAAAAAGCAGTTTTTTTATTTGATAAAAATTCTTGTGCACAGGTTTTTATACTGGTCTCATCAATTAAAAATATCGTGCGCGGAACTGACCGATGTGTTGTTTTATTCGTGTATTCCTTTCAGTTAAACGGTTCGTTGCTGGGAAAACAAGATAATGAAGAAGAAGAAGAAGAAGAACAGAATTCATTCTCCTTTTAGCGTTATCTCTCCTGAATGCATTCTCCCGCCCTCAAGCAAACGGAGGCCCGATCCAAGGTCAGGTAGATGTCGCCGGTCGGTCCCTCCATAGCAATAAGCCTATCCCATTTCTTGTCGTCAGTGATCTTGAAAGGACACTGCCCTTGAAAAAAAAAAAATCCCACCGCAAGATGCTTTAAACAATCCCTGAATCCCTTCTTCGGAGAAACTCGATCAGAGTTAGTGCGTGCGTGCGCCGGCGGGCTGGACGATCGGGGCATGTGACGGTAGACGGAACGCCGAGAGCGCCGTTACTCTTTCGCGCAGCTCCGTCGGGGAAGCACACAATCAGCGCCTCCTATACGCCGGTCGGTCAACGGTTCCACCTCTCGGTCAAGGTAAATCATTATGCACGCGTGCTTTGCATTCTCACTGGCTTCATGTTCTCGTTTGCTTAAACCTTCTCGTACACATTCAATCAATCACCTTCGGTAAAGTTATATAAGGCATTCATCTGTAAAGGTCTGACTGATTATTTTTATTTTTTCAAATTTCCATCTTGAAAACATAAAAACGCTATAGGTGACACTCACGAAAGCACTGTGGAGGTGTTTGCTAAATTCGTTGATTAGATTCTAAAATTGTTCTGGATGTGAATCTGGGTTTTTAAAAAAATTTTTGTTTACGTTCGTAGAGGCAGCCACTCTCCCAGTGCTTTCAAGCAGCAATGATTAATACTGTTTTCATTATTCTTAAGCACACAAATGAAAAAAAAAAAATTCCAAATAACTAAATTTCACAAAGGGAAACGGAAAAGAACTGTGAGTTACTCTCTCCAAAAATCTTGATAACATTAATCGGAGAATGAGATATCATCATTATGTATTGGGGGCAAAAGGTAATCCACCAGTAAATAATAAATTTTGAAACTGGCACCAAAAATTAACTACTTGACAGCGCTCCCATGCAAGAGGAAATTCTTGAAGAACTAAATACCACCGAATGGTTACACTTGTAATTTCTCACTGCGGCAAAAGTCTTTCCTGAAAAACGCAGTTTGTCTCCCCAGTGGACATTACAGGTCAAAGAAATTGAATCTGTTACATTAAGATGATTTAATATATGTATTAGACGGCAAGAAATTCCCTGAACGACCACTTACACGTTTCGTATATTATCTTTTGGGATATTCTAAATAATTCGTCGTTATGTGTCCACTGCCAACAAACGAGCATCAGTTCCATAAAAAAAAAAAAAAAAATAGAAACCAAAGTTCCCTTCCACGAAAGCAGCCGTGGCAGGAAGTGCGCTCTCCACTGACGTCTAATCCGATTTGGGAGGCGACTTTCAAATAGTGGCCCGTCCCTCGGAGCGGGCCGTCGGAAGGGGAACCTCGAATAGCCGAATCTATTCCAATGAAATCGGAGAACCTCTGCGCCCGCATCAGGAAATGAGAGTTTCTGATAAGATTCGCTTTGATTCGTTCAGTTGCTTGCAATCGTTTTGAAGTCTTGGCTTCGCAGGCCGCATTGTGATCGGCTGTCGCACACATCCGACTCCCAGTAGGTTACAGTTTTTGTTGTTCATTTCTTTCTTGTTTTGGAAGGGGAAATGAGGTCGCTAACCTATTCCCAAGGACTCAGGCGCCAATGGCTTGTGACTTTCACTGCTGCTGATCAAACAGTGTTGGGGAACTTCTTAGGTTAAGAAACTATGGTCTGTCGAGCAATATACTATCGCTAGGTTGAGCGAACGAGGAATTCTCCTTACTATGGTAAAAATACGGGCTTAAAGAGCCCATTCACGTGAAAAGTTTTCTGAAGTAGAGACATGAGTGTAAAACTGAAATTTTAAAATACATTTGGCTTTAGCTATTTTCACTGGAAACTCAATATCTTTTTCATAAAAACAAGAGATATGGAATATTTTCTGATCAGTGCTGTAAAACCTGTTTTCGCGACACGTGGTTGGCACAGGGCATTTAGGAGGTCAGTGGTCACTTGACCGGTTTAATGTTAAACAGCCATCTACTTCAAGAACTATGGCACTCAGGCTGCCGTATGCCATAGGAGATACGGCAACACGGGAAGCCCAAGACAGAGCGGAAGTACACGGCAAGTCTAAGGCAAAACCACGAACAAGGGAGTCAAGTTCAGGGAAAGATTTAAATAGCTAAGTAGATGTGGCTGGGTTGGTTTCTCTACTTGGTCACACCATAGCGATCGTAGAGTGTTTGACATGCTGCGAATGTGTTACCACTTGGCATTCATTAGTGATCAGCTATCCAAGCACTGGCCAAACCGAACACTGCTCGTTTCCATGGATGCAGAGACCAGCGGTGTAGTGAATGAGCTGTTGCCCTCTATAATAACAATATAATTCATTAGTATTATTCTCCGGTTGTAAAATTTCCACTGGAGAGAATACCACCCTGTACTCCACAGTAAACAAGATACTGAAAACCCATTTCCAAAGGCCTAGTGTGAAAAAAAAAGTAGCGTAATGCAGTTCCACCCCGTTACACCCACAGTTCAGTTCTTTCCAGTGTGGGTTTATTATTATTATTATTATTATTATTATTATTATTATTATTATTTCACCAGTCACATAAAATACGATAGTAATCTTCCTTTTGACATTATTCGATTCTCATGTTATACGAACGACCTCACGTTCCTATACTTTATCTTTGAAAGTTTTCGATACATCGACGAGTGGTTCATTACCTATAGACTGTGTTACAAACGGAAAAAAAGAAACATATAAACATATAGATGTTCCCAGCGTTTTATATAGTTGGATGTTCAGCTAACTGTATTACATACCTATTGAAAGAGATTAACTTGCCATCCTACATAAAATAATTAAAATACACACACACACATATATAGAGTCTTGATATTTAACTTTATCGTTGTCTAAATCAACCCCCCCCGTCATATTCCCAGCCTCATCTTGAGAAAAACCGGGTCACATCCAATCGAAAAAATAAAATAAAATAACATGCAGTCTTATTAAGTTAAAAACCATGAGAGGCACACTATAAAACGTAACTGAACAATTATCGAAATAAAATAAAGTTATAGTGATTCATGGTTAAACTGAAAAAGGAGACTACTTAACAGTTGGCTTTTTCAAGCGATGAAATAATAATAATAATAATAATAATAATAATAATAATAATAATAATAATAATAATAATAATAATAATAATAATAATAATAATAATAATAATAATAATAATAACAATGGCCCCTGTCGGCTAGAATCGGGTCCACTTTTGTTAATAATAATAATAATAATAATAATAATAATAATAATAATAATAATAATAATAATAATAATAATAACGTAGAGACAAATCGACGCTTATGTAATGTATGGGCGGTACAAATACATCTGAAAATAAACGTATACAGAGAGCCTTCGGGAATCTGAAGCCGACTCAACTTCAGAAAGGAGAAGGGGAAGGTACTCTTGAAAAGGACAGAGATGGATCCAGATTTTAGGGTGAAAACATGACAGGGGAACATATCACATTGAATGATGCAAGTTGAATGACGCAAGAAATCCTGGGGGAAAGATACAAGAAAGAGATAGTAGGAGCTGAGGAATAGGTTGGAACACGGAAATTACCTTCTGGGGAATGGAGGAAGACTCCAGGAGCAGATCGGATTAAAAAGGATATATTCTGTTTGAACGGTTGCACCGAGACGACACGTTTCGATGAACTGTAAGACCGATGGCTAAGCAAGAGCAAAGGAAGATAGGGGTAACAGCCTCGTTACTGAAATCCTGGAATCTGACAATAAAGATGTTTCAAAATCGTCGCCTGAGTAACATGGTGGAGAGTGTATTATAAACATTGGCCGAGGAATCTAAAAGAGAGGAAAAAAGCCTTGGCGTAGAAAACCAGCGAAAAAGAACATGTCAAAACCTAGCTAAAGAAATTTGATACAAAGGAAGATTTCAAAATTTTGCCATAGATAAACATTATTGAAAAGAACTTTTTACAATCAGAGCAAAAAAGATGTTCCAGTGGCAGACGGGAGGTTGGGAAACTTTCCCAGACAAGAATCAGATGGAAAGGAACATTCCAAAGCGTTGCTATGATACAAAGGAGTGTTTGAAACCTTGCTCGAGACATCTGACACAAGCACAGATCAAGAAAACATTGACAGTGAAGTTCCAAGCATAAGGAGGCTTAAAACCCCAACAGATGGATCTCACATAAAAGGATGTTTCAACGCCTTTGAGAGAGAAAGCTGATAGCGAGGAAGGCTTAGACACCAGCATAAATAAATTCCTTGCATGAGGGAACCTGGGATACAGGAAACAGCAGAAGGACGTTGACTGGCAAACTGTACTGGTTAAGGAAAAGTGTGATACTGGGTGCTTTCTGTAGAACAAATATATGTTTGAAAATTGGGCTTTATTACGCAGCTTTTAACATATGGAGATCTGGAAAAGGGGTGTGGAATTACTGAACTGAACTGAACTGAATATAGAATTTAGGGCAGAGGCCAAGCACTGGGACCTATGAGGTCATTCTAGCGCTGAAACGGAAACTGACAGTCAAACGTCTGAAAGGTGTAACAGGATGGAAACTTCGCAGTTGCATTGTGAACAAATTGTTAGGAGAGGGTGGAAAGTAAGATAGAATAAAGAGAATATGACAGGAGGTACAGTAAAAGGAACGAAAGTCAGAAAGCCTGACCCCTGAGACATCTGAAAAGTTAAAGGGGGAATACATATAAGTTTGTCATTCAAAAGCAGATTAGTTTTTGTTGAAAGGTTATGCAGCGTTTAAAGGGATGATGAGGAGATTTAGGGTCTTTGAAAGGCCAAGATAGCACTGATGATAACCACAGTTGTCGTGCAGCGTCTTCATTAGTTTAAAAATGCCAGGGTGAGGAAAAATGGATAAATGGATGTAAGTAGAAACTAACTCCTTTCAGTAAATGTTTATCGATAGATATGCAAAGTGGCGGCAGCAGCTTCGAAGGTTTGCAGGTCTCAGAGATGAATCTGAACGGCAGAAGCTAGCCCAAGAAAAATGAAATACAATAAACCTACAATAAAGGTTCATTCTTAGATACGTTGGTTGGTGAGGGCAAGCCATAACTAGGGGAGAAATATCATTATGGCAGAAGGTCTGGGTATGGAAAAATATACGCAGGTATGGAAAAATTTATGAAGATCCCCAGAGACACGAGTACCTTTTCAAGATACTGAAACTGTCTCTGGACGCTCACTTCTCCCAGCTCATCTTGGCTTGCTGTTCATATGCTCAGTCTTTGTTCTACTTATCTTCATCCGTCTACTCTGTAACGCATATCTCTACCTATATAGGTTTCCCTCTAGCTCTTCTCTAGTTTCTAACATCAAAACAATGTCACCAGCGGAGAAATGGACCACAGAGGCTCCTGACATACATCCTCGGCCATTACGTCCAGAACGTATTTTAACAATAGGGGTTCAGCGCGAATCCCAAACGCAGTCCATCTCGACATGGAAAGTGGTGACTTTTCATTGTTGTTATTGCATTTCTGTACATTTCACTAAAAACTCATATTTTTCTGGTGCCTCCCGCCCCTCAAACTCTTACTTCATACGGTCTTTATCGACCAAGAAAACATATATGACAAGAGTACTCACACAGGAAGTCTCTGGAGAAGTTTGAGGAAACGAGAAGCACTACAAAAATATGTGGGTTGCAGTGAAATGTACAGAAATTTAACAACAACCGTGAGAGGTAGGGTAGGGATGACCAGCAGCTTTCCAGGTCAAGGTAGGACTACACCAGGTATTAGAGCTGAACCCCCTCTTGTTCAATACCGTGCTGGATGTAATGACCGTGGATGAAACGGAGCAGCCCCCTTGATGAATGTTCTGTGCTGATGGCAATGTCTGGATAACAAAGAGAAGCTGAAGGGAAACCTGGATATGTGGAGATATATACGTCAGACAATAGATGATCTACAAGTCAAGATTCAACTGGGAGAATGAACATCAAGAGAACGTTTCTGTATCTGGATTCGACAATGGACCCACAGGGTGACATTGATGAAGAGGTTAACCATTAAATTCAACCCGGATGGAATACTTGGAGGGAAAGGGGGATCAAATGTGTTCTGTGGCCCAGAAAGTCCCAACTAATCTGAAGGGGAAGATACACAAAGTGGTAGTAAGACCTGCAATCTCGTACAGGCTAGAAGCGGCTCCACTGAAGAAAACAGAACAAAATAAGTTCCATGTGACAGAAACAAGGGTACTCAGGTGGACTGGTTGAGTGAGGAGAAGAGATGATGAGCAGCGTATCGTAGGAGAGGTCACGAAAATGGAAGAGAAAGGGAAACGAAGGTGAGGAAGGCCTAAGAAAAGACGGAGACTGTATTCTAGAAGACAGGAAGAACAGAGGAACGTATGAAAGGACGAAGCAACACTGAAACACCTAAAAGAAGCTCATTAAAAAAAGCGAACAAGATTTAAAAATGGATCATACCCTTCTTATACATCTGCCCTGAAAGGTATATCCTATTTATACATGCCGTGTTTTTCAAGTGTATAAACACATTTACCACATAAAGTCACGCATTAATGCTTTACGACACTTCTTCGCTCTAGAAACATCCAATTCTGCAGAACGTGGAAACTATTTAAAGCTGAGAGAGAGAGAGAGCAAGAGATTAATTTCACCTAATGCCTACGAAAGAGGGTCTGAACACGATCTTAATCTTCATCGCGGTGATCTTGAAACCGTACACGCTAATTTCAGAGAAGCCAATTCATTTCTTCAGACTATTGTCGTCCGCACACACACACACACATAATGCCTGAGCAGCGTCTTGTGCCTCAGACCACACGGACAGAAATCCTTCACCCTGTACCGTAACTGACAGGTGAATGGGTTGGGCCGCATCATCCTGGCAGGGAGTTTAGCAAAAAACAACGCACACAAGGAAAGCGGACAGTAAAGCGGCTTTGCGTGATCCGAGTCACGTTGCGGACTTGGGTTTCATCCAATGCGAGCTTTCCGACTCGAACACAATCTGAGGATTGGTTGCGTAACGCTTTTTTTTTTTTTTTTCCTCTCTTTGTTCCATTGGAATCGCTTTTGCCTGCTCCGTCTAAGGTGACGGTCTCGTCTTGCTTGCTCGCCGGGAAAAGCTTCTTGTTGCCTGGCTGAGGTTTGAACTGGGGACTTCGCTTGTTGACAAGTCTGTGGTCAGTGGGGGTGTCTCATCGGTGTCAGATTCGTTTTAGGGGGTTTCTGTTAATCTTGGAATTCAAACTACATTTAGTACACAATGGGATAAAATAAATATGGCTTTCAACTACTTAGTTTCGTTCGGTTTTATATCGTTTTTTATAACATTCTTGTAATCAAGGAATTTATAAACAGGTTTCCCACTGATTTCATCAGCTGGAACGGAGTGCCTAAATGGTATCTGACTTTATGAAAGGGATATTTTCCCACCTTTGGAAAGGGGGGGGGGGGATTCTAGCGCTTAGAATCGTCTAGTAAGTTC
The DNA here is from genome assembly GCF_040412425.1 of Macrobrachium rosenbergii. NCBI lineage: Eukaryota > Metazoa > Arthropoda > Malacostraca > Decapoda > Palaemonidae > Macrobrachium > Macrobrachium rosenbergii. The sequence continues at coordinate 53,679,742 of NC_089783.1, read as the reverse complement.
AATGGAACCGATACCCAAAGGTATTCGATTCCCTGACGACTTATGCAACACCTCATCACCAGTAAGCAATGATTGCACAAGACTTCTATTACGGCCGTTCCATGTCAAGACAAGATCAGTTACACCGCGATAGGTAATACGATCACTCCAGACGTGCAAAGTTGCAACTCCGCCATTATCAACTGTTGAATAACCTTCATTACTGACGCTAAAGTTAGATCGTAAAAAAAAAGGGCTGTTATCGGACTCAAGTTATTAAAATTTGAAGAGCCTGGAACCATTCGTCTGCGTACATACACTTATACAAATCTACACACACACATACACATATATTTATATACCGGACATCTCAACCATTTCAATTTCTTGCACTTGGATCTTAAGGCTTTGTAGTGACAGGTGTATCCAAAAAAGCGCGAAGAATTCGAGAAGTTAAGAGGGCATTGTGGCTATTACAATTACATATGTATCTGGTAAAAAGTGACCAGTACATTCTACACACACACACACACACACACACACACACACACACACACACACATATATATATATATATATATATATATATATATATATATATATATATATATATTATATATATATATATATATATATATTATATTATCTCGGACATAACTCCCACACAGGGGAGTCATAGTTGATAAGTGCTTCGTCGTTAGTGGGATTCGAACCACTGCCCGGTTTAGAAATAACGATAAGCCGTGACTTTTGACCGCTGAGCCATCAAGATAGGCCTACAAGTTGACGTCGACTCTGCTGTACTTATGCCTCTCAAATTCAGGTTAGCTTGTGACATGTGGCAAATATTGAATTTTTGTCACATACACCGTGACATTTTTATGTATTCACATGAATTACGTCACAAATACCGCTGAATACCCATTTCACCACGTACAGTTATTCCCCCGGTATAGTGAATTGGATCTTAAACGATATTTGTAACTAAATGTTTGTGAATACAGAAAATGTCACGGTGTATGTGAAAAAATTCATATGTATATACACACAAACACAACACACACATACATGTATATATATGCTTAAAAAAGCATAGTGACTACTTTTAGCACGGTTGGTCTATCAAAACATTTCTCCTTTACCTAACTGCAACTTTTTTCATTAACAGATAGACTTTTCTCCTTCATAATTACATATGTTTGTACGAAGCTTCCACATCTCTGCTTCCACGCCTTGATGATTAAGTGCTTTTTTCCGCACTTGCAATGCCTCTTCTAGGCACAGTTATAAATGAAATAGACGTCCATTACACTTTTATCCTCTTTTGATAGTAATGTTCCATTTAGTATCCATCCTACCACTGATATCCTGAAAAGAGGGACTCATAAAATGAAACGCTTCACGAGATCATTGTCCTCATTTTAAAAATCTACGAGGAAAGTTTTAATCGTCAAGGAAATCTCTGGTGTCCCTAAAACTTCTATGTGTGAACGAACGCCCTTTTCCAGCTCTCAAGACTCTCAGCAATGCCTTTGGAAAGCGGCCACGAAGCGGTGCCCCTCGAAGGGGAGGAGCTCGAGCGTCAGGAGAAAGATTACGTTGGGTTCAACCACGGCATTGCTCGATTCACTCCGGGGAACTGGTTCCTGCCCACCGCTTTCACGCAGTTCGCCAACAAGATTTACAACTTTGAGGTGAGGCGATGCGTTTTGGTAGATAGTGAGACGAAGCTGGTCTTATGCCAGCACGGCCTCTTGAAACTTGTGAACAACGCTTGAGAGATGACTTGAGGCTCACTTCTTTCAAAGTTGTGTTAAACATGATTAGAATTTGCTATCCTGAATTGTGACAACTCTCATTTCTTCTCTGGAATGCGGTAAAGTTCAATATAACGTATATTTATTTCAACTTCATCTCTCCTCAGATGTGTGTCAAAGTGATTCCATGCACTTCTTTCACGTGTCCATTTTATAGGTAAACCTGGGCTGACCAGTTTCATATCAACATACTCAGTTTATTGCAGTTCTTTCCAATTGTATCTTCAAAGCTCACGAACAATTTTCCATCTCTACTTGCCATGTTGTTACTTTTGGCATGATTTATTCAATTTTCAGATGAGCGCCAGTCAGTACGACAGATTTCCATTTTAGTCCAGAAAATGTTCCCAACTTGGCCATCTCATTGTAACCTAACCATAATGGAACCTCTCTCTCAGACGTACTAATTTCTTCCAGTGGCAACCGAACGATGTTTTGGTTATGGGCTACCCAAGGTCCGGCACAGTCTGGTTACAGGAAGTCATCTGGACCATGAGGTGCAACCCTGACCTGGATAATCCCATGGCTGTCCTTCCGATTCTGGGGAGAACACCATACGTTGAGTAAGAGTCAATCAATCTTACCCAATCATATAATTGTATCCAATAAGAACTCTGATAGTATTGTATAAGTTGGTAACGGTTGTAAATCTTTACTCAGTATCAGCATTAAAGACTCAGAAATGTTTTGGTTTCTAGACCAAAACCCTTCTGATATCCACGTCTAGGCCTATAGCTTATTTCTCATCTCGGTATTAATGGACAACGTTCCTTCTCTTAACAGCATGGACATGATGATGGACGGCAAGAAGATGCCCGCAATAACCCCAGAAAACCCAATGGTAAAGGCATTCATGCAGCTGTGCCCTGGTGGAAATCCGGCTGATGGCGTGTGTGTGCAAATGGCTGCCGCAACACCGGGTCTCAGGACCATAAAGTGCCATCTCCCTCTTTCTCTTCTCCACCCTAAGACGCTGACCAAGGCAAAAGTAGGCAGTCACGTGGATAAACACTAGTCAAGCCTGAAATGAATGATTATGACTGAAAGGAAGTTATGAATATGATCGTATCTTGGCCGGAGCATATTCTTCACTGAAATACATTATTTCTACAGGCCGTGTATGTAGCGCGCAATTGCCGGGATGTGCTTGTGTCGATTCACCATCACTGTCGACTGCTCCCCACTTTTGGCTATAAAGGATCATTGGAGGAGTTCCTTCCATACTTCTTGGATGATGAAGGTCAGCTTAGAAGTGCATATATTCTCTTTTCAGAACATCAGTCTGTTAGATCAGCTCTACTTTACATTGCAGTTTGTGTACCTTTCTGAAGTCTCTTGTAAGTCAGCTCTTCCTTACTTTTCTGTGCATTTTGTGTACCTTTCATAGGTCTCTTATAGGTCAGCTCTTCCTTGCTTTTCTGTGCATTTTGTGTACCTTTCAGAAGTCTCTTATAGGTCAGCTCTTCCTTGCTTTTCTGTGTACCTTTCAGAAGTCTCTTATAGGTCAGTCTTCCTTGCTTTTCTGTGCATTCTGTGTACCTTTCAGAAGTCTCTTACAGGTCAGCTATTCCTTGCTTTTCTGTGCATTCTGTGTAACTTTCAGATGTCTCTTATAGGTCAGCTCTTCCTTGCTTTTCTGTGCATTTTGTGTACCTTTCATAGGTCTCTTATAGGTCAGCTCTTCCTTGCTTTTCTGTGCATTTTGTGTACCTTTCAGAAGTCTCTTATAGGTCAGCTCTTCCTTGCTTTTCTGTGTACCTTTCAGAAGTCTCTTATAGGTCAGTCTTCCTTGCTTTTCTGTGCATTCTGTGTACCTTTCAGATGTCTCTTATAGGTCAGTCTTCCTTGCTTTTCTGTGCATTCTGTGTACCTTTCAGAAGTCTCTTACAGGTCAGCTATTCCTTGCTTTTCTGTGCATTGTGTAACTTTCAGATGTCTCTTATAGGTCAGCTCTTCCTTGCTTTTCTGTGCATTTTGTGTACCTTTCAGATGTCTCTTATAGGTCAGTCTTCCTTGCTTTTCTGTGCACCTTTCAGGTGTCTCTTATAGTTCAGCTCTTCCTTGCTTTTCTGTGCATTCTGTGCACCTTTCAGAAGTCTCTTATAGGTCAGCTCTTCCTTGCTTTTCTGGGAATTTTGTGTACCCTTCAGAAGTCTCTTATAGGTTAACGCTTCCTTGCTTTTCTGTGCACCTTTCAGGTGTCTCTTATAGTTCAGCTCTTCCTTGCTTTCCTGTGCATTCTGTGTACCTTTCAGAAGTCTCTTATAGGTCAGCTCTTCCTTGCTTTTCTGTGCACTTTCTGTACCTTTCAGAAGTCTCTTATAGGTCAGCTCTTCCTTGCTTTTCTGTGCATTCCGTGTACCTTTCAGAAGCTATCTTATGGCTCTAAACGTCTCTTTTTTTCCTGCAGTGGTTTATGGTCCTTACTGGCTCCACGTCAAAGAGGCCTGGGAGAAAAAGGGAGACCCAAATCTACACTTTGTCTTCTACGAAGACTTTCAAAAAGATGCCAAGGCAGAAGTCAAGAAACTGAACGAATTTTTAGGAACTGGTCTGACTGAAGAGCAAATGGACAAGGTGAACAATAGCCACAGAAGCTTTGCCTCTTTGATTTTTGTATTTTTCTTTTTATTCTACCCAGCCCAAATATATAATCCGAATAACTTAGAGACCACGCCTCTGTGTATTTTGCTTTGGGGCATATGGCGTACAAATAAATATTGCGATGTTGCAGCTGAAATTATAACGCCCGGCAAAAGTAATTCCTAGAGGGTTTTATGACTTTCTTCAGGTGATAAAACACACCAGTTTCGAAGAGATGAAGAAACGCGACAACCTGATAGGAGCCAAGAGCAGCGAGAACCCGATGATGGACGCGAAAGTTGTCGAAGAACACGGAGGCTTCTTCAGAAAAGGTAAAGTTTACTAAAAGCCACGATCGGCGCGCCCCTTGAAACACATGTTACCGAGTACAGTGAAGTCAAACACAAACGATTTTGTTTCGTCTTCCTTCTAAAACGTCCCACTGCTTTCAAAACAATATTTTAAATTACCGCTGCCTTCTTCTGTCTTTCCAGGCGAGGTGGGAGACTGGAAATCGAAGCTGTCCCCTGAGACGGTGGAGAAATTAGACAAGTGGATACAAGAGAAGCTCAGTGACGTGCCATTCAAGTACAGCCTCTAATCCACCCCTAGGCGCTTCAGAGGCATTCTTATTTGTCTGTATAACACTCTGTGTATAATCTACTGGCTCAATACAATCACAATGCATTGTGTCGCATAGAACTGGCCTCAACTCAATCTTCGAAAGAGGCATTCACTGTTGAGACCACTGTTTAGGTTAATTGCGTACGTATATGCAAATAATACATAAACTAACATGCATGTATATGTATATATATATATATATATATATATATATATATATATATATATATATATATATATATATATATATATGGATCATTAACACAGCTTTAGAGATAGAGAGTATCGATTATGAATGATTCCACTCCATTTTCCTAAAAACATATGATTTTCATGGATAACTGTTATCACAATGTCGCACAGGCATAAATATATGTATACACCCACTAATAAATACAGTCGCATTTTATCTTTCCACTGATTAAAAATATTGTTATTCTGTGTCTCAATCTTGTCTTTGTAATCTATTTTAGCACGTAAGCAACAAGTGGATTATGACTATCGTAAGTGTGAAAAGAACAACGAACAACAATTTATCTCTAGTTTTAATTGAAAACCTTTTGGACTTTCTACGATCATTACTAGCAAAAAATACTCTCTCTCTCTCCTCAAGTTTTATTTTTGTATTTGGTGCTTCAGAACTTTTGCATGGAAAATCGACAGACTTTTTGCCACATGAGACAGTGAATGTCTAAGAGAGAGAGAGAGAGAGAGAGAGAGAGAGAGAGAGAGAGAGAGAGAGAGAGAGAGAGAGAGAGACCTAGCAATTCCACGACTTATTATGAAGTTATATTGAAATGGTCGACAAAGGAATGCTATGGAAAAGCATAATCCGGTTGGTTCCTGGTCCTTGAGCTAGTAAGTGTGAAGAACGTGGGTGAAAAATACACATACATACATATAGGCTATATATTACATATTTATATATCACACATACATATATATATATATATATGTATATATATTATATATTTATATAATGTATATATGTATGTGTTTATATGTATGCATACATATATAATATAATATATAATAACATAATATGGAATTGAGCAAGTGACTAAATATAAATAAGCTATAGATGTCTTTTTTTTTTTTTTACCAGATCCACGTCACTGTAATAACCACAATGCCCTCTTAACTTCTCAATTTCTCCTGAATTTTTTTTTAAATTTTATCACTACAAAGAAGATGCAAGTGAAAAACCAGAATAAGAAAATTGATTCGAACCCACATTCTGTGCACCATAACGAGGTCGCGAACTAGCTGGGTACGCGACCTCGTTCAGACATACCGAATTTTTCTTATTTATTTCTTCAAGTGGAGCTTACAGGGCTTTGTAGTGACAAGTGCATCCAAAAAGTGTGAAGGATTAACCGAGAAGTTAATGAGGGCATTGTTGTTATTATACACACACATACTGTGTGTATATATGTATATATATATATATATATATATATATATATATATATATATATATATATATATATTATATAGGCCTATGTGTGTGTGTTGTGTGATTTTGAGCAATGTTCAGGTATATATAAACAAAAAAGACATTGTAATCATACTCTTAGGTAGCAATGCAACGATTACAATAACGCAGGAAGCACTCACGGACTGCCGACCTAATTGTATGATTCACATATCTAAACAATCGTATAATAATGTAACAAGCAACATCAGTACCTCATTAGGTTACTCCTTGTGGGTAACACTGTTCCCGCACCCTCATACTATCGTTATACATGTATGACTCCATCACCCAACTCAGTCCCATTCCATTATCCTGCATCCCTCACATTCTACGTCATATCGTCTTATGCGCCGGTCAAGGTCAGAACATACTGTTAAAGGACTTTAACAACGAACACACTTATTACGGTGTGGCGTCGTCGCTGACCAGGGCATTAAAGTGATGTACAGTACGTTTTGGCGACTGGTGGGTCTCATAACTGAAATCTATGTGAAACAGATCCAAATGGATGTATGTGAGAAGACAAGCACGGAGGAATGAACTGCCCATTGTGAAAGCTACTCATTAGGCCACAATTCCTGAGCGCAATATTCCACGAGTGAGATGACGTGCGATAATTATTCATCATATATATATCAGGAACATCAAATAGAAGGAATACATAGGACAATTGTTTTCCCTCTCGTAAATGGACTTTAAACTGCAGTTTTGAATCCTTCAGAGAAAATATCCACAGTTTCATATTGACTCTGAATCATTTTGAATCACAGTCGGTTCGCGATTTGTCCTTCATCTGGCAGCACTGCAGAATTAGCCCGGGGCAGTTGGAGAAGGGAGCTATGTTAAGAGTCTAGACATTACTGCGTGCAAATACACTCTAGACATTACTGCGTGCAAATACACTGAGTGGAGATTCACCGCCGAGATGACTGAGGTGAGATTATTACCTTTTGGCGTGTTCGTTAGGTTGTCAGTGAAATATACAGTTTTAAAGTGAAAATTACCGGAACTTAAAACATGCACACTAGTTCGTCGTCTCGCTATTAAGGGTGCGCTGTCGCCAATTACAGCTAGCAGCCAATTACTACGACCCAAGGTCTAAAGCAAGTCACTCGGGAAATCTGAAATAATGTTTACGTTACAATGATACACGGATAAAAATGAAAAATAACGCGGAAGTATTTCTTACTGATCTCTACACTGCACGTGTTTGTAAGCAATTATTGGCCTGTATGTTAATGCTTGCTGCCTAAGGTTTATCCCGAAGGGATTTGAGTGCGGCCGATTTATCCGGAAGGTCTTCTTTTCAGCAATGGTCCCAGGAGCTTTTGTGCCCACAGTGTCTCGCTTTCTTGAGTGGTCACCCATACATGTACTGAGCAGAACCAAAATGGATCGTATTCATTTATGCACCTCTGTTAAATGCAAACACATTCGAGTATAATGCATAAGCACACTCCATACAGCGAAGAATGAGATGTGGTATATATATGTATGTATATATATAATATATATAAGCCTAGCCACTGGAGGGCAAGCCTGCCCAGGTCACTGCTGGCCCCAAGGCCAATTTTCAATGAATAATTCAAGATAGAAACATTCAGAAATAGGCAATTCAAAACAGCAACCCAGACTTGGGATTAAACTGAAATATATATATATATATATATATATATATATATATATATATATATATATATATATATATATATATATATATATATGTGTGTGTGTGTGTGTGTGTGTGTGTGTGTGTGTGTATAAATACATACACACATATATATATAAATGTATTTATACACATATATATATATATATATATATATATATATATATATATATATATATATATATATATAGTATATATATATATGTGTGTGTGTATAAATACATACATATATATATATATGTATATATATATACATACATACATACATACATATATATGTATACAGTGAACCCCCTGTATTCGCAGGGGATGCGTCCCACACTCCCCTGCGAATAGGTCAAATCTGCGAATGCTTAAAACCCCTCTAAAAACACTTAGAACTGCCCATTTTGATAGCTTAAACCAAGAAAAACCCTGACAAATATTCAGGTCGTTCACAAAATATTAGTACCTGGAAGATGGGAGGGGGTTAAAGGCGGAGAAGGAGCCCCCACTCCCATTTGTGCCTGAGAGATAGTTCTCTCCATTAAAGCAGGTAGGCTCACACTTTTGCTACAAAGACCTGACAAACTACTCTCCTGGAAATCTACACATTTTACACATTTCTTTCAAAGTGAATGGATCGAGTTTTATACATTTCATTTATAGTTGGGCTCCCAACTCTTCTGGTACCTTTATGGGCCTAGCTGACATTGCCATGTACTAGTGGTACCTTTATGGGCCTAGCTGACATTGCCACGTACTAGTCTCCCTAATGTTATGTGAGAACGTCTCCAGGGTACTTTCCGCCTCCCAATTACCATTATTCCTTTTCCATAGGGAACTTCCGTAAATAAATAAATAAATTACTCAAAGTTTACTTGATTCACCCAGGAAACACGACTGGCCAGTGGCCACCTAGGAAGACTTCTCCAAGGCCAAGAAGCAGAAGACCAGAAGCGGAAATGGAGAGGTATAACAAGCGGGTTAGTACGCCTGCATCCCGACAGATGGCTTTATCCTGCAGATTATCTGCGTTTTGCGAACAGTATTTACAATTTTAAGGTGAGTATCTCTTCAAACATACAAAAAAAATCTTCCTCTCTCCCACTTTCAAAGGTGTGAATATAATGAATGATTTTACATGACTGCCCTCAAGTATCAAAGCAACCTTTTCTAAAATGATGAGTGCCAATGTATTACTTTTGACAGAGAGAAAATCATAGTTCTGAACTTTCTGCAATCTTGTAAAAATACTGTAACAGAAACTACTGTAATAGGATTCAATAACAGTTTGACATTACATTAAACTGATACAAATTAAAACATGCATTCATTCTGATGAGGACAATTGATTTAGACGTTACAGCAGTCATCTAATCAGGCTGGCAACCAATGATATGCATGTCCTGCGAATAGTATCCCCAAAATTTTGCCAAAACATCACCCATGAAATTCCAGTCAATTACGAATTCTGACATTATCCAAAATTCTGTCATTTCTTTGTTACACAGCCCATTAATTAGGACAAAAATAACGCAAACTTCTACAAAGACGAAAGTTAAAACAAACCATTTGACATGAAACTAATAGTTTTCGTTTTTGACATGAAACTAATAGTTTTCGTTTCTCAAAATAAAACCGTTCTTATTACATCACAGCATTTGCAGAATAAATGGATATCAATCAATCAAACATTTTCTGTGGCACCCACGGGGATGCATAGCGGTTCGATGAACTCACGCCACCACATTCTGTCCTGGGCTAACTTCCCAAGATCTCCCCATTGCTCATCTTGGGCTTCCCGCCTCATTGTCCTTAACCATGTCTCCTTTGGCCTACCTCTACCCCTTCTGCCAAGGGCAACCCACCCTAGTGCATCTCGTACTATTCCCTGTCTTCTGTACACATGGCCTAGCAACTTCCAACGTGAGAACCTAACATACTCATCGACCGGCTGCAACCACCTTACTTCTCTAATTCTGTTATTTGATATCCTATCCCTCCAATAAATGGATATAGCATTTCTAAATCCTTTCTCTTCCAATTTCCAGCTTTTATCATAAACTCTAGGAGTTTAACCTTCTGAGGTGTCCTCGTTCAATTTTGCAGTTCAGGGCGGACGACGTGCTGCTGATGACATGGCCCAAATGTGGCACAACATGGATGCAGGAGATAACATGGACCATGAGGAACAACCCGGATCTGGACAATCCAGAGCAATATAAGGCAATCAACATCCGAGTCCCTTTCCTGGAGTAAGTTCATCCAAAAGCCTGGGTTCTCTTTCTAGAAGGAAAGTTTCTCCTTACCATGTACCTCTTTAAAGCAGACTTCTCTTTATGGCAAGCATATAGTTGTTTTTTTCTGTAACAGACAACAGCAGGACAAAAGGGCATTTTACAAAATTACAAGAAGTAATCCACGTGATGACATGGCTGGCAAAATAGCACATGCGTGTCATGCACTTCAGAAGGAGGCTTACTCTTAGAAGCATTTACTTGTGAGTTAGTTTCACAGAGACCGTGATATTCACTTTACAAGAAGCCGACTTAAAAATAAGAAAAAACACAGAAGGCCACAAGCTTGCAAGAACAGGATGCTCGTAAGAGGAAAAAGAGAGAAAAAGGAGAAGAATGTATGAATGAATAAGATATTAGGAAAGATATTTGACGAACAAAGTCCGTTTTCCTAAGTGATAATACACACACACACACACACACACACTAAACACACACACACATATGAGGCTATCAGTCGAGAAACATGCCAAGCGCCATCATGGGTCATAGTAAAGTATTTTTTAATTTATTTTATTATATTTTAAAAATGGCACTTGGCATGTTTCTCGACTGAAAAGCTCATATATACAAGGGTAAGTCGATAAGTATCCGCACTTTTATTCTAATTGTTTGTGAATAGGCTTTATGGCTTTGTGTGCTATGCCGGGTTGTAGATGGCTCCGCCCTCCTCCCTTGTGGTTGGTTTCAGCGTTACCACTTCAGTGCGCTCTGCGCTGTTGAGAAGTAAGGAAGGACGCACCACTCTCCATTTGCACCAAAGAAGAACAACGCTCTGTAATCTGTTATTTGTGGTCTGAAGGTGACCAGGAGCTGAAATCCATAGAAGACTTTCAGTACAATACAGGGGCAATGTTTTGCCACGGCGCAGTGTTTATGAGTGGATTGAGTAGTGGCTGTGGCTGGGCGTCCATCGCGTTTCTCATCCTCCACGCTTGTCCGACTGCTTTTGAACTGCTCAATCCACTCATAAACACTACGTCGTGGCAAAACATTCCCCCTGTACTGTACTGAAAGTCTTCTATGGATTTCAGCTCCTGGTACACCTTCAGACCACAAAAAACGGATTACAGAGCGTTGTTCTTCTTTGGTGCAAATGGAGAGTGGTGCGTCCATCCTTACTTCTCAACAGCACAGAGCGCACTGAAGTGGCAACACTGAAACCAACCACAAGGGAGGAGGGCAGAGCCATCTACAACCCGACATAGCACACAAAGCCATACAGCCTATTCACAAACAATTAGAATAAAAGTGCGGATACTTATTGACTTACCCTCGTACATACATATGCATAAGTGTGTCTGTCTGTACACGTCTGTGATTAACACACGCACATTTTCCAGCTGCGACATGTTCCTTCGATCTGAATTACTCCCTCCTCCGGACGAAGACTCCTCTGCTGCAAAGGATTTCTCAAGACTGTGTCCGGGAAGAGACCCAGGTGACGGCTTCTTCTTGCAACTAAGCGAAGCAATCCCGAAACCGAGGGCACTCAAGACCCACCTGCCCTTTTCCCTCTTTGAGCCCTCGTTGATTGACACATCAAAGGTCTGCATGAACATTTTCTTTATTTGCTGAAGAGACTGAGATGGCAAGTGCGCCTTTTAAAAGCAAATATAAAACAGGTCAATTGATTCAGAATATAGACAGTCATACTGAACAATTCTCATTCTGTCTTGGTTGTTGAGCCTCGCATTACTGAATATATCAGTGATATAAATGAAGATATACTTCTTGTTAGGTTAGCAATAGCAACGGATGATAAGGCTTGGTCAGTCATGCTTGGGATACCAACAATATTGCTGAACCCTTCACGTCAAAGTTACTCATCAAAGAATACTATCGCTATTTAACATTTATGATTCCAAGCCTTGATTATCTTCGTTGCTGCCTAGCTGACAAGATCTGAGGAATGTTATCCATCAGACATCTTTAATATCACATTGTTTCATTTAGGTCATATACATGGCAAGGCACCCCAAAGACGTCGTGGTATCGTACTATCATCACGTGCAACTCTTCAAGTCCATGAGCTACTCCGGCACCTTCAATCAGTTTTTTGAGGCCTTCATCAACGACGACTGTAAGTGACAGATATCTGAGTGTTCCGCTCGTCCGTTCTCCTAACATCTCAGCCCTGATTGTGACCTTCAGTCCTGATGTGCATTTCCAATGTTGTGCTCCATGCAAGGGCCGGTGGGACTAATCTTGGCTGAGCCAGATTCAGAGAAAGAAGCAATGCATTCACGTCATGCAAAAAAGGCAGAATATATGAATCAAGAAATGGAAGCAGCGAGATAGTTCTTAGATTTAACAGAACGAACTTGAGCAGTCATTAAGAATTCACTGATAGTTACCGATTTCTGAGAATAATAAAATCACGACCGTCTTACGTAGAGACCTTTACTGCTTACAAAAAAGTAAATGTATTTATGATTTCTTCTGTTGGGGATTATTTGTTATTCGTTTCATTAAAATCAATCTTTTAGTCTTTCTACATTCTTCTCTCTAGTAAGAAAACCGAACACGGAAAAATGTAGCCTCTTGTTGCTGGCAACTGAACCCAGATACTGAATATCCGGTTTTCAAGTTTGTTTTATGCTACTCATTATCAGCTGCGTCTCTCTTTTCAGTGGTCTACGGACCCTACTGGCTACACGTGAAGGAGGCCTGGGAGAAGCGAGACCACGACAATCTCCACTTTATATTCTACGAAGACTTAAAAGCAGATCCCCTCCTGGAGTTGAAAAAACTGGACACATTCCTTTGCACAGGACTTTCAGCTGACCAGCTTGAAAAGGTATCAGTGACTAATTGCATGAGTGATTTCAGTTAACTGATTTTGCTGCAACTATGATCAATTACTCTGGAAGCACTGACGAGGTGCATTCAAAGTTTTATCTGAATGAAAAACGTAATGATTAAAATCTTTGCTCGGCACTGTACTGCCTGAGTGGTCACTGGAGTAGTACTAGCTTTATAAAAAAAAAAAAACCTTCGATTGTAAAGCCAAAAGTTTCAAAGAATCGTTATAATATCATGAAAAAACTTTACTGAGATATCAGTCAATCTCTTATTTTAGCCGTTGAGTAAGAAATACGACGACGCACTACTGAACTGAGAATAGCATTTTACTTTTCTTTTTCTAGATATGCCACTACACGCACTTTGACCAGATGAAACAGAGAAATAACCCCTGGCAAGACAGCGGCAAGAAGGACAATGTCTCCAACGAAGACTTTGTAAAGGAGCATGGAGGCTTCTTCAGAAAAGGTAGTGAGAAAGACAAAATCCTTCCTTAATATTCTCCTAAATGGTCGTCCTTTACTTTTGTCTTCGTGTCTCATTTGAGGTACAACTGAATTCCAGGCTGAGTTGTGCATCAGGGCTCATTTACAAAAATGAAATTATCTGGTACAATCATTAGAGAGATTGTCATCATACAATAAGTAGCCTTGTCAGCCTTGTCATTTTAGCATATTTCTGTTTGCATGTTTATTCAACTAAATATTTTCTCACTTGTTCTGGATTGTTTCTGTTTCTGTCTCATTTTTATTACATAAGCATTCTATTTTGTAGAAGTTTTAGCAAATGTGCATCTTAGTTGTCTCCAAAATAAAATGTGTAAATTTTAAGTAACAATTATAATAACAGGATTCCATGTATATTTGGTTCTCAAAGTCAGCACGACTTTCAAGCTCAACACTAAAGACTTCTGTTTTATGGAACAGTGTTCTTAATTTTAGTCTTTGCACATATTTTGATTTTATTAGAAAATTCTTTTTAATGGCTCTGTAAACGATAATTTTGGATGATTTAATAGCTTTCTATTTATTCCAAGCCTCTACCACCGAGTAACTGAAAACAGTTTTCCAGGTCTTTCTATAAGTCATATCTCCTTCACATTTTAACCAAATGTTTACTTATAGATTTGGATTTGATTTGGTCTGAAATGAAAAAAATTCCAGCTGATAGTTTTCTGAATTTCAGGTGAAAGCAACACTTGGGAATCTAGACTGACTCCTGAACAAAGCCAGAAGGTGGATGACTGGATTACCAAGAACCTAACCCCTCTAGGAATTGAATTTACAGAGGGTTAGGAGTTGAATGGAGTTATAAAACCTTCTTAGTCCAGCAAAGTAAATGAACAAAGCTGCAAAAATTCAAGTCAAACTGTTAGTGAATTTAACTGCTTCAAATAAGAAAATTCAGAAAAGCACAAAAAAAAAAAAGACTGTCATTTAAAAGAAAATACTACGGTACGTGGTGAAAGGGATTTGTTGATCACGCTGATAACATGAAGACAGCCCTCTACCTAGACATTAAACTGGCAATACAAGTAACCATGCGGCAAAAACTACTGTTACTGCTGTTAACTTCTGTGTCACACTGAGAAATGCCAGAAAAATTCCTCAAAACAAGTGAAAAGGTGATTAGGATAAATATTGACTATGAGGCGACTGCATGAAAAGTGCTTCCGCAAAAAATATTGAATGTCTTGATATCAGCACAGAAGAGCTCTTTAAAGTGGCAACTGGATAACTCGCAAATGTCTGTGAGTTATTTGCAGCTATAAACGGAGTTAATCTATTGATGCATTGTGTACATGAGGCATTTTATTACAAATCCATGACTTGAGCAGTAAAGCTACAGAGACTCAACTACACTGTCCCTAAATGTTTGACCCACATGAAAATATGTATGAGAATTGTTTGATTTTAAAACTTTATGGTCAATTCCTGCATTATAATAGCACAGGTATGGTAGCAACTCTTCACCGTCATTCCTTTCATATTTCTGACCCCATTAGAAGTAAAAGACTTCATTTTATCTTCCGCATGATACCTCCCATAACAAAGCATTCAATATACTCAAGCTGTTTGTATTTGCAACATAAAACTATTAATAGCAAGTAGAAGTATCCACTGACATTCTCAGATGCCGGTGCTTCATCATATCTGCGTAAGAGTTTGTCACAAGACTCTCTCATACTTCTGCACTGTTCCACAGAAAGAATGGCATTTAAGTGTGCTGACTCCATACTAACACAGATGTGATCATATGATCTACACAACTGGTACATCGAGATAATTGCATAATTTATGCTTTTTGGTGCACAAATGGTATACCTGAGGTGACTAAAGAGCAGTATGAGCATTGGAGACAGCAACCTAATGTCACTAATGTTAGTCTTACAAGTCCTCTTTTTCTTTGCTGGGTCTTCGGATAATTTGTTACAGCTACTCTGAATAATATGAGGTGCTTAGCTTCAGCTTTGCATGACTGACGCCACTGCAGAAATACTATTTAATCAAGCCAGCTTTTGTAAGTTTTCTAAGGTAATACCCAAGGCAGAGTTGCTTTCATCATACTTTTAAAGTCTTGTATTTTAGAATAAATTAGTGATTATGGCTAAAGACCACAAGACACTTGTTTTAATCATTGCCCTCTTAATACCTAGCAGATTGCAAAGTCAACCTTTCTGGTTGCTCAGGTTGTCTACCATTCTGAAAACTCAATTTGTGCTGGAATGACAGTTCAACTCAACTGTCAGCACTCTTACAATGTGAATTCTACCTGATTCAATCCAAACTTGCTAAAATTTTTAAGATCAGTCCAAACTTGTTCAAATTTTTAAGATCTGTCCAAACTTGCAAAAATTTTTAAGATCAGTCCAAAGTTGCTAAAATTTCTAAGATCAGTCCAAACTTGCAAAAATTTTTAAGATCAGTCCAAACTTGCTGAATTTTTTAAGATCAGTCCAAACTTGCTAAAATTTTTAAGATCAGTCCAAACTTGCTAAAATTTTTAAGATCAGTCCAAACTTGCTAAAATTTTTAAGATCAGTCCAAACTTGCTAAAATTTTTAAGATCTGTCCAAACTTCTAAAATTTTTTAAGATCTCAAACTTTAAAATTTTTAAGATCAGTCCAAACTTGCTAAAATTTTTGATAGTCCAAACTTGCTAAAATTTTTAAGAAAACATCAAATTTTTAAGATCAGTCCAAACTTGCTAAAATTTTTGATCTGTCCAAACTTCTAAAATTTTTAAGATCAGTCCAAACTTGCTAATATTTTTAAGACCAGTCCAAACTTGCTAAAATTTTTAAGATCAGTCCAAACTTGCTAAAATTTTTAAGATCAGTCTCACATTAGTTGTAAAATCTAAGGATAATGATATTATGACTTAAGAATGTGTAGCCACCTCTCAGACTTTCCTACAGAAAACATCAAATAAAGAAGCTGGCCTAGACTGCTTCAGGGTTAACCCTCTCTCCCCTCCCCCTACAGGCAAAAAATAGCATATTAATCAGCTCTACATACTAGAAAGAAAAACCCTGCAGACACTAACCTGATATGAGCCACAGACTTCACAAACGTCGAGCCCGTAAAGAGGATACAATTCATAAATAGTCATATTAAAGCGCTCTGAAAAAAGAATTGAGGTATGTGAGCACACAATGCAACCGGATTTCAATTCACATATTGCAGCTAAGGCCTCATTAATATTATCAATGGTACAAAAAGAACTCATAGAACTTAGCTTTCATAGAATAGACTAAATCTATCATATACAAAAACAGCTCATACGAACTTAGCTTTCATAGAATAGACTAAATCTATCATATAACATGAAAGAATGTTTAAACAGAATTGAAAAATATTATCTAAAATTACAATGATATTAGGAGTAATAACATAACTAATGACAGTTAAGAATAAAAGGGAAAATAGTAATAATAGTACTACTACTGACAAAAATCACAACATAGATACCTGGCTGATAGAGATCATACACTCTGGCCATATTGTACCTGGAGTGATTCGAAACAGGGTGCCACCTTTCGACTTCATAAGTTATACACGTTTCTTGGGTGTCCAGCTGTTGAAACGATAACGATATCAAATTCCCTGTCATTACAAACTATAAGCAAATCTGGTACTACTATAAAATTCTTTAAAGTATGTGATGCAAACATGACATACACAAAAACTGTAAATCTTAAGAGAACTTGAAAATAAACGCTTCCCACAACTCATTGCACACGTCATGTCTTCCTCCTGTTAAATTTATATCAGTGAATACAGGTTAAATTTATATCAGTGAATACAGGTGGATGCTAACACTGCCAATGACTCACGTGATTAAAGAAGAACTTCACTTGGGTATCAGTCCGAAGTGCCCACCGTAAGTTGCGGACAGTCCGGGAGTTGACGAGTTCGATGAGGTAATCCTGCATCACGTAGTATCCAGAAGGAAGGTGGATCTCGACCACCGCCACACCACTTGTCTCTGACTCTTCCACGTCAGTCCATCTGGAAATTTTGAAGGATTCAGTCTAAGGTGGACTTCTGTTCCGTGGAAACTGGGACATTCGGCTATTACCATACTACAGTATCATGAAACAACTAGTCTGAGCACCTGAGTCTGCACTCAAAACCAGTTTTGAGATACAAGACTCTCTCTTCGGTTTGGAAACCAAATTGGAAATGAGAACATTATCTTTAAACCTGCTGTAATTACAAATCCTATGACATGATTTTATAAGGTTTGTTTTAAATTTGATAGTGATTTTTTTTATAATAATGATCATCAATTTTATTATATGAAAATTATACATGAAAATTGTTAAAACTATGTACTAATCATTAAGCTGGCTGTAAGACGTAAGATACATTTTATTTAAGACATTTTATATCAGAATATGTTTAAGGATATATGAAAATTATTTACTATTTATACAGGAGCAAAGAACTACTATAGATCCTATTGCCTATATGATACAGTACATTTGTTGTGCAACAATCTGAAAGTACTTTAACTTACTTCTCAATTAGACTCATTCGCTCTACTCTGGCCATTTCTTATTCTTCATTCCAATCCATAAGTATCAAGACTACGCCAACAACACAATTGAAAACATTACTACATTCAGTAGGTTCAACATTCTATTCTTACTTTGAACACGTTGTGATTTCCAGGTGGGAATTATTCCTGCCGTAAAATTTTGTATCCACTGTAAAATCGAACGCTGGCACTGGCGGGTAGTCGATCTGCGGTTCATAATCAACGCCGTAACTGTAGTCCAGCTGTACCAAAGCCTGGCCTGACCCATGACCCACAACGCTGATGTGTCCCCATATATTCTCGAGCTTTAATGAATCAAGAAATGCAAAGCATTAATGAGACTGGCTGTAAAGTCAACTGCCAACCAAAGAAACAATAACACTTGCTGGCCTGCAATGAAAAAGCATGGGCTACTGGTGCTCAATGTTGTCTCCAGGTACAACATATTACTTATTACATAAATTAGTCCAGTGTTTCATTTTTCTTTTTCTTGAATTTCAACCAAAAAATGTACCTCAAACGTTCTCAGAGAAGCTAAATCATAAGAATTTCCAAGGTGAAGATCCACCGTGAAGTTAGGATTGGCAGAGTGTTCAAGGATGATCCGCATGTCAGTGACGTCACGCAGTCGTGCTCGGTACGAATACTCGACCAAGGCTTCCATGGCAGCAACACTGTCCTGCAAAGAAATATGTTATTAGGCTAATTCTCTGTCTCACGAATATCTAAGCACCACATCTTATCTAGCGAATTTTTGTATGCTCTTGTCTTCTACTTATAGGTGTATAAAGTCTCTATAATTAAACAAAATATATGAAAAATCTTTAAAAATAATTTTTCATTATTACACAAACATCTGTCATAGGTAACTTTAAATATACAAATTTAGCAGTTAACGATTCCCAGACATTTAAGAGATAGTTATATATCTGCAAATCTCTGTGACAATATTTCTTACCAGAGTGGTTGTAACTTACCAGAGTGGAAATGAGACCTCCATCCAGCTCCCTCATGACCGCAAGAAATCTGACGACGTTCTCTTGGATGATGCCAATGCCATCCCTGGCAATGTACACCAGCAGGGCATAGGATGTGGTCTCCACAGCGTGGGCATCCCACTTCTGGTCGTCTTTCGGCAAGATGTAAGGCCTCTGGCTGTCCTCGTATGCCAGGGGGTTGAAACTCAGAGGTTCTCGAGACCAATAGACTTTGTTGCCTGATAAGTAAACAAAAATCAAACGATGGGTAAACATTCTGGTTGAATTCTCAGAAAACACAAGTCACTATAAGACACTGTAAGGAATACAATAAGATGTTACACAATACATTATTGCCAATCTCTTTGACATGAGAGTTCATCTCTATGAGAAGAATGAGAATCTGTATTGGTGCATATGTGACCATAAAAAAAGGTAAGTAATTAGGAGTGGGGTTTGCTGTGTTGGAGACGAATTGGTCAAAATCCTTGCATGCATGTCATGCTTTATCTGCGTTCATCAGCATCTTTGTTCTTTACTGAAAACAATGACACACAGTTCCTTATAACTCACCTGATGTTACTTCCCCATGTAACTTATCTGAAGTGTCTCTCCCTTGTAACATTAAAGAAAAAAGACAACAGTTCTTATGAAGCTACAATTAGTTTCAGGCAGCCACTCAAAAATTAACATATTAACTACTGATAGGAGGCATCTAGTATATACTCGAAACTGCAAAGCTTTCTCAAGCTCTTCCCATTAGTTTAATCAGAAGTAATTTTATAATCTCTAGAGAGATTGATCTCTTTCTCATGTATATCTCCTGAAGGGATTGAAAAGCCATTTCCAATCAATGTCTTGTTCTAAAAACCTTTCTTTTGCTTTATTTATCGAATTACATTCTGAGTATAAAAGAGTTTTTAAAACTAACCATTTTTATTCAGATTATAGTCTTAAATCGAGGAGGATTTATTTTAACTGTATATGAAAGAGAAACACTTACAGAGAGAGAGAGAGAGAGAGAGAGAGAGAGAGAGAGAGAGAGAGAGAGAGAGAGACTTACCATCTTCCCTCCGCATAAGATGAAGTTTGATGTAGGCTGATTCCTTTTGGACAGAATCTGCTTTCGTGAGCGCCCAAGCAACAAGTGCAACATCGTAAGGATCGCCCAGGCTATCCAGTTCTTTTTCCAGGTAACTGGAAAGAGTTTTCTGTTACAATATGAGCATGAAAAGACTTTTCTCGATTCTTATAGCCTTCAATTCTTCAGGAAGGAGGCTTAGTGCTTTTCTTTACCTCCCCTCATATTCCTGTTTTCTCTAAGCTTAGGGTAGATAAGTGCATTTAGTTGCCACAGAGCTGGTCCCTTCACTGAACATTCTTTAATTATAGAATAAAACATGATTTAAGTGGAAAACATTCTGTTGTTTTAAAACTTCTCATTTACTGCATCGATTCTACACATTTTTTTTGTGGAAACTATCAGACTGATTACACACTCAATAATAAATCAGAGAATGATCTTGAAAATGGAAATAGACGTACAACCAAATGCATTACTTGAGTTTCGTTCCCTTTTCAATAAATCTGTCCTAAAATTAAGTTGTGCATACAAAGGATATATACAAAATAAAGGAAAAAGGGAATATGACTCTATTCTCTGAATCTTCACAGGGCTTAACCATTCTAAAAGGATTTATGAAATATTTAAGACTGAAAAAAAATTCTTATATTTGTGCCAGTCTGACAGAATCTATGGGGAAAAATGACAAAAAATCATCAATTTACCGCTACAGTTTTAAATCTGTTTTTTTATTTGGTGGAATATGTCAAAAAACCAAATTTTACAATTAGGTATGTCAAAAAACCAAATTTTACAATTAGGAATAAGTTATAAAATTTTAAAAAGTGTTTCAGAGAACTTGTCCTCGGAAATCTACATTTCAAAATGCTTTCTACTGTATGAAATACAGTACAGTACTGTATATTTCATGTGATACCCTTTCCAACTCTTCTCTGTTGGGAATCTGTGCAAAATAAGGGGGAAAAATAAGAGCTTTACCTAACAGCTCGCTCTTTGGCTAAACTTGCTCTTCTCCGAAGTCCACCCTGAAGACTTGGAAGGATATCAACCATGGCCAACACGACTTGTGACGTCAGAGAAACGTTTTTGAATCCATCGCGCTCTAACTGCTTGGCTGGCTGTTAAATAAAGAGAGATTAAACACGATCAGAATGAATTCCTGCGAACAAAGGCTGGGACTCATAATCACTGACATGACAGTTGAGTCTACAGTAGATTTGTTTCTGAATTAAACAATTCGTACTAAAGCTACCCTTTCCTACATTTGTTTTGAAAGAATCAGCAATCAGAGTTTTGTGCTGTTTAATAGCTAGTTCTTCCTTTAAATTCCTGCCAGCTTCTATTTTCCAAATTTCTATAATCTTCCACCCTTTAAAGAATGGCTCTATTCATACATGAAACAAGAATAATTGGCCAACAAAGTGACATTATATGATTATGAACATCCCTGTTTGGATCTAAATGCAAATTGAAAAAAACAGCGTTTTAAAACATCACAAATGATTTTCTTAGATTCATAAACATCAGCCACCACAACACAGGCAGGGATTAGGTTCTGCAGTTTTACACTGTCCGGAACAAACGATTTTTGTTACTGGACACTGCGACGTCGTAGTATCTCAACAGAAAAAGGATGCTGACACTGCAAAATATGCATCACGCACTATCTCAAGATGCTAACGCACTAAGGCTGACACCAGAATTGTCCAACTTTCAAATTATGGACGATGACCAAAAACAGAATAGTTCTGGTTATCATTATAATGTGGATCTGCATTATAACTATCCGTTATAAGAAAGAAAATATTATTTGAAACATTATTTGATGAACTGCATTGCGGAAATAAGACTTTCTGGAGTGTAAATACAGCTGAAACAATTGAGTACACCAAGATGAATGAAAGCAAAGATGAAATATAGCACAGTAGAGAAGATATATTGTATGAAGTTAAGAGACATCCTTATTTTTGAAACATGAACTTGAATGCATGTAGGAAGCATTTTATGAAAATAATCACGGATCTTCTCAACACTGTACCATCCGTATGAAATCTGACCAATTTCCAAGATAATACTAATTTCTGAAATATAGCCGAGTAATAATTCAGGTCGTATACAATTATGAAATCTATGAAAAAATTCCGGATACAATAAATAACGAAATTTGAGTTTAAAAATACATAAAATGATTACAACTGAGTAAATAATCTAGCAAAACAAAATTCAAGAATCACAGGAGAGATTCTAGAAACATTAAAATTACAAATAAAAAAAATTCTGGTTACACAAACAGGTGAAATCAACATAGATACTTTAGGCCTCATTCAAACGAAATTCTGATGCCTGAAGAAATACAATGACGGACTGCGTTCAAGAAATCTTTAAACTTACTGTAGGATTCGACTTGGAATCGAGGGGATGAGTGTAGTTGGGAGTCTCAGTGAAGGACCCCAAGTCACTCTGATAGCCAAGGAGCCACTCTGTTGCTGAGCGAATAATCTGAGGATCTATGTAGATGAGGTTCTCCCAGTCCTGTTGAGAGATATTCACCAAATATTACGAACGTAAAAGAAAAAATGAAGGTTCTGTATCGTAAGCGATTTCCAACATGATGTGACACTGTCAACACAAACTCAAAAGGTGACATATGACGCCAGAGAGATAAACTAATCAGTTATAAAATCAATTAACACTAGCACGCATGACTGAGTTTTGCAACTAAATCTGGCTACTCAGCATGGAGTAAGATGCTAAAAGAATGCAGAAACTTGCTCATATGACATCCTCCATAAAAACATACCTATGAAGGTACGTTTTCTATGGCTATCTTGCTTACAAATTTCAAGTTATAGGGAATTATCCATTGGTCAAAAGTTTGTGATAATGTAAATATAGAGTTAAACCACCACCTTTATTAAAATCATTCAAATGTGGGGAGGAAATGAAAAGAATGGCTTTCGAACAACAAACATGATTTCAAGAATATATAAAAAATGGGAAATGCATATTCTAGAATTTAACACTTGAAAAATCTTTACGTTAAAAATTCTGATTACCTCTCTCAAAGAATTTATTGCAGTAATCACAATTACTTTACCTTCTTTTATCTCTCTCTCTCTCTCTCTCTATCTGCACAGAAACATGATGGGCTATGCTTTATTTAACCGCTATCTCTCTCCTATAATACAGTGTGAATATATATATATATATATAATTTTTAATTTCTCTCTCTCAAAAAATGAAATAGAAAATCCTAGTAACTATTTACCTGGAAACTGGCGAGCCACAATGTCCTGAGTGAGTAAGCCGTGAGCCAGACACTTGGCTCTGATTCTGGCCACATCCTGAAAGCTCCACTGGGGTCTTGATACCTGGCAAGGGCTGCATAGTGGACGTTCACAGCTGTTAAGACCTGGTTTGGAACAGAGAATAAAGAATACAATGTTATAATCTAAAATTATTTAAATATTAACTTTTTAAGTTCTACGTGAGACCAGAGGTGTTTTAGACATTCTGATTAATATATAAAGTGGCCTGATTTCTCATGCTACGATTTCTGTTTTTTTTATATATATATATATATAAATCATTTACGTATAAAACTACAAGCTGTTTAATTTTCTGCTGATCTGATTAATATATAAAGTGGCCTGATTTCTCATGCTGCAATTTCTGTTTTTTTTTTTTAAATAAATCATTTACGTATAAAACGATAAGCTGCTTAATTTTCTGCTGATCAAGTACCACATACTTCAAATTACATATATGCATAAACTGACTGAATAATTTAGAGGCAGTATGCCTAACAGTTTCATATGGTGCAGACTGTGTGTGTAAACAGCTATGAAAACAGAACTACTGCAATAAAGCAAGTGGGTTTATTTAAATATCAGAAATATGTAAAAAAATTCCATACTTTGAAAGTCAGTCCTGGTTCAATTTGGTTCGTCAGCCGAAGGTAGTGCAAAGACCACAAATTGGCGGCAAAATTGAAAGCAGCCGTCTCAGCTCCCATCATTTCCAGACCCAAGAGAGAATCGGATCCGACAGGAATTTCTGGAAAGGCTGGACCTACCACATCGCCTGGAAAAAAGTATAAAATTTTAAATCAAGGCCTAGGCAAATATTACTAAAATGTCTAATAGAGTTTACTATGTGGAAAAAAAACCAGTTGCCCATTTTCTCTTCCCTTTTAAAAACCTTTACAGGTTACAAAAATCCATCTACATGTATTGTAAGATTACCTTACCAAATTAGGTTATTGGTGCAAAAATAGTTAAATGAAGAACATAACCTCTGAATGATAAGCGATTCTACATTACCTGTGATTGATATGTGGCCGGATGGAGTGTCGTAAATGTAACGTCTCCTGAGAGAGTATGGAATAAGGGGGGACTCGTCTAACTGAATATCCAGAAAGTCGTAGACTATGGCACGATTCTTGAGATCCAACAAGATGGATGTGTGCTTGCCGATGATTACACCCTGAATGGAAAGTAAATACTTGAATTGGCCATGCAATACACAGTGAAAATACAAATCAAAGATAATGTTATGATTATATAATCACTTTCCGTAGTTTCCTAATTGGGGAAAGAAAACTTGAAATATTTCATTTTTGGTACTTAGCTCTGGTGAAAGATTTTGATATAAGTGTTAACACAGATAAAGTTCAAATATTTCATCTTCAGTACTTAGCACAAGTGAAAGATTTTAATGTAAGTGTTAGCACACATAAAGTTAAAACAGTGTTTATTTTGGTGTAAAATATGAAAATCCAATTATGCACACATGTATACAGTACATAATAATACACCAAAGATACAAACTGCATTACAACACTTTAAAAAATACTTATATATACACTATATATATATATATATATATATATATATATATATATATATATATATATATATATATATATATATCCCTACAATACTGTACAATGCAATGCAATGCGTAAAAATAAAAGAAAAAAGGTATCAGTATACTATAACACAGGAAATCTGCCACTGACGTCTCTAAGAACTGTTATTAACAAGGGACTCTCTGCAGTACAAGTTGCACCAGACTAGGAACGAAATAAACAAACAACTGAAGACAAGAAAAATCATACCTCTGGCATAACCTCGATCGTGACAGTGTGTGAATCTTTCTGCATCATGGTCGAACCCTTCACTGTCACGTCAATGGTTCCCATCCGCGTGAACACAATTGGGATGAGGACATCAAGAGACTTGCCAGGATCAAGCTGAAGAGCAAAAAACAAATATTAAAATTTATTATTATTATTATTATTATTATTATTACTGATGCGAACGACTTCACACGGAATAACACAGTAAGGCAGTGACGTTACCATTTATAGTTCTAATCCCACATTTGTGGGAGGGTTTCATAATATAATCCTGGGATTTATTCTGTTACTAAAAGCAATATCAGCCATATACCGAGAGTACCTCAAGTAGTGTCAGCAGATATGGCAATACTGTCGACTTTTCACCTATCTCATATTAATTGTCGTGACTAGTACAGTCGTTTCTCTGCTTGCAAGCACTACAGATACATTTGGTGAAAAATGTGTTGCCAGTCCCATAGATTTAAACAGCTCTCTAAGTTAAAGTATCTTAAACAGCTCTCTAAGTTACAGTTTCAGGAAAGGAGAAGAAAATGACCGTACCTGTCAGTTTCATAATAACGCAAACAGCCTTGCACCAAACTACTCACAATGCTTGCTATTTTTCATTATTACAGAATTCATTATTATTAGTAGTGTAAATCTGTACCTTATATTGGGATCAAAGCCACAATGTATAAACTTTGGGAACATATTCCTGTGGGCTTGGTGTAAATGAAAGTTTGTAATTTGTACAATCTGCATAAAAAGAACAATTAACTTGTAAAGGAGAATTTAAAAACAAAATGTCCGTTGGTAAAAATGGCAAAAGTGTTGAGATACACAATGAAATAGGCTACAGATGAAAGCAACAAATAATGACCCTGTAAAAAGCCTGCCTGAAAGTAGGTAACTATTTATGATGCTTTTAGCGATAAATATCTCTACACTAATTCAAATTTGGAATGCCACTTTAGACTGTTACAAAAACAGCTTCCAGCTTAAAATGTACATTCATTACAAAAACCAAGTTCGAATGTTTAGAGAAAACCAAAACTAAAAGCAACAATATTTTTTTACTTTAAAAGTGATATCATTTTCACTTTTGCTGATTTCACAAATTGGGTATGGACGCAAACTAAACCTAAATTCTAGACATAAAGTACCTTTCCCATGACACAATAGTTGAACTTTCTAACTCATTCATTATTTCACAGAAAAAAAAATGCTCATTCTTTTGAAGCATGGTTAACATGAAGCCTTGCACTCCACGGGTGTTTTGCATCCCGAGATAACAAAGAACTTTATTTTGTCAGTGAATTTGAGAAAATGATTATTCATGCAATAGAAGCTTGTGATCACCTACGATGGTATATCAAATATTATTCATGCAATATAAACTTATGATTACCTATGAAAAGGGAACTATAATGGTACATAAGCCTTCATTGTGCAGTCCCATGAGCTGATACCACTGGAACCAGAAAAACCTCTCTTACTCACCCAAACCATGTGCTGGTGATCACCAGCCGAAGTTCTTGGATTGTAGGAATTGACGAACCCATTCTTTTCTACCAGGACGGACCGATAATCTTCGGAGTCCGGCAGAGTGATCAAGATTCCCACTTTACTCAGGTGGAAGTTGAAGACGCAAGCCCTAAGGCCTACTTGTTCCCACTGGCGAGCAACTTTTGGTCCCTCCAGGGTGATCAAGAACGGACCGGCTGAGTCAAACTATGGAAGAAAATATTCTGTCATTCTTTGGAAACAATTTTACAGGATGAAATGTTTTTAAATTTTGTATTATATTATGAATCATTTTTACAGTATGCTATCTTTCAGTAAGTAATGGTATGTGCAAAGGTTCAACACTTGAGATTTGTCTAAGTACAGTATGCAACATAGTGGGGAATGGTAGAACTCAAGTCCTTTTGATATCTACACTGCTGCATCTCTCTCTCTCTCTCTCTCTCTCTCTCTCTCTCTCTCTCTCTCTCTCTATATATATATATATATATATATATATATATATATATATATATATATATATATATATATATATATATATACATATACATACTGTAATTTTCTCTGAGAAAAACATTACCTGTATCTTCTCCTGAAGCAGACCTAGCCCCTTTTCTTTGCCAACAGCAAACATAGACAGCACCCAGTTCTGGGGCCTCTTTGGAATTGGGAAGACCTGAATCTCGGATCCTTCCTTACGGATATTCTGCCACGCCCAGTCACCATCATCTGGATCGTAGAAGCGGTGGAGGCGACTGATGCGATGCAGATGGAAGTGCCGTAGTGGGTCCACCTTGATAGGGCCTACAGATAATGAAGATCAAATAGGAATATCTTGTAATATGATGTTACAAAAGTATCGTTTGATATGTCTAAAGATTTCCATTTGTTCCTCCTGTAATATGATATTACACACAAACATATCATCTGATAATATGTCTAAGGACTTCCATTTGTTTATCTTATCTCGTTCACTGATCTACTGATCTTGTCTGCTCCTCTAGAAAAAGAAATCGCCTAAGTATATCTGAAATCAAAATGTTTGGAAAACACGCAAGTACACTTCATCACGAATCAAAGAAATCATAAGTAAACCCATTTGGAATCTGTAACGATGGAAGGCAAAACTTCATTCATAAGGATACTTGACAAGGTTGGACTACTCACAGCCCGATTCATCTGAGTGATCAAGACACTGGTAAACTCCGTCGCATCGCTCTGTATAAGAGTAACACCCTCCCGTCAGACACCGAAGAGACATTTCTGGGCAGCTGGGAGAATCTGTGAAAGGAAAGATCGCATTTTTATGTAACAGACCAGTCCACATAATGCAGCATTCAAAATCCAGATAATGAAGCATTTACAACAATCACCCATTAAAGGACATATTTTACAAATCTTGGGAAACAAGTGTTATCAGCATAACCTCCGATGCCGTTGCAGCTGAGGTGTAATGGACCTTTATAAACCAATTAAGAAAACTACATTTAAAGTACCAAGAAAATTACAACTAAAAGTAGAGAAACATTCCTAATCCCAACAAGCGCTAGACAAGAAACACCACTCACCAGAGGCATGGTGCGGGTGGTAGAATAGGTCGGCGTCTGTCAGAACGACCAGGTTGCTGAAGTTGAAAGTGGAAGGGGCGTCAGGTCCAACCATGTTGGTTGGGAAGAAAGAGACAGTGGAGCCTCCGCCGTCACGTGATCTGCGGAAATTTAGTTAACATTAAGTAGGAACTTCTCGGCCAAGCTAAGTCGGTAGATGATCACCGGCACCTGAAGGGACAGAAACGCAAATGGGGAAAGAGTTAATGTTCTTCGCGGACTGGAAGGCTCAGATGCAGAACGACAATGAATGACAGAATCATCACGTAAATTGGTGTCCTCATTTTTGTCAGTGATAAACATTTCAAATTATATTTTCACACAAGAATATTTGACAGATTTAAAGGGTTCTCTATCATTTCATGGGTTCGCATATTAAATATCATTCAACGATTATGGAAAATATAGAAGAAAAAGAAAATCTGACTATACCAGAAAACAAAAATAAAAAGCAAGAGCTAGTGATTTTAGACCGACGGGAGAAACTCAAATTAACAACAGTGACCAAAATACCTGGTAAATGCGCGTCTGATGTGTGGCATGGTGAAGTTCTGGATCCCATCGAAGATGGTATCGTTCTTCTCGAGTTCCATCATGTGCTGCAGAACCCGAGCCTCAGTTAATTCGTGTCCGGAGTCCATCTTGTGGGTTTCCTCCCAGACTGCAGACACGGCAAAGAACGACCCCAGCTCACCCAGCATCTTCATCTCCACGGATCCTCCCGAGTGGTCTTTGTGCTCATTCCACCGAATGCCTACCTGTTAGGACCAAATTACTGTCCTGAAGTTATACCTTTGGTAATGAGTGATATAACAGTATGTGTGTGCTTGCACATACAGAGCATATGAGACTACAGGCTACGTTTCCTTTCGACTGACTCCAAGAGTTGCGTCACACGTCAATGTTCAAAGATATGAATGCCCCCTTACCTGATGGCGTCCGATTGGATTGACGGGCACAGCGACACCGTGAGAAACCAGCTGTCCATCTTGTGTCACCACCCACACCACGATGTAAGCAGCCGGTGCCATTTCTGTCGAGGCGGGTATGGAGAAGGTGGTGACAGTGGGCACGCTGATGTCCGCAACAACCTGGCGGTCGCTGTAGATCACCACGCCTTTGGACATGATCTGGGGACAACCAATCATCACCAGTTCAACACTGTATGATCAGGGGGGTTTTTATTTCATTTTTAACATAAAATGTCAATGGGATAGGGAAATCAGTGGCCTTATTGACACCAGGCTTGAGAACAGAATAGATTATAGAATTTTGGTCAGTCATTCAGCGCTGAAAGGGAAATTGAGAGTCAAAAGATTGAAAGGTGTAACAGGAGGAAAACCTCGCAGTTGCACTATCAAACAACTGTTAGAGAGGGTGGATAGTCAGGTGGGAGAAAAAGAATATGAACGGAGGTACAGTAAAAACACCAGGCTTAAGGAAATTAAGAAAAAGTTAAGGGAAAGGCAATTGATGGGGTTGAGTACCGAAGGAAGAGAAAGAGACGACCTGTGATGAGTGGAATATTTTAAAATTCAAGAGTAATGGAAAAAGGTAGAAAATAACAAGCCTTGGCAGCAGTGGAAAGAAATGGCTTGCAGCTTTTTGCAAAAGTGTCATTCTTCCTAAGCACGGGTCTTATTGCAATATCCAAGTCTTTACCAAACAGAATTTCTTATATACTGATATGGCACTAAAACCGCTGGCGTCGTCACAGAAGAATGGCTGCTTTCAATCTCAAAACTTTACACACATTTTCTCACCATATCGTATAATTTAAAAAATTTTAACAGAAAGGGAAAGCAGCAAAAGATAATTACTTTGGAGTACATAATTGTAAAATTAATAAAAAAGGCTACGACATTAAATGTTAGCCTTCATTTGTGTATATGGATTTGCCTTTGTAAGACTTTTTTTTTTAAGCTTGCAGTAACTAAAGAACCTGATTTGTAATAAGATTTGCAACATAATTAGGGAATTAGTTTCATTTGAAAACATAGTTTAAGAACTTGAATTTCTCTGAGAACTTACAGCATGGCTAAAGAACATGGAATTGAGAGAATTACGATGCAGCTGAATTCTTTTAAAGCACACAAGATAAGCTAAGAATTTGATTTGTTATACCTACAACAAACGAAAAACTTTATTTGCCTTAAGACTAACCGTAAACACAGAGCTGGAAATGTTCTAAGACTTACGACATAATTGAAGTACTTGATGTAGAAGTTGTTTCTAACGTGAAGTGTGATGAACTGTCCGGGAGAAGCATCGGGTGTGGAGGTTTCAATCAGGAGATGACGACCTCTGGGCGAGTGATGGAGGACGCCGATCAGAGTGGTGGATGCCGTGAGCCCACTAGATGTTGTCAGTCTATTTTTCAAAGAAAAGTCGATAATTAATTTCTGTAATTTTATGGTATACGTGACTTGCAGTATTGCAATTCAGCAATATGACTGTAATTATATATACTTCTTACGGAAAAATATATAATTATCAAACTATATACGATAGATCCACTAAGATCCCAATCCGAAATAAGACATGCGGGAAATATTTGGTTTACTTCAATAAAGCAAGTCATACATTTTTACCACGAATGACCTAATGGCTCCACCGTGTACATGCAACTTGCAAATGAATGAATTCTCCTCTGATATTATTACACTAGAAACTAATATGCTTGTCTTGGAAACTTTCCTGGGGAATATTATCCACCCTACTCGACTGTCTTCTCCAAGAATCAGTACTTACATGGCATCCGCTTTGACGGATTCGGCTTCATCCGGAACGTCAATGGTAACTTCGCCCACACCTCCGCTTTCCATGAGCTTTATTCCACGAACCAAGATTTCTTCGACCTGCCAAAAGATAACTGAGTCATTTGTCTCACAGCACGTAGCATTTAGTGTTTCCATCCCACGAATTCTGAGACGGTTTTGAGATGTGCCAGAATTAGTCATAAAGTTTCCACAAAATAAAATGCCCCTATGTGACAAAAGATAAAGAAAAAGCGAACAAGTAAAAGGAAAATAACAGCCAAATAAATATTTACAACCATAATCAACAAAGCAAGTCACAAAGAATAATCATCAACATAAGAAAAAAAGCCAGGTCCTACATATGAAGGTTAACTCACAATCCCTTAAGCGAAGTTCTGTTAAAAAATTAAAAATGTTAAGACACTAACGCTTGAAATAGATACTGACCTTCGAAGTCTTTCCAGAACTACTAATGACGACCCGTAATTTAGCACATTCCAGTTCATCCTCAGACATTGGGTGGTTGTCAGAGTAAGTTGCCATCACCTGCAAGACGGGATTGTAGAGGGAAGAGATGATTATTGCCTAATACCTTTACCAACTGGACAATAATATGGAACATTACAAGCCAACGTACGGACACTGACAAAATAATGCAAAAAAAAATCTATTGTCAGCAGAATGTTTAAGACCATTATCTGAAAGACAAGAAATATTTGTTGCTTCAGCCTGAACAAGGCCTCCGTAGATATGAAGACTCCAGGGGTGCTCACTAGGCCTCTAATTCCCTTCCGCAACTCACCACACAACATCCAAGATCTTCACAAACGATTATTACAGTTGTCAAGATCACTGGGGTTATGCTGCGTCTCACTGTCTTATGCCTGAATGAATCTAATGGCCACTACATTTCCCAGAGTTCTCATCTGAATGTATACTGCAAGTGAGGCATCACGGTATTGGCATTCTAACGTGACGCTCATGGCAGTTACGAAAAAAAAATTGATCACTTCATTCAAAAGGGAATTAAGAAGTTTTAATATCAATGGATCCAGCTTTGATTTTAAAATAACCTTAAGGATACGATACTAATGTACGCTCACCTTGAAAACCTGCTTTAAATTAAATTTAATCAATATTCATTAAAAATGTTCAAAATGATTTCGAATGTTTATGAGAACACAAGGCCGTGTCTCATTTTGGCATTACAACTAAATTCAGTCATAGGCGGAAACCCCCATTTTGATATTGATTAAACCTAATGTACTTACAAAAGTAAGAACGGTTAGGAATACAATATACAATTTAGGCCAAACGCAGGGAAAGAGCAGTTATGGCATTAATACCAGCTTAAATTGCTTACATGAGCATGAGACCGATTTGACATCAGTTTAATTTACTTATAAGAAAAAAAAAAAACAGATAAACCAGTTTGGTTTAACTACAGCAACAACAATACTGTTGCTCGATAAAAACCAGTTTCAGTTTCCGACCTACAGGGACGAGGCAGGGAGCAAGAAAGACGGCCCAGACGGGTACAGTTTGACGACCCCTGCGTAAGCGTCATGACCAGGAATGTAGCAAAGAGCAGAAGAAAATACTACTTAGCCTAAAGAACGTTTTGAATAACTGAAGGCTACGCTTCTGATAAGAAATGAGGAGAAATGTGCCGCAAAAGTAACCTTCCTAGTCTCAGAGGAAATTCTTTTTTGTGTAATGGAAAACAAAGCAGATACTAACTAGGCAAGCAACATTTTAAAGAACTGAGCATCCACATTTACACGGAGGAAAACAATGCCAATAGTATAATGGAGTTTTCTAGGCATCTCTTGAACATACAGGGATCAACGAAATTTCAAGCGTTTATCCTCTATTTCCGTTTTCTATCAATAATACATAGAAAACTTACATACTCCAGCGTCCGAATACTAAAATTAACAAAGTTAACTCATGAATTTACTCTAAGTGAACAGTTCACAATTACTTTTGAGGAAACTGACTGTTGAGGAACTGTTACATTAACTGAGGATCTATTATATTTACTTCAGAGGAGCTGTTCAATTTACTGCAGGCAACTTCAGATTGCTTCTGCTTTCAATATCCCAACTGTCTGGTAAATGTTCGCCGAGTTGATATGCAATTTATAAATAATGTCATCATATGCCATACAATCGTTTTACAAGAAAAATAAATCTAGCTCAAAGATAAAACATTATAACATTATAAAATATCCTTGATACATAAAACCACTAATATAATTTGGATAAAACCTCAAATCTCCCAATCATAGTTACCTGGTGTATAACTATAGCCTAATCTGGGGTCGTAACACCTAAAGTTATGGAAGCACGAAAGAGATTTGTTAAAATATGTTATTTGTATCGAATCAAAATCTCAAGAAGAATATTCTCTGAATTTCACAAAGTTTGGGTATTTATTGTTATTATTCAGAAGAACCATATTCATACGGAACAAGCCCACGAGAGCCACTGACTCGAAACTCAAGCTTCCAAAGAATACGGTGTTCATTCGAAAGAAGTAACAGATAATGGGATATGCAGAAAGAGAAGATCTGTTATTAGAAAACCAGATAACTTAATTAGAGAAATAAATAAAAATGTAAGTAAAATATTAAAACACAAGTCGAATTGTATCAGGTCAGTAATGCATTTCATCTTCGCTTGAACTTCTGAAGTTCCAATTGTACGACATCCTCTGGGAGACTTCACAGTCCAACGGCGTGAGAAATAAAGGACCTCTGGAACTTTGGAGAAGTTAGACAGCGAAACATTACTGCATACCTACTTTATACAGTGACGGTACCTACTACTAATGTACTTACATGAAATGTGGCAGGCATGCCAGGTCGGAAGATAAAAGGCTGATCGCCCAGAAAAGTGACTTTAGCCTTTTCCTCCACGAGCCTCGCCAAGGCCCATCCTTCCTCCACCCTCCACCCGAAGTAATCCCCGACGGAGGCCAAAACCCGCACAGTGATGTTGGTGAAATCACTGGCTGCGGCAGCTTGCACGGCTGCCATAGGCAGCTGGAAGGGATGGAAACCGTTGAACTGTGGGACGGAAGAATAAACGAAATTAATGACTCGTTTGATTCAGAAATGTCGGTCAGTGTTATGAAACTTTTTTAAGATGTACATAAGTATTTATGAAAACGTGTCTTTTTCAAATTATTTATAATATTTATGAAAATGTCTTTGTATAAATATAAATAGTTTTTAAAAACGTCAATTTTCAAATGTCCATTTTTAAAAAGCCTAAATGTATAAATATAAATACTACTTTTAGAAATGTCTTTTTTTTTAAATATACATAGATTGTATCGTCAAACTTGAAATGTCTATGACCTTGGTCCCATTAAAATAATTTCTTTATTTATAATGTATAACATAAAATAGTGACTACTGTAGATAAAAGTGCTCTTAAATAGTATTTCTCTTGTTTATGCTTTGAATGTAATTCAAAACAAACAAAACAGATCTTATAAGCAGAAAGAACACTTTAGAAACTCAAAATATGCCACTAAAATCTTTAATAGGTATAATATCTGTTCCCTTATCTTCCCTTGATTTTTTGCTCTATAGAATTTTCCTAAGCTAACTTACGGGAATATAATACAGAACAGAATATAGCCCAAAGCCAAGCGCTAGACCTATGAGGTCATTCAGCGCTGAAACGGAAATTGACAGTAAAAGTCTGAAAGGTGTAACAGGAGGAAAACCTCAAAGCAGTTCCACCACGAAACAATTGTAAGAGAGGGTGGAAAGTAAGATGCACGAAAGAGAATATGAACGGAGGTACCGTAAAAGGAATGAGAGAGGTTGCAGCTGGGGACGCTGGAAAGACCCTTAAGCAATGCCTACAGTGCACTATTAGAGGCGCACTGACGGCACTATCCCCATACGGAGGGCTAACTATATGAGAGTTTCGACCTTACCTGTCGCAGGCGCGTCCTAACCTAATGCGACAGTGAGTTTAATGACTGACTACTATTGCTTTGTATTACTAGGAGGACAACAGTCAATATGACATATCGAATCTTAAAGGATATGATTGCGACAGAGTCAATTACAACGAGAATGTCCTTCTACGAGTTTCCGTTGCCCGAAACGAACCTGGGGGATGAATTCGTCGTAAGCGTCTCGGAAGGACTCGGGAACCTCGCCGAACGAGTGACTCGCATACTGCAGTTTGAGGGTGCAGTTCCCGACGACATCTCGCCAGTTGGTCATGTTGGCAACCACGACGCCCTCGATGTATTCGTCCGTTGTCTTGAAGGTCAAGGGCAGACGCACGAACACCTGTGGAAGGTCAGCACAACGGGAAAGGAATTGTTAGCCACTGAAGATAAAAGGCTACCATACATTTGTATTACTTTGGTTCTTTTACGCACCCCTACGCAATTGTGATCAAGGAATGACACACACACACACACACACACACACACACACACACAGAGAGAGAGAGAGAGAGAGAGAGAGAGAGAGAGAGAGAGAGAGAGAGAGAGA
This sequence comes from Macrobrachium rosenbergii, assembly GCF_040412425.1. Classification (NCBI taxonomy): domain Eukaryota; kingdom Metazoa; phylum Arthropoda; class Malacostraca; order Decapoda; family Palaemonidae; genus Macrobrachium; species Macrobrachium rosenbergii. The sequence continues at coordinate 53,643,867 of NC_089783.1, read as the reverse complement.
GAGAGAGTAGAAAATATTACAAATGGAAATTTTTGTTCAGGAGATCGTGCCAAACCAACAATTCTTATTAGTTTCCGTTCCAAGTTTCAAGTAAAAAATCTTACTAAATTCAATACCAAGATTCCTTTAAAATCAAAGAAAACTGTTGATTCATAATTAACAACTCAATAACCCATGATACGTACAAACAAACAAGACGGACACACACACATAAGTACATATATGCAAATTTTGTTGAATTCAACGGCTTTTTGGTTGTTGATCAACTTTTTACTAGTTTCACAGGATCTTCTAAATCTTCTACGTTCTTCAAGGTGTAAATTGATGGATAAAGAAGATTAAATCTTCGTTCCATTTACTGGGAACACAACGCCACAGCTGTTCCGTCACTTGTCGTGACCTCTTGAAAGTGTACTACATTTTCTTGTTATTTTAGATTTAGCTGGCCTTGTGCCAGCACGGGCTCTTGCTCCTAGAGCAGCCCGTAATACATTTTCTTTGCGCGCTCGTGTTTTACTACAAGGTGCGGACGGAACTGTAGCTTCCAAAAACATTAACAATAAATACATATATATAAATATATAAATAAAAAAAAAATATATATAATTACATATAGTATATACACATAAAGATTTCAAACAAAACAGTATTTTCCCTTACCTCAAATCTTGGCCTGAAATAATGCTCGACCTGTATAGGCATATCTTCCACCTGGGATCTGGCACGCACGCGAAGAGTCCAAGTTCCAATCAAGGGGTATTCAGGCAGGTCAAAGGTCAAGTTGATCACACCTGAATAATGATACAGAATATTTAAATATACAAGAAAAGAACTCGACTTCTTAACTATCTGGGATTTATAGCCCGTCTACTATAATCTTTCTATTTACGCGAAAAGACACAAGTCGGCTTGAGAGCCGAGTAAATATTTCTTATTTTATAATAATCCGTTACATGGAATGGGTGTATGATGACGTCATGTAACCACCTATCTTATGGAAATGAGATTCAACCTCTCGTACGGTAGGTCTAGTTGGGCGTTCCGGTTTCTCCAAACTTTTCCCGTAAAAGCAACATTTCTCGATTAGCGTCTTCGTCTGGAACGTTACGTCTTTTTTGTTTCAAGATCGCCAGCTCCTTCCTTCGCACCAGTTACTAAAGCTTTACGCTGGTCTTATCCGTCCTTCTTCAGAGTCCCACTATCGTAATTACAGTACGGGAACGAACCGGAAGTAAATCGTCTGGTCAAGTTTCTTCTCTGAGGTCCACTTTTCATCAGCCATATTGTGACTTTAGCTCCCTTCGTACTATTCCTCTCAATGTATGTATCATCATCGACCGCTAAACTACCTAGTTCGATGAACGTTTCTCTTCCCTCGTCCACAGACTTTGGGAAATCTCTTCCCGCTTGAGAGTTTTTTTTTTTTTTTAGCCACTTCTAAGCTCACTGCTCTCAACAAGCGTCCGCATGACTCGATCTTCGTTCCCCGTGGTGGGGTAACGCCGTCCGGACACCTTACGTGGTGCACTGTAGGCATTACTAAGAGTTGTCTGCAGCGTCCCTTCGGCCTAGAGCTGCACTCCGCTTTTAACCATTTACTTTACCTCCGTTCCCACGTCCTTTCTGCCGTCTTGCTGTCCAGCCACTCAAACTCCCTCTTTTTCACTGACCTAACCACTGAACGGGCGGAAGTGCCCCAGTGTTCGGCCTAATAGACAAATTTTCACGAATCATTTTAAAAAATCAGACAGTTTTCATTCTTACTGTCATTCCACTCTTTTGCGTCTCATATTAAATGCAGATTTAAGGGAAGCAAGACTGTAATAGACTAGTACGAAAATAAACGGGTCACAGCCGATGAGCTACTGAATTACAGTTAGAGGATGAAAGCCGCGCACTGAAGAATTCAGAGGTTAACTAAGCGGCCATGTTGCAGTGATAATGGTCATATAATATCTACTTTCATTTTCCATGTTGCAGTGATAATGGTAATATAATATCTACTTTAATTTTCTCGTAGAACATAGATGAGTGAAAAACGATGCACTAGTGCGTAGTATAAACTCGTTTTCACATATGGGGAAAGGAATATATTATCTGATGTAAATGTCGATTCTTTCCCCTTTTTTTTTTTTTTTTGAAGATTTTCGTTTTGATATCCAGCCAGGAATGCTATGAGAAACGTTAGCGTAATTTATGAAATAAATTCAAACACATTTTTTTCGACAAGCCTAACATAAAAAGTAGTTCATTTCAACCCAAAACCAGACGTGGTTGATTTAGTGGCAGAAATATTGAAAAGTATTTTGATTATTGAAGATGAAGAGAACAAATGCGGCGATGAAATGAAATAAAAATGAAGAAGGAGAATCGTATATAACTGCACGTAAGATTTATCTGCTAGTGAAACTGAAACAGATCCATAAAAGTAATGCATTGAAATTAAGATAAAAAAAAAATAAATAAAAAGACATTTAAATAAATAAACATATAAACCTAAAAACTAAGTATAATGAATGCATTTACAACTCTACGACTTGAGCTGAAAATAATGAATATAGCAAATAAAAATTTATGAAAAGCAAAACATATAACTAGGAATAAGGTGGACCTGTAAATTCCAGTCCTTCAGTTTAAACTCTAACGGGGAAAGAATTAGACAGACACGAGTTAAAACAACAAGACAGTTCATAAGGAGTTAGCAAATAAATAAGTAAATGAACGAGCTACAAAAACAAATGCGGGGTAATCGTTCAGAAACTCACCGTGACCAGTTTGATGGGATGGCCAGCGTCTCATTTTACGGCCCCGGGGATCCTGTTCGGAGGAGAAAAATGAAGATTAATCGGTTTCAGATCGAATAAACTGAATAAGAATAATAAGAAGAAGAAGAAGGTGAGGAAACTTCCCTAAATTACTAATCTTCTCCCTATCATCACCTTCAATACAAAATTTTAAAGAAGAAGAATTTTACCTGAAGTTTCTCTCGCCTCCGCTATTTTCACCCTGAATGCAACTCATGATAGAGAGATCATATGAACGACACACGATCCGGATTGAGTTGGTCGGATTCCCTTTCGGAGGAATCGGTAACCCGATGAGGCGATCATGTTCTTTTTAAAGTGTGTCAAACTCGAGGATGTCATAATCGAGTTGTAAAATGGTATCTTTTTTTTTTTATCTTTCATTAGAGAAAGTATACAATATTTTACATTTTTAATAGCATTACAATCAGAACTTAATCAAAGGTAACTTAACTCTACCAAAAACAAATATAATTTTATTGTACCATTCGGGTTGACGAATATTTATTTTTACAAATAATCTATGTATTTCAGCGTTAACATTCTTCTGTAGTTACCCATATAAGATTTTGTTAGTACATATCCATTTTTTATTATCCTTGATTTTATAAACCGTCTAATACCATCGTTTTCTCTTGTCATTTTTCGACGGAGTTTCTCTCTTATTCAAGGACTACCTCTTACATAGTTTCTCATTTTTACATTTGGAGCTTTTATGAGACTATGCATACGAATTTCTTCAAACTAATCCGTCTAATTAACAAGGTATGCTGTTCTTGCATTGACATCAGGAGTAAACTAAAATATGCTGACATTAATAATCAAGGAATGCTTTCTAAGGACGAGAGAGAGAGAGAGAGAGAGAGAGAGAGAGAGAGAGAGAGAGAGAGAGAGAGAGAGAGAGAGAGCCACACAACAGAGTATTGTAGAAACCGAGAAACATGTCGTTATGTTTCGCGTTCCTGGAATATTCTCATTCAACTAATTTATTTAGTCGATCCATAAGGTTTTCCATTTAAGTATGAATGTGCGAGGAAGTGGTGCAGAAGAAAAGCAATGTATAGTAGCCGACCATTTGAAACAGAAAGATAGATGTTTTGGTAAACCCCATTTACCAAAACATCTAGCTCTCTCTTTCAACAGGCCAACTTCTAATACATTTCTTCTCTCCTGCACCACGTCCACGCAAATTCTAATGATAAAAATGGTACAATACTGCTTGTGGATAGTGAACATATATCGCAGGCAATAGAGGAAGACTCTGACAGCGTTTGTAAGACGAGAAAGTGAAGAGTTAATGTGAGCAAGAGTGAGGTTTTAGGGTTCAATAGACACCAAGAAGGTGGGGTAATGAGTGCTAATATGGATGGCTGAAGGTACTATTGTATATGGAAAGACCTGCAAAGAGGCTTCGGGTGTTTACGGAAGCCTCCGTCGGATTGCATGGAGGATTTGCAGAGCAAAATCTCTTTTATGGAAGCGTAGCGTGCATGCTAATTATAGATGAAAGATGAAAGGCTGAAGCTATTGACGTGTGCCGTCTGCATAGCATATGCTCCATGACGGTATATGTGACGAAAGAAGAATTGAAACAGCGAGAAACGAAATTGCAAAATGATGAGAGGATGGGTCAAAGCGTATTGAAATGGCTTGGCTGTGTGGAAAGAACAGAGGACGGCAGGGTGGTGAAAATATTGCATAAACCGTTTTAGGAAGCGGAAAGGAGAAACAGAGAGCCACCTGCACAGAATGCTCTGTGCAGAATGCTCTGAACAGGTAGCCACCTGTACAGAATGCTCTGTTCAGGTAGCCACCTGTACAGAATGCTCTGTGCAGGTAGCCACCTGTACAGAATGCTCTGTACAGGTAGCCACCTGTACAGAATGCTCTGTGCAGGTAGCCACCTGTACAGAATGCTCTGTGCAGGTAGCCACCTGTACAGAATGCTCTTTAAAGGTGCCTCTGTACAGGTAGAATAAAATCAAGGACCTTAACAGGAGCAATCTGTGGAGGTATATGGAATGGCTAAATTTATGAAATTTTCCGCTCATGAGTTAAGAAAGTTACTTCATAAATTTACAGGCACGTATCACATAAATGCCTGATGTCCGCATGAACGTGCATAAGATTTCTGCGTTGCAGCGTATTCGCAAGAAAATATAAAATAACTACAATTCTGCAGATATTAACTGACTAGCAAGTTTAAAGTTGCAGCCTTAACAGACGTGGAAAGAGCTAACATGACAATGATAGCCATGACCTATAAGGAATAATACTCGATTTATACTAGACATTTTCTACTTCATATTTGCTTGCAGATGAGGAACCTGTCGTGAGCAGCCTTTACATTTTGCTAATTGAATTCTGAATTAATCTTTAGTCGTTTTGGTAATGAAAGGAAGAATGAATCGAAGCGCTAAACAGTGAGGCGATTAGAGTCATTTTCCTCTCTTTACAAACCTGCTTCTTATAGGGCATTCATTGACGAATGGTGAAATTGCCTTTTCACGCATGCGTAGGAAGTATACGCGGTTTATATATTAACGTCCATGAAAATCTCTCTCTCTCTCTCTCTCTCTCTCTCTCTCTCTCTCTCTCTCTCTCTCTCTCTCTATATATATATATATATATATATATATATATATATATATATATATATATATATATATATGTACGCGTGGGTGTTCAAGGTCTTATCCCAAACTACAATTTATTGGGTGGTTCTCGTATCCTGTCCAATAAGTCTAAAGTAAGTGCACATTTGCAATTATGAACGTGAATTCAACCTTTTGTCTGTTGGGGACATAATAAAATCGAAACGTCCCCTGAAGAACTGTTGTTAATTAAATATTTCTTTTTGCTTTAGAAAACTGCTAAAGGCAACATAATGACAACGTAAGGGCAGTGATGCAAGATAATGCTTGCTATAGTTTCCAGCATACATCTGCCTTGATTAAATCATGTATTTTACTAGTCAATTTCTTTATACCTGGGCAGTGTGCACTTCTCTCTCTCTCTCTCTCTCTCTCTCTCTCTCTCTCTCTCTCTTTCTCTCTCTCAATTCTGATATATTATTACCTACTATTGGTCATGCAGCGCTGCTAGAATTCAGAGGACCTTCTCTTCAGATATCTAACATACGCACAAGAAATAACCCAAAATTAATTTTTCCCCTGTTAAGTGTCTGGATAAATTACTTTAAACGCCTTCAAGAAAGTTTAAACAACTCCAGATAAGTTTGAATGGCAACCACTGCCTTTTTTTCAGTCTACAGAAATTTTCGTCGCTTGAGCTTACGGCTGCGAGTATCACTGGAACAGGAAGCCTCTAAAGGGGCCAAAGACTGAAAGTTTCCAGCTGTTTACTTTCAACTATGTAGATCTGAGTGTTTCATGCGTCTGCGTTCTCCTATACGTTGCAAGATTAAAAAGAAAAAAACAAAAGTTCCTCATTCGCTGCATCCAATTTCCATGTACATTTGTAGTCTGAATCTTTTGTATCAGGTTGGAATAAGTTTACTGCCCTCCCAAAAACACCAAAAACGTAAATCTATAATTTTTTGCCTTCACAATTTTGCAAGTTGTTTCTTGCACAGTTAATATTACATCTTGCCCGTTTCTCTTTCCAACTAATCTAATTCGAAAAGATTCGTTGCTCGTTTGTTTTTCTTTCGTATCAAACTCCCAAACAGAAAAATATACATTTAAAAAATGCTGCTTCGTCTTGACAGTTCAGAGAATGGCCACGCAAGGGTGAAAAGCTTTCATCAGTAATCTAAGTTGTGTGAAGGGTGTGTGTGAGTTATGTTGCACATAAACATTTGGACTAACCAGCTAACTGCATACGAAAATGGATATGAGAGAGAGAGAGAGAGAGAGAGAGAGAGAGAGAGAGAGAGAGAGAGAGAGAGAGAGAGAGATTAACTATTTGATCAGAGTTCCACCTGTATTCTTGCTTTTATGTAACCCATAACTTTGAAGGATTTCACTTACAGTATATTCACCTTGAAGTTGACAATAGATAATCAATCAGTTGCTTTTATCAACCAAGAAAATAAGAAAAGGTTTAAAGAAGGGAATGGATGGTGGAGCCTCATAGAATTGTCTGTCTATTGAAAGCAGAAAGGTTACAGGTACTGGGAGGTCAGAAGACGAGAGAATGTTTCAAAGTCTTCACAAAGCAGCTGTTGCAGCCACCTGAGATGAGAGGAGACGTGGCTTCTTACTCGGGATAGCAATGACCGCAATACTACCAGCAGAAAAAGGGAGAGGCGTTTCCGTAAATGGGAAACAAAAGAGCATCTAAGGTAACACAATGGACAGAGATATCAACTCGCAATTCAGTTCTGTTTTGAGGAAAAAATAAAATGCATAAAGAACGAGCAAACTCCACACGCTAACACTAAGACGATCGGGTCGCGCGAAATAATAGGGAAGAAGAAGAAATGAAACAAATCTGCGTACGTTTCAAAGTCCGACCCAAGGCAAAACATGCATGGAAACATTAATTTTCGACGGAAGAACAATGTTTACAATGCAGGGCGCGGTCCCACACCGTTCAGCAGCGCCCTTTCCCATTACCTGTGTATCGATGTGGGTTTTCGCTCGCTGTTTTGGGAGTGTGGGTCAGATGCTATATGCGCGTGTATGTATGAACCTTTCTCCCATATGCATACGCACATACAAACGGCCACTACTTGACTAACTACTTGAAAAAAATTAAAATTAAAATACAGTATATATCGTTCAAAGCAACGTTCACTACCAACTGACGAACCCCACGATACGCATCTCTTCACATTTCTCATTAAATGGAGGCTCGGTACATTTATTTATTTTCGATGTGAATGGCGCTTCCTGGCACACCCGCAGGGTGTGACTCCAGAGAAAAGACAAGATAATGATCACTGCCATATTCATACTGTACCGGCTGGACTGTGGATGAACCTCTGTGCGGAAAAACTTTGACAAAATTTGCTTATCCAGCACTTTCTTCTCCTCCCTAATCCTGACGCTTCCGAAGTATACCTTTTTCATATATCTATATTACCGTTCATTGTCCCACATGATCAAATTATCTCTAAACATTATTCAACCTTTCACTCGTACTAAGGTTTTTTTCCACTACGTATATCTCCAAATTTCTCGCCCTAATTCTCCTGATTTCTCATATAATAAGCACATAAATTTTATCTACAAATTAAAACTTTTTTTGATCATGTCAAGATTAGCGAACCCACTCACAGCAGGGTTCGCTATTCTTTACAAGAAGATTATTGGGTTCGTTTTTCTTGACATGGGAATAATCGGGTTCGCTGTTCTGGACACGAACACTTCGGTACCAGACGTTTGATCCCCTGGGGGCTAGTACTAAACAAGGCGAAATACATTTGACACGCCCCCGGGGCTAGTACTAAACACGGCGAAACAGTGTAGATGAATCACTGTTTCGCCGTGTTTATAGTACTAGCCCTCATGTAGAATTGGAGTTCGGACCGGAAAGGGTTGGCCATTCTTTACATGGGGGATCATTGGGTTCGCTGTTCTTGACATGGAGATGTTGAGTTCGCTAATCCTGACATGATCCATGTTTTTTTATTTCGTTCATATTTAACATTCACACTTCACTTCCATACAAGAGAGGTGATTCAACAATTACTTCATCCATTCTAACCTCGGCTTCAACAGGGAATCCAAGTTTCCTTCTAATCAGCTGCCTTCGTTGCTTCAACTATTCTGTGACCCCTTCTCTCATTCTACCCAAGATCTACATACCCTGTACTCTGGTTTTCCCAAGATCCAACATTTCTGTAACTAAATACTTAAAGGAGTCAGCTGCTTACGTTCTTCCACCATTAATTTCAAGTTCTATTTTTCCACCTTCCAGGTTTCCATTTGCCCTCATAATCTTACTTCTGCTTAAATTTACGATCTAGTTTCTCCTCCAGTTTGTCTTCAATATGCACTATCATTACCGTGTCATCAAACATCAGACATTTCACTGCGTGCTATTTTTCTCTGACTTGCAGATGATACAGTACCGACTGAGGATGACGAAGAAAGATCAAAATAAGATAAAGTTGAGAGAAGATGTGAACAGGGAAAGTTATGAGGGTAAACGGGAAGAATAGAAGCAGCAGACTTGTCGAGTACTCAACAGTAAAAATACTGACTGACGGTGGAATGAAAGAGGCGAGTTATACGGCATAATTACAGGGAAAACACTCATGGAAACACCCTATACAGCATACAGTCTCACATTTGAAGAACACACTGAATGGGACTGACAGGTGTTAACTCCCTCAATACCCGAGGCTTCTGCGTGTGCTTGTTTACGAGCGTGATGTTTTGCTTTGGAATCGGTGGGCGGCGGCAACACGACCATTGTTGCCAGATCTCGCTCTGCGCTACATCCTCTGCGGTGCGAATCGCCGTACAGATTTATCTACCGCTCTTCCTGTTTGATGGGAAGCTTCTTCCGGGAAAACTTTAAATAAGTCACATCGAGAGGAATAGCGTCTAATAAGCTATGCGACGTGAAAGGCTTTAATTTTTATACTTTAAGGTATCCAAGTCCTTTTTCTTCAACCTCAGCGCAATCCTTTCTGTAAATATTGAAAATGTTTTCTGCTTCCAGATGTATGTTTCTCAGTCTACCGTCTCCTGGAGATCTTTGATTTAAGGAGGATTTGAATATCTCCAGAATACAAAGTTACAGTTCCTTATACATACACACACATACATATATATATTATACAGTATTCACATAACATAAGATGGTGTAAAAATTGATCGTAAAATAACACCTTATAGTTTTTATCTTTTATATTTTGTAAAGAAGTTCGCAACTCCACCACTGAAGTATGAGAAAATATTGGAATCCACATGCTACTCTGCAGCCTACTAAAGCTGATATATATATATATATATATATATATATATATATATATATATATATATATATATATATATGTGTATATATATATAAATATATATATATATATATATATATATATATATAATATATATATATATATATATATATATATATATATATATATATATATATATATATATATATATATATATATATATATATATATATATATATATATATATATATATATATATATAAAAGAATGAGATCTATAAGGACAAGTGACTCAGTTTAAGCAGGCCGCCACAAAGCGTGAAGAATTATAGTTTCTGAGAAGAGGAAAGAAAATTCTTACTCTGCAAAACTTCCATCATTTTCTCTCAAACCAATTTCCTTTTGTCCATTACTTCCATTTTCGTATTCTGAGCTCTCCGCTTCTTTGATCTTCATAAATATCTTTCTGTAATTCTTTGTAATCGTCATTATCAAAAGTCTATCAGCCTTGATGTCTGTCACTGTCATTGCGTGCTTCATTCCTTCTTTGTTTTGAGCTCTTCTTCTTCTTATTTCCGATTCAGCTCTTGAAGCATCTCACTTATCGTCCTTCCCTTTGCTTCCACAACTTCTTTAGTGGCATGTTCTTTGTTCAGTAAGGAGAGGTCAGCTGAGGTTTTCACTATCTTTGTTGTCTCTGCCAATCCTCTCTCTCACCTCAGCCCCCCAGAGCGCAGCCTCCTTTTCTATCAGATTCAAAACACTTCACTTATTCTGTTTTCCTTCGGTCCAGTTTTTAAATGCCGCTGATAACCCGATGCCACCATTGTACATTCTATTATTCTGATTCATTCAAGCAAAATCCATAGACATTCTTCTGTACAAAATGCCTTTACAGCGCAACTCTTCTGTAGTCTGTACCTACAGCTCACGAAGCAAGAGCCAGTGTCAACATCAAGCTGCCTTAATTTAACCACTTCAGCAGCACAGCACTGTTTGTATTTCTCTAAGTCGTTCAGACTAAATCCTATTACAAAGAAAATACTTGGCAAAGGAGCACATGCCTTCTCTAACGCATCGTGGAGACGTGCCAGTTTTTGATTGTCTAAAGAGTCCTTCCTTAATGGCAAAATCCTGTAAAGGCGAAATCATCAGCATAGGTCTACGGTCTAGAGCAGTGGTTCTCAACCAGGGGGGGAATTGTGACCAAGGACTTTTAGTATTCTATGCATATTATTTGGAATGCACCTTTTGAGGCAGACAGTTTTGGGAAAGGAGGTGTGGGGAATGACATTCTGACATGTGGTGAAAGGGTGCATGGGCCAAAATAGGTTGAGAACCACTGGTCTAGGGCATCCGTGCCATTACTGAAAGCAGGTCCGTCACTGAGGATTCTTGCAACAATACGAGTTTCATAATTTCTCTTTGGTTTTTGCAATGTTGTGAGATAACTAATACAAAAATTTCCTGGGTGACCTAAACCAAGGTTGCTCTGCCAGTCGCTTTCAAACAAAACAGTAAATAAAAGCCAGTGAGACGACGAAAATAATGAACGCAACGAGCTTTGAAATTACCATAATGAACGACTATCAGATGAACCGGAGGTTTTAATACTTTTTTTCATTAACTTTTCATTTTTATTGGTAGACTCAAACATTTTCATGGCTAACCTGACTAGCAATGCGTCACGTGATAAACCGTCATTTTTTGCCCAATATGTTTAAAGAAAACGAAGCCAAGGACACCCCAGGGTAAAGAGGGTAAAGACAAGTTCGTCTTGATTCATCTCCCGTCGACTCCCATTACCAGGAACACGAGACTTTATCTCGAGCGATGTCCTGAAGGACTGAGAGAGAAAAAAATAAAAAACTCTTCATGGAACCAGTTTTCTCCTCTGCTTTGAAGTCGTGATAGAGATTGATAATGTGAGGACCATTTGTCTACTTCTGTTTTGAATAACTTATTTTCCTCTACTAGAAGATAACATCCGGAATCAAGTTGATATTGTTAAGAAAAAGTTCCGAGGATCGAGTGTTTGGAAGTCGGTTTGATGTTTACTTTACTTCTTTCTCTATCTTTATCAGCAGTCGACTGCGAATCACAAAATATTCACGTCGCAAATCACAAAATATTCACGTCGCAATTACCAAAGTGATTTACAAACGATAACTGAAGGAAACGAGAATTCTAAAATGCCAGTTAATTCTAATCGTGACAACACTCAAACATGAATATGAGAGATACTACCAGTAGATTTACAACCAAAAGTTTCACACGAACACACACTCTAGATATCTCAAAGTTTGTTTACCAGTCTGTGGTCAAGCCCCTTATCCTCTTCTGCGATACGTCAAATTTTCATGAATTTACACAGACCTTTTTAACAGCTGTTTTTTGGCGTGAGGAAGAAGATCAGTTTTTTGAGGTGATAATCCATCTTTCATAATGGCGTAACAGTTAAAGCAAGTTGGAGGACGAAACACTTCCAGATACAACTCGATATAACTCTCTTCCCTTCATTCCTATCCTGTACTACAAGTCTCGTACCAAAAAGGACCTTCACAAAAAGTCACAATGTCCAGAGATGATAATACTCACCAGAACGAAAACATCCACAGGCCCGTCGTACGGTTTCAGTTCCCTCGTGAGGAGAATGGCCCGAAACCTTACTGGAAATAAAGCGGGTCGTTACTCAAGGCTTTACACTGAATACACACAGGCAGAGAGAGAGAGAGAGAGAGAGAGAGAGAGAGAGAGAGAGAGAGAGAGAGAGAGAGAGAGAGAGAGAGAGAGAGAGGTTACTTTTTACTTGCAATTTCAATGGCATTCAAAATATTTCTGAAAGCCGTATAATTAACAGGAAACTATATGCAAAACTACCTCCTCGTCGTCATAGCAATAAAATTACGAGGGAATTGGTGTAAATCTAATGGAAATATTCAGGTTTAAAGAAGTCCATATCTGTTATCTAAACTGAAAATTTTAATCACTTTGCATTAATTGAATAAATATTCCTAGTATTGTTTGGCGATGTTTTATATATGTAAATATAATGGACGTGGACAAAAACAAGGGGAAAAGTCAGTTTTACTATACACTATACTAGAAAAAAAAGAGGCAAAAAAATGAGATATGAATATTAGGAAGAGATACCTGAAAAAAAAACTATTAGGCAAGAGAATAGGACCACACACGTACACTGAGAAATACTTCCCTGGTAAAGACAGATAAGAATTAGAGAGAGAGAGAGAGAGAGAGAGAGAGAGAGAGAGAGAGAGAGAGAGAGAGAGAGATGAACCAGAGTTAGAGAGAGAGGGGAGAGAGAGAGAAATAAACCAAAGTAAGAGAGAGAGAGAGAGAGAGAGAGAGAGAGAGAGAGAGAGAGAGAGAGAGAGAGAGAAATAAACCAGAGTAAAGAGAGAGAGAGAGAGAGAGAGAGAGAGAGAGAGAGAGAGAGAGAGAGAGAGAGAGAGATGAACCAGATTTAGAGAGAGAGGGAGAGAGAGAGAAATAAACCAAAGTAAGAGAGAGAGAGAGAGAGAGAGAGAGAGAGAGAGAGAGAGAGAGAGAGAGAGAGAGAGAGAGAGAGAGAAATAAACCAGAGTAAAAGAGAGAGAGAGAGAGAGAGAGAGAGAGAGAGAGAGAGAGAGAGAGAGAGAGAGAGAGAGAAATAAACCAGAGTAAAAGAGAGAGAGAGAGAGAGAGAGAGAGAGAGAGAGAGAGAGAGAGAGAGAGATGAACCAGATTTAGAGAGAGAGAGAGAGAGAGAAATAAACCAAAGTAAGAGAGAGAGAGAGAGAGAGAGAGAGAGAGAGAGAGAGAGAGAGAGATGAACCAGATTTAGAGAGAGAGGAGAGAGAGAGAAATAAACCAAAGTAAGAGAGAGAGAGAGAGAGAGAGAGAGAGAGAGAGAGAGAGAGAGAGAGAGAGAAATAAACCAGAGTAAAAGAGAGAGAGAGAGAGAGAGAGAGAGAGAGAGAGAGAGAGAGAGAGAGAGAGAGAGAGAGAGAGAAATAAACCAGAGTAAAAAAGAGAGAGAGAGAGAGAGAGAGAGAGAGAGAGAGAGAGAGAGAGAGAGATGAACCAGATTTAGAGAGAGAGGGAGAGAGAGAGAAATAAACCAAAGTAAGAGAGAGAGAGAGAGAGAGAAAGAGAGAAATAAACCATAGTAAAAGAGAGAGAGAGAGAGAGAGAGAGAGAGAGAGAGAATAGACTGTTACCTGTTTGCCCTGAATTGTACACGGGCCTCGACGGCTGGATGAGAATGGTCAGGAATTTCGGGTAGAAGTTGAGGGCTGCAACCTTCTGAAAGATCTTCCCGATACCCTCGTGCCCCTCGACCCGAAGTTGCCAGAGCCCATCCACGCTGGTATCCGGTACCTGATCAATAAAAAGGTATAATTTAAGCAACCATAATTCCCTGTCCTAGCTTCTCTGTTTTGCTCAAGATTTATTAATTCTTTCGATCTTTTCCAAGAATTCCTCGTTAGTGCGAAATTGTAGATAGATAGATAGATAGATAGATATAGATAGATAGATAGATAGATAGATAGATAGATAGATAGATATTTTTATTGACCACAATACAAAATAATATGAATTTTACAAAAGAGTATTTGGTCCAAATTACAAAATTAAATACAGTAGATTTTGTACAATCTCTTATACAAACTAAATGAATTTCAATTACACATATATTGTACTAAAACTAAAAACACGCCTGACGCAATTCGCTTTTTGGATGACTCTTGTCATATCTACGGGAGTAAATACGTCCAATCGTACCCAAAGACTTCAAAAGGGTCCCCGAATGGACTAGTAACGACTTAATCATCCGTCAGTCGAAATCAAAGCCTTTTCAGAACGCTCTGTCGAAATGTTTCCTGTAAAATTTGCCTGATTCAGCGTTTGGTAAGACTCCTGGGACGCCTCAAAAAACCACGCTGCCGAAAAAGCAGAGAGTGATTCACTAACTTCCGGAAATGTGATGGACCAAGCTGGGAAAAGGACTTTCGTATTTTGTAACAACTGGTTCAGAATCGCTACGTCATCGTTATGATGTCATGACGTCGTCACAAAATGGTGGCAAATACAAACCCTGGCGCCTGTGGGAGGTTTTCATGGGTGAATATACGACGCCACGAAAAAGCTGCCCCCAAATAAAGTTGTAGAATTCAGCGCGGACTTTCAGAGTGACCCAAGGTTTATGAGTGTGACTCATGAAGTTTTCGACGCGCGACTTCGCACAAGCAAGCAAGCAAGTCGAGTTTTAAAGTTTGGTGTAGTTCAATGCAAATCATTGAGCTCTCAAGCGCTGGTTTTCCCAGTGTCCAGTGACGGTCTTTTACATTTGCCTCGGCAGTGAGGTGATGTTAGAGCTATTTAAAAGTCAAACTGTGACCAATATTTAGAAAACTAGTTGACTCAGGCTGCTTGGGAGCAAAGGCTAGAATCGTAAAGCTGATTTCTGTTGTCTCCAGACCCTCAGAAGGTTGTCTGATGACAACGCAGGTGCTATGGCGGCAACGCTGGTCGTCGCTTGACCATATAATGTGAAGTGATGCGGACCAAATGACACATAGAAATGTGACCGACTGGCTTTCAGAAAGATGGATATTAGCAGAGAAATCTGAATGAATAAAATGGCGCTATGAGGCGAATCATAACTAGAGACAGATATATTTTGAAAAAGTTCTTTGAAAAGTCTTGTGGGGACTTGTTCCTTATTGCTCCTATGACTCATTATTTTTAGAATGCTAAATCTTTTTATTGGGGTTTGGTTCAAACACGACACACACACACACACACACACACACACACACACATATATATATATATATATATATATATATATATATATATATATATATATATATATATATATTTGACCATTTGACCATGCCTCCTACCCTATGTATGTGAGGGTGCCAGAAGGGTTCCAGGTTTGTGGTTTCTCATTGAATATTTAGGGATGAGGTTGCTACCTCCACACCCATTTCCTTGACCTCAGCAGAAATGTGTATCCTGTTTTAGCTGAGTGGACCAGTAAGCAGTAGGTCGGGAGTGATCCACGGTGTTAGCAAACGTGAGTTGAGCGTTGCACCACTAAGACACTGCACCCAATTTGGTTGACTCTGAGGTCGATATATATATATATATATATATATATATATATATATATATATATATATATATATATATATATATATATATATATATATGTATATATATGTATATGTATATATACATATATCTGTGTGTGTTTATGCTCTGTATACGAGTAACTATGAAGCAAAGGACGCAAATAATTATCCCTTAAACGTTCTGGGCGCCATCTATAAGCATGCCCACGATTCATGCCTATTTGAAGGAAATGGGGAATCCCGATTTCGTCCACAAATGGGTAACTGTGTTAGTGTCACATTCGTGTACAGCTTTTTCCCCCCTTCCCTCTGGCTTTTGAAAGTTGAAGGTCATGAAGGCAACTTTCATTACCTCTGCGGTGACGTCATCTCGCAGAATCGGCGAGAGATTGGCGGCTACAGGTGCTTGGGCGACCTTCCTTGAGAGTTTTTCTCTCTTTTCGTTTGCACTGAGGACGCTGTTGTTTTGTCTTCTCCTATCTCAAGGGTTCTTTTATACTGAAGGACAGTAGATTAACTTAACTTTCGCTCACAATTTATCTTTCCAACTGATTTCATTCGTTTTACCTGAACATATCTGTTCTTTTTCAACTGTCCTTTTAGTCAAAGACGGTCTGTTTTCCAGCTAATTGGTCAGCTCAATCTTAACTCATAACATTTTTAGCATCAACAATAACTGATTTGCTTAATCTTTCCAATCGGCTGGGATTTCATTCGTTTTACCTGAACATATCTGTTCTTTTTCAACTGTCCTTTTATTGTATCAAATGACGGTCAAATCGTCTTGCTTCCAAGTCTAAGAATAAATGGTCAATCTACTCTCAAGTCGATCTATAACTCATAACATTTTTAGAATTTTTCTCTCTCATCTCAGACTTCCTTAAAACATTTTTTCACAGCATTCTCACTCATAAATCAAGGAATAGCTCCCGCACCTTTTTCAGTAATTTTACTTTTGGGACCAATAATTCCTCTGAACATCCAGAAATTGAACTCTAAATTCAAATCTCTACTCAAAGTATTTGGTCACTGAAGTCGCAGAATGAATATTTACTAAAACTATTTTGACATTTAACTTTAAAATTTAATAATTTCTTTGACTTGAGAGTAAAATGAAATGTATTCAGTACTTGTTTAATGTAAGAGTCCAATGTCTTGAAGTGATCTAAGGATAAAATTACTCACATGACTTCAAGACATTGGACTCTTACACTATACAAGTACTGAATACATTTCATTTTACTCTCAAGTCAAAGAATTCCTCTATGTATTCATTCATTTTACTCTCAAGTCAAAGAATTCCCCCGTGTATTCATTAATTTTACTCTCAAGTCAAAGAATTCCCCTATGCAATCATTCATTTTACTTGCAAGTCAAAGAATCCCACTATGTAATAATTAATTTTACTCTCAAGTCAAAGAACTCCTCTATGTATTCATTCATTTTACTCTCAAGTCAAAGAATTCCTCTACGTATTAATTCATTTTACTCTCAAGTCAAAGAATTCCTCTATGTATTAATTTATTTTACTCTCAAGTAAAAGAATTCACCTATGTAATCATTCATTTTACTCCCAAGTCTGATATTTAGGCAAAACATACAGATTTTGATCTTTGACCAGATAACTGCACAAAATATGCTCGTTTGTATTGATGTATATAAACACGCCAATATTTACATACAGATGTATTTTAATTTATATCATTTATCACATAAATCAAATAATTCCGCCACACATTTTCCTCTTATTTAATCCTAAATTACCCAAAACAAGTTTTGGATAAAAATATGGTATACAGGGTACTTTTACTTGACTTTGGAGTTGATGGAGTCCTTAGTGCTAAATTTACCGACTGGCAAATACGTTCAAAAATAGGAAATATTCACCCAAAATAAGCTTTTTCTAATAAATTGAGCTTGTAAGATGCCACCACTTGCATTCCAAACAAGCGGACGTTTAAAGAGATCTGATGCTAATGCAAAACAGCTCATTAAACTAAAAAAAATACTTTTACAGGCTATTGCGCTGTACCTTAAATCGTTGGGCTACTCAATTCTTTAGCCAACTCTCCAATTCCATCACCTAAGGACATAACAAATTAAAAAGAAATTTGTACTTTCCCTAACATACAAACCCACAACATCGTATGAGAGGATATCATTAGGGGCGCATGCGCATGATAGCTATGAATAGACTCGCTTTGAAGAATACCACTAGCTACTGAAGGCCTCTCATAATCCAGGACCCTGTGACTCCAATTGTTCCTTAGCCGTCGTGGCGATAAGACGTGCTAATTATACGTTCTGCGTATTTTCAATTCACTTTATGTTTTGTGAGACCTTAGCTTTTTCCACTTGTCCTCTCCTTTTCTGATGTTTTGGTGGAAAGTTTTGTTTTACCCAGGGCCAGCTCTGCGCATAGGCCACAAGGCGGTTGCCTAGGGCCCCAAATTACAGATAAAATAAAATAAAACAATCATTAAAAATAAATAAATAAAAATACATGCATAATAAACTTGAAACACACCCTTTACACTTAGGCTACTGGGCACATTCTCTCTTGAATACGTTTTCTTGATACTTGACACACTTTCCTTCTTAAAGTGGGGAGGGAGGGTAGCGCATCAGCCCTCAGGTCATCACCAGTTCTCACACTGATGCAGAAGGACGCCGTCGCGTTGTCATTTCAGTCAAAGAGTCAATGGCTTGGCCTTTGTAATGAAAAGGTCATCCAAGCCGAGTACATTGTTTTAAAGAGTTTTGTTACTGAATGCTATAACCATTTGTCTGAGTATTTTCTCAAAGAACATCTAGATCAGGCAATTGCAGACAAGAGGGAGGATGCTAGATACTTTTTGCCATCGCTCCCCATTAGACCAGCACCTAGAAGACA
Organism: Macrobrachium rosenbergii; assembly: GCF_040412425.1. Taxonomy (NCBI): domain Eukaryota; kingdom Metazoa; phylum Arthropoda; class Malacostraca; order Decapoda; family Palaemonidae; genus Macrobrachium; species Macrobrachium rosenbergii. Next base: position 53,625,157 of record NC_089783.1, on the reverse strand, counting down.
GTCTTTCAGTTCCAATAACAGGGGTAGACAATCTAGATCTACAGGACAACCTTTGTGGCACGAAGGTTTCGTCAAAGCTCCCAATCTTCCAGAGGTAGACTATGGGATGAAGAAAGGCAACAATACTGTTCCCCCCTAGGTCTGGCAAACACAATGCTATGGGCACAAGGGGAGCCAGTAGATCAGTACATTTTCCCCTTATCCACTTCAGCAGACCAGGGTGGAGGGCTGTCTGAGGAACAAGTGGAAAGAGTGGAGGAAAGCCAATGCAGAGAAATGGACAGTACAGACTACCAGGACCCTTCCAGCAGAAACCACTCTTGACACCAATACCTCTCAAGTAACTGAAAAGACTCCCCCAAGCAGCGGGCCCTTCAACAAGAAATTCATGGCACGCTAGACAAGGGGTTGGTAGAAATAAAAAAAGAAAAGTCATCAGCGTTTTGCAGCTGCCTTTTCCTGGTAGAGAAGGCATCAGGGGGTTGGAGACCTCTCATAGATCTGTACCAGTAGCGAACAGACTGTTCAAGTTGTGGGTGGGCCCCACACTAGACCTGTTTTCTTTTCAACGTCAAAGAATTACAAGCTGCCCCTGTACTGCTCTCGGGCTCATTCACAATTGGACCCAGCGAAGGTTAACATTAATTTTCAAGCCAATCCTTGGGGACAGTGGTATGGGGCTAGCAACTTCATTCCAAAGTCCGTCCTAGATAAGAAACTGGAGGATGAACGCCCATATATATATATATATATATATATATATATATATATATATATATATATATATATATATATATATATATATATATATATATATATATATATATAATATATATCCATATGATCATATGAATCACAATATGCTTTATTCCTAAGTATATCGTCACCTCTTAGGGATATTCTACAAATTAAAACACAGGTTTTATCCTGATTATATCCAACAGCCAAAAATACAATCACAATTCAACGGTAAAACCACATCTCAGACTTAACATAAAAGCACACTTGATTAAAATCTTGATATTTCAAGTCCAAAAAATTACAAATAATGAAAATAAAATCAAAACATTTCCACAAAATTATAGACAAGATACCGGTACACATAAAACGAAAACGAACAGATATGCACTCATGAAAAAAACATTTGAAAACATTAGCAACGCACGACCAACATTTCAGCATCAAAGAGAAAAACACACCAAGAGTAAAAAACATCACGAGACACAAAGAATGACAGAAATTTCGGCTAAAAACAACGGGACGGCAGAGGAATGGTCGTTCAGAGCCGGACCTCCTAATCTGATGTTTAAGGTTTTCAGAATCAGTAGTTCGTTGAGTTCCTTTGTTTGGCCAATTATTTTAAAAAATCTTCCTGTCTCGTAGGAGTTTCAGTTTTGATAATGAGATTCCTTATATCAGAAGTTTCCTGGTTAGATAGCTTACAAGCAGATTATTTTAGCTAACGCCCTGATGTGAATCGGCCCTGACCCTGAGAAGACTCCGGGTAGATCCTATATGTTTTCCCAGATTACATCTGGGACAAGTTTATTCATAAACGATGCCTCACTCATCAAAGGGCAGAGCCGATCTTTAACTTGAAGAGTGATCCGGTGGTTTTAGGATTCCTGAGAATGAGTTTCATATTTATGGCTCCAAAATGTTTGTGTATGGTCTCAGTGAAGTTCCTTCGGGAATTATCATTTAACAGGTAAAGCTCTCGTATTTCTGTCTTCATCCATTTGATCGAATTTATATGTATGATTGTATGTACGTATTTATGTATGTATGTATGTATGTATGTATGTATGTATGTATGTATGTACACATATATATATATGTGTGTGTGTGTCACATCTTGACACAGCTTTGAATATAAAAATTTGGCGGCCGAAGAAGATTGATTTTCACTTAGTGCAACTGAAAATGTTTACTTTTTCCCATATCTTCAGAGAAATATCCATCTTCTAAATATAACAAAGCAAAATTCAATTTTGATACAACCATAAGAGAGAGAGAGAGAGAGAGAGAGAGAGAGAGAGAGAGAGAGAGAGAGAGAGAGAGAGAGAGAGAGAAAGCAAACTCGTTAGAGTGTCTGTTTTCGAGTGCAGTGCATTCACTCCGACATACTTTTTTTTTTACTGCTTTGACAACACGATTGAAAGAATCATAAAGACATTCTTTCTCATTGTTGTAGCCTTCTTAACTGACGTTTGTGGGACTTCACAGCTTTCTCTCTTTTTCTATGTATGTACAAACCCACACAGTATATATACAAATATATATATATATATATATATATATATATATATATATATATATATATATATATATATATATATATATAAAATAAAGACAAAATCCATGAAGGAAAGAGAAACAATGGAGTGCTGAGAGGCCTTTGACTGTCGTCCTTTACTTAGTAGTCTGCTAATTAAAGGACGACAGTCGAAAGGCCTCCCATCACTCCAGTGTTTCTCTTTCCTCTGTAGATTTTGTCTTTAATTATGTAAAGTATTCATCACGTTCCATATTTTCGTGATTCAGTTATACATACATACACACACACACACACACACACACACATATATATATATATATATATACATATATATATATATAAAATATATATATATATATATATATATATATATATATATATATATATATATATATATATATATATATATATATATATATATATACATATATACACACTCATGCCAAATTGAAAACCTGACTATTATTGTCCAAAGCAAAAAATCAAACTGATTTACTGATACTGGAGGCACTCAAAATACACAGTCCTCCTGCGGTTGTTTTTACCTTGAAGTTTTAATTTTTTTCTCTCTCAACTTCCTTTGTAGTCATTTCCAGTTCTCTTCCAAACTCTGCACCAGCAGGTTAGTTCGTTTTGTTGGTGAATAGTGCTTTTCTGTATATATAATTATTCATCATTTTTTTATACTTTGACCCGTACTCTGTTTATTTTACGTCTTTTGTGAATCTTTTTGTAAGTTTTTTATGCATTTTCATTCTCTTGTTTGTTTTTTTTATAATTGTGGCTTGTAATACTGTTTTGTCAATTTTTCTTATCCATATGTTATCTTTTTGTAGGAAGTCACGGAAGATGTAAATATAAGATTTGCGAAACGTCGGAATAAACTGTGTAAAATACCAATCTAATTGTATTCTTGGCTGGACCTTCTATCAATATATACGGTGTATGTATACTGTATGTATATATATTATATATATATATATAAATTATATATATATATATATATATATATATAAATTATATATATATATATATATAAATTATATATATATATATATATATATATATATATATATAATATATATATATATATATAATTTGCATGTATGCTTGATTTTTCGGTGCATATATGCATACGTGTGGACGAGGAAAATAAGTTATTATTGCGTAATCTCACTACTGCGTTGATAAAAAAAACATAATTTATATAATTAACTCGACTTCCTTAACAGTTCTATAAAGAAATGGCATTCCCAGAGAAATTGAGATCTATTCATATTTCTCGTTTTAACCACTGCCGGATCTCTTCATGAACACGATAAATACGTGTCGTGTTGTAATTCTGAACAATACTGTAACTATCAGTCTTCCTTAAAATGTGAATAGACCCATACACAACCCAAAAGGCGTATGGAGTATGTACAGTAATTTTTAGGCCAAGCGCCAAGCGCCTGGCATCTTTGAGGTCATTCAGCGCTGAAACGGAAATTGAGTGATAAAGTTTGAAAGGTGTAACAGGAGGAAAACCTCGCAGTTGCACTATGAATCAATTGTTAGGAGAAGGTGGACAGTAAGACGGAAGAAAGAGAATATGAACGCAGGTACAGTAAAAGGAACGAAAGGGGTTGCAGCTGGGGGCCCTTCCAAAGACCCTTACGTAATGCCTACGGCACCTACCTCTCAACGGGGCCAAAAAGCGTATGGACCAGAACGCCCACGAATGAGAACAGAGGCAGTTCACGCACACACAGCAGATTCCTCGTTGCATGAGACCGCATAATCATTGACCTTGGTTGAATGACAGTCATTCCTGCCTTCCGGTGGCGCCTCTCGATAATGAGGCCTCGGATCCAACTGAACCGTAATTTCCCGAAATGGCTGTTCGTTCCTTCGCGAGCAATACTTTGCTACTGTTCTCCCGTGTGATTTTGGCGCGAAGGTTTCTGTCGTCTTCTCGTACTTTGTTCCTATTACTTAGCGAAAGATATTTCTTTCCTATCTTAGAGTACGTTTCAGCGCTGGGTATTCATCAGGCTGATGTCACAAGATTACGGACACGCGCAACTTCGGTTTTGGCCCCAAGTACTGCTGGCCGTCTGGTTAAAAAACATGGCGAGAGGTGCTTGAAAGCTCCCGGAAAACTGGCTTGGGTGACACCTATTCAGCCTAGATTTCTCTTTTGACAGACAGTGTACAAGCGCGGTGCGTGCACGCATGCGTGAATGCTCTTCTACGCTTGTACGCACGCGAGTTTCTGCACGAGAAGGCAGAACACAATAATGGCGGGAGCGATGTCTCCAGAGTTTTGACATTCAGCATTCTCACGACTCAGGCAATTCCGACAGCAATAAAATGTGCTTCGAAAAATGACCAATAAATGAAACAAGTGTCTGATTCTGATGAGACCATAAAACCATGATGAGGAAGAAATAGTCACATGTTCAGAGGTGAGACTTCTTTAAAAATGGAAAATAAAATCAGCAAAAAAATTATTGATTTTCTCTGAACACTCACTTCGTGACAGCTCTGCAGGCGCCTTATAATGTCCTTGTCGAGGTAAGGAAAAATATCAACGCGGAGAAATTTTGTGACTTTTTACATCTTGTACCTAAGACACTTCGCCGAGACCTGCACATTCGCCGTCACAAGCCAAATTTCGAATAAAATATTTTAGGCTTGACTTAGTTTTAGGTAAATAACTAATTTTCCTTCTTTATATGTACGTTTTCGCAATGACATTACCGAACATTTTTCTAAATACAATACGAGATGAAGCCAACAGGAGAACAACAATGGCCAACTTTTTCACCCACACAAAAGCCCTCAAGTACAGCAGGTATTGTCAGGCTGTGATAGACGAGAGGAGGAAACCAATTACCTAGATTTACTAACATGATACTACAATGCAATCTAATGCACGTCTAATTTCCGAGTAATAGAAGCGTGACGGCATGTGATTAAAGTTAATGCTAGCCATGGTACAAATCCAATAATCTCCCTGCTCTTACCCGACCTAGCTCTTGTTGGTCGTAGCACAAGGCAGGCTGCTGCAGCAAACAGTGTGTCTTTTTCTAGTGCCAGGTTTAATACTACTCAGTTTGCCAGGGGTTTTATTTTGGCTACAACTAAAATGTGGAGTAGTTTCTCCTAGTGCAGTTGCGGAATCATCTCATCTCCAAATGTTTAAGCGAGGAGCGCATTCATTTCTGCTTTATGCTGACATTTCCTGAATTCAAATGTACCGGTTTCATCCTCCATTCCCTCATTTATTGATAACCTTTTCCCATAACTTGTCCGTCTCAGCAGACTAATTTCCTTCTGGAGCCCTCTTGGGTTTATAATCTGTAGACTCTGTACGTGAGGGTTTCTGGCTGAAGATTTAAAGACAGAAAGAAATGTCAGCTTTTTCCTATGACTGTCATCAACAAAAAACGATTGTGCAAGATCAGTACGAATCTGCGATAAAAGTGCGGTAAAATTTCCACTAACAAATTTGCTCTTAAAATTCCGATCGCATCCGTCAGATAATATTCATCCAAGCCAAGCCTGACTTCACACTGATAATAACTCAGTCGTGCTCTTCGTGTCCTTGTCTTCAGTTAAATTTACGATGGATATTGGATTGTCCCCCGGGCGTAGTTTTTCTATTTAGTAACTTGATTAACCATTGCAATACTTTTTGATACTTTTTCTTCTTCCCCTTGTTCTCTGAATTCTTTGTTAGTTGGTGTTCTGTTTAAAACTAAGAGAATCCCTTATGTTTTCAAAGGGCGGTACACCTAGACAGTCAGGCTAATTCTACTATTTAATATAAACGAGGCGAATTTGTTTTCTTACCAGGCAATATGCAATCTCCTTTGCAACTGAAATTACTGAAGCAAAATCAGTCTTCTTAAAAACAGAAAAAGAGGGCTCATCACGGCCAGACAACTGAGAGGGGTGATAGATGAGTCTAAGGCTTTTAACGGATAATTAAGAAGCTACAAACGGGAACTGGAGAGGGGTGATAGATAAGTCTAAGGCTTTTAAAGGATAATTAAGAAGCTATAAACGGGAATTTGAAAGGGGTGATCGATAAGTCTAAGGTTTTTAAAGGATAATTAACAGGCTATAAACGGGAATTTGAGAGGGGTGATAGATAAGTCTAAGGTTTTTAAAGGATAATTAACAGGCTATAAACGGGAATTGGAAAGGGGTGATAGATAGGTCTAAGGTTTTTAAAGGATAATTAAGAAGCTATAAACGGGAATTTGAGAGGGGTGATAGATAAGTCTACGGCTTTTAGAGGATAACTAAGAAGCTATAAATGGGAATTTGGGAGGGGTGATAGATAAGTCTAAGGGTTTTAGAGGATAATTAAGAAGCTATAAACGGGAATATGGGAGGGCTGATAGATAAGTCTGCGGCTTTTAGAGGATAATTAAGAAGCTATAAACGTGAATTTGAGAGTGGTGCTAGATAAGTCTAAGGCTTTTAAAGGATAATTAAGAAGCTATAAATGGGAATTTGAGAGTGGTGATAGATAAGTCTAAGGCTTTTAAAGGATAATTAAGAAGCTATGGAATTTGAGAGTGGTGATAGATAAGTCTAAGGCTTTTAAAGGATAATTAATAAGCTATAAATGGGAATTTGGGAGGGGTGATAGATAAGTCTAAGGGTTTTAGAGGATAATTAAGAAGCTATAAACGGGAATATGGGAGGGGTGATAGATAAGTCTACGGCTTTTAGAGGATAATTAAGAAGCTATAAACGTGAATTTGAGAGTGGGTGATAGATAAGTCTAAGGCTTTTAGAGGATAATTAAGAGGCTATAAACGGGAATTTGAGAGTGGTGATAGATAAGTCTAAGGCTTTTAGAGGATAATTAAGAAGCTATAAATGGGAATTTGAGAGGGGTGATAGATAAGTCTAAGGCTTTTAAAGGATAATTAAGAAGCTATAAATGGGAATTTGAGATGGGTGATAGATAAGTCTAAGGCTTTTAAAGGATAATTAAGAAGCTATAAATGGGAATTTGAGATGGGTGATAGATAAGTCTACGGCTTTTAGAGGATAATTAAGAAGCTATAAACGGTAATTGGAGAAGGGTGATAGATAAGTCAAAGGTTTTTAATGGATAATTACGAAGCTATAAACGGTAATTGGAGATGGGTGATAGATAAGTCTAAGGCTTTTAAAGGATAATTAAGAGGCTATAAACGGGAATTTGAGATGGGTGATAGATAAGTCTACGGCTTTTAGAGGATAATTAAGAAGCTATAAACGGTAATTGGAGAAGGGTGATAGATAAGTCAAAGGTTTTTAATGGATAATTACGAAGCTATAAACGGTAATTGGAGATGGGTGATAGATAAGTCTAAGGCTTTTAAAGGATAATTAAGAGGCTATAAACGGGAATTGGAGATAGGTGATAGATAAGCCTACGACTTTTAGAGGATAATTAAGAGGCTATAAAAGGGAATTTGAGAGGGGTGATAGATAAGTCCAAGGCTTTTAAAGGATAATTAAGAGGCTATAAACAGGAATTAGAGAGGTGTGATAGATGAGTCTAAGGCTTTTAAAGGATAATTAAGAAGCTATAAACGGGAATTTAAGAGAGGTGATAGATAAGTCTAAAGAGAGGTGATAAGTCTACGGCTTTTAAAGGACAATAATTAAGAAGCTTTAAACGGGAATCTATGATTCTACATGAAAAAAAAAAGGACAAAAATACTTCTGAATAAACGTATTTCCTGGGGACGACACAAAAAGCAAGGCCCTGATGGCTAGATAAGTCATATTTTCTAAATTAGACAAAATCAAGTTGAACTACAATAGTTTTTCGGGCCCACCGCAAAACTCCACTTACGCTATTCTTCTCCTCGTCCCTAGAAAAGAAAAAGAAACAACACGGGAAGAAAACATGTTTTTGTTGTAATCTGACCAAAACAAACGACCTACCTTAAGCAGAATTTCCGAGATCTGACCTGGCTGGAGCCGCACTTTTCCAGATGCGACCTGTTCGCCATTGTGGACGAGCCCGGCCTTGACGAGAAGAATCTGGCTCGTCTGGAGAGCCTCCACCGCTAGCCGATAGACCGAGTCAGGGGAAACCTCGCGCCCGCCCACTACCAACCAGCGCCTAATGACGAAAGAAATCACAGTTATATCCAATTCCAAAATCTGTTTGGCACGATATGCTTTTCTTGGTCAAATGCTAGTCTACTTAAGTTTCTCATTTAGGGAAAAAAATAAGAATGTATGGTGAGGGTAATTCGCTTTTCAGTAGTTTATCCGTTGTACGTGAACATTTCTTGTTTGCATACCATCAGTAAATTCTGGTATGCAAATGAAACCATGTTTGTGTGATTGTATATGATGGAGTTATGCTATTCTGGAAATAGGCAGAGCTTCGATAATATACATATCGTTAAAAATAGCGTACAGCACAAAAAAAAAAAAAGTTTCTCAAAAAATCCTAATTTCCTTTGGGCATGAGCGAAGCAAAGCAGAACTCTAGTCTAAAAGTTCAAAGAGCTTATTTACAGGGTTACAACAATATACACAACCAACACTCAACGCTTTTTCCCATGATTGTCATCAACAAAAAACGATTGTGCAAGATCAGTACGAATCTGCGGTAGAAAGAAACAGACCGTAATTATCTGTCAGACTCGGCAAACTATGTTTTAAAGGCATCTAGACCTAGAATCTACAAGTTCATTTTCGGAATCTTGAGCTGCCTCGTCCCCCTTTACTCTGCTATCGAGTTTTAGAATTCTCTTCCCCCTTACGCTTCCATGATTATCTCTCTCAGTTTGCTAAGAGTTTTATCTTGGCTACAACTAAAGAGTTTGCCCAGAGCAGTTGCGGAATCTTCTGATCTCCAAATATTTAAAAGAGGAGCAAATTCGTTCCTGCACTCTGTTGAAGCCTCCTGAATTTCAGGTGTACCGATTTTATTTTCTATTCCCTTACAGTCATTTATCAATCACTTCCTTCAATGATTTGTCCCTCTTTCTGCGTCTAATTTCCCTTTGGCGCCCACTTGTTGACTCTGTCCATAACGGTTGCAGCAGAGGACTGTGAGAAAGAAAGACAGCCATCTTTTAAAGGCCAGGTCTATAAAGTGCTCTGGGTAAGCCCACTCTCCTTTACGTTTTCTTCTTCTTGTCTCCACAGGAATTAAGCTACGCTCGGACGTCATAGCCTGGCCCTTCAATAGTCTTTTGCAATATGACAGATTTCTATTCTTAAACTGGAGGCGTCGGTTAGAAGAGATCAACTCGCGCCATGATGAGATTTCAGTCGTCTGCAAACAGCCTGGTGCAAGACTAACCGTAAGAGGTATGATGTCATTGCATGATGGAAAATCCAGCGCTCCCTTGTTCGACTATTGACATTAATACTTTCTTTCTCTCTCTCTCTCTCTCTCTCTCTCTCTCTCTCTCTCTCTCTCTCTCTCTCTCTCTCTCTCTCTCTCTGTTTTCATTTTATATTTTTCTGGAAATAATTACAAATCAGAGATGAATCTTTGCTTTTCAAGTCAATTTGCAAAGGTGTCATACAACGATTATGCCACACACACACACACAAATAAACACACACACATGCGCACACAAACACACACATATAGACGTATTTTACTGCGCTATCTCATTGTGTAACTCTTTCAGCACAATGTTCATCAATGTCCATACTGCCCTCTTAGCCAGACCGCAGTTGAAATGAGATTGCCAAAATCATTTGGGTTTTAACATGGGCAAGCACAGGGAGAACCCCGGCCAAATGGCCATGCCGACAGCCGACAGAATTCCGGGTGTGTTCCCAGCGCGGGTGCAATTAGGGGGGACTTATGAAAATGTAAATTTGGTTCATCAGGAAGTTGGAAGTTCATCACGAAGTTATGATTTTCATTTGTGTGACACTATGAAAAGTTTGTCTCTGTGATGTGAAGAGATTTTTGTCTCTTTTAGACTGTTTCATAGATCTGAATCACATTAACTGGAACATATTTATATCCTTTGTATGTGGCTGCATAGGCGTACGAGGCAGGGGGGGGGGCTGGGGGTGCTGCAGCCCCCCTCCCACCAAGATTTGGGCAGACAAAAATTTTTCGGGCAGAGTAGTCAATGTAGCAAGGCTATTCAACTGGCAGGTCGTGAGCTAAATCCGGTCTAAGTGTGTTTTTTCTTTTCGTGAACTGTGGTTTCTTCCTTCACACACACAAACACACACACACACACATATATATACATATACATATATAATTGCTTGGATTTACAGGCAAAATATGCTTCAGGCAGAGAGAGTTCAGGCCCCTAGATGCTTACATTTCTTGCCTCAAGGACAGAGTAGAATCACTTAAATAAGTTCCTTTGTGGAATGAAGATCTACGGTAGCCTGTGTCGTGATTAAACAAAATTCACGCGTCCTCAAGTTTGCATGATGGTCATAGCGCTTCCTTCACGCTGAATTCTCATCTGTGGTTCTTTTTCTATTACACTTTCTTTAATCATTTTTACTTTTCCTTATTGTTTCTTTTGCATGAGTTGTTACATCCCCTTCGAGAGGCAGTTTAATCAATTCTTAGGCGCTTGACTTTTATTTTTTTCACTGAGTTTTAAATTCATATAAGTTCTTCCATCTGAGCTCATTATATTCATTCGTTAATGAGGCGTGGTTGGCACTCTGTTTTCCGTAGCCGACCCCATGCAACCTTCTGGCCTGGTCTTCATAGAGGTCCCAAGCCGCTCGCCTTGCCCTTCGAAGACAA